>NC_041395.2:83722134-84097134 GCF_900747795.2 Erpetoichthys calabaricus
TCCAGGCAGGCAGAACCCGAATGTGACGTCAGAGGTTGTAAGGCTGTCAATCATCTAGTCTGTAGAGGATAGACGAGAAGAGGCGTTAGTATATTGCTCTACCCTGTGGATTGGCGAGGTATTACCACCACCAGAGCCCTTAAGCTGTCTGCAAAGTACACTTGTGTGACAACACGACTTATTCATTGTGACATCACACTAGTCAGAATTTCAGCATGTCTCACAATGCGCACAACTTATGCAGTAGCAAGAAGAAATACAACAAACAAATACATAACCAGTACAAATACTTATGAAAGAGCATCACATACAATAATAAAAGGCAGAGTTATGAAGACCTGGTTATTCTACCACATCGCAAAATCTAACTTCCATGTGTTCTGTTCTTTTGCTTGCTGTACTAAATTAATTTCTTTATACAAATTGAACTATTACTTTTTCAGATCAGTAATTCCTTAACATGGTGCCACAATAAAAACAACAATATGTATTTCTATAGCACCTTTTCATTCAAAACATGTACAGTAGCTCAAAGCACTTTATAAGATATTAAGGAAAACAAAATTGCAATTATAAGGAATGAATCAATAATATCCAAAAAAGAGTAAAACAATAATAAACAAATACAGACTTACATAATAGAGATATCAAGTTAGTAATAGAAGTGTCAGAGTCCATAAGGATAAATAAAATTGCTCATTTTTTAAGTCTCATATTTATAATGATAAATCCAGTGGTATGGTTAGATAGCCAGGAAGGACAAGAAAATAAAAACTGCAGCCAGCAAGATGCTGAAAAAAAATAATAAAAAAACCCTGCAGGGATTCCAAGGCTAAAATACAACCCTGCCCTCGCCAGGCCTTCTACTAAACACAAACATACTAAAGTAGTTCATTATTGTTTTTATGCTTGATCTTAGAAAGATTAGATGAAGTGGATCTCACCAAGAGTTGCAGTGTCCACAATCCTTCCAAAGTCACAGGCAGCTGCTCAGTACTTTGATCAGATGGCAGTAGTGCAGAACAGCACAGCAAAATCTGCAACAAATAATGGAGAATAGAAGAGGTCAGTACTGATTCAAGTATTTGATGTTGCAATATACATTATAGTCTATTAGAACTGTTTAAATAAAAAGGGAAATTATGAAGAAAAAACAAATTTAAAAAGTGTTGTTGTTCTTGGAGTTTTAAATGTGTTAGCCTGCTGTATTTCTTTTGGTAAAGCATCCCAGATTTTTGCTGTTGTTACCACTAGGGGGCGTAACAGCATCCCAAACCCCAGATATAATAACATAGACACAAGTCCCAAAAACCTTTTTATTAAACAGAATACCTTGTACAGGCTTCGTCTTGAACTTTACAACTTTACCTCGTTCACCGCCACCTGACTCTGACTGTCTTTCTTAGGTGGAGATGCTTCTCTTATTATGGACCTGAGTGTACATTCTGGAGTCATAGTGTTGGACAGCAGAAGCACTTCTGGGTCAGGCAGAAGTCCCATAAAACAGGGAGGTCTTTCCCTGGCAACACTCCCCGGTGGCACCCAAAGACCCCAATAGGAGCCACACCAGAGCTACACTTCTACCTCTACACTGTATAACAGCAAAAGGCCGCCTCACCACTTCTTTTATGATTAGGTCTTAGAATTGTAAGGGAACAACTGTTTTTTAGTATGATAAGATTATGACTTAGAACCAATTATCTATGTTAAAAACCATGAAGATGTTTTTAGATTGCAATTTACATGTTATGATTCTTTTCATGCTGAATTCTGAACTACCTGTAGTTGATCGATGTCTTCCTTAGGTAGCCTTGTTAAAAATTCATTACAGTGATTTAATCGCCTAAAAGCAAAAGCGTGTATTCATTTTTTAGCTTGATCAGATCATTAAAGATGTCTAACTTTTGCAAAATTTTTTAAATGAAAAAACTTCAGTCTTGTAGTTTAGTTAATATAAGATTTGAAGTTTAGATCCAAGTACATTATAACACTTAAATTCTTTACTTCTGGCTTAATTTGTAAAGCCAAGTGTTCAAGTTTATTTCTAAGACCCTCACTTTCTTTATTTCTTCCAGCAACTAAAATTTGTTTTTCCTTGTTTATCTTCTGGAAATTACTATTTATCCATTCTCTAATGTGAGTAAAGCCCTATTTGGACGGGATAAGTTTTACAACAGGAGATGTGGTAAGTATTCCTGGAATTATTCCTCGCTCATATCACTAACCTTTTACAGACTGTGTGTTCACGTCTCAGCAAAGATTATGAAACTGTTTACATTCTAAAAAAAAAAATCAACATGTCAGTAAAGCTCCATCATTTGAGCAATATGGACACAATTAAAATTACAGAGGTCCACCAATAACAATTACTTTTCCCAGTGCCAGTAGTGGAATAAAAGAACTGCTGGTATCCCTTGTTGTGTGTGCTGAATAACTGAGGAATGAGATATCCCCTCAGAGGTCTGAAGGCAGGCTGATATGAATAACAAATCAAAAAGTTTGGGGGTCTCTTCTCCTTGGAGTTGTGATTGATGTAACCACAAGGGGGCACCAGAGAGCCCCAAACCACATTCTTAGGTTAGGTTAGGTTAGGTTAGGTTTCTTTATTTAGTCATGTTTACACAGGAAAACATGAAATTTGCCTTCTCAGTTGCATCTAATAACAGGTAACAGACAGAATGAAATAAAACAGACAAATAGAAATAAGAAATGTTAAGGTAAGGCAGTTAGATAAAACATATTTATATCAACAAAAAAGGTTACAGGATATATATAAAAACCTTAAACATTATCTCCGATAATTCTTTTTGAAAAGTCGTATTGCACTAGGAAGAAAGGAGTTTCTGGAGCAATTTGTGTGGGTTTTCAAAGCAACTATCCTTCCTGATTTACTGAAGTTTAGTTCTACATGTAATGGATGTCTGTCATCAGTTGAGATGATTTCCAGTTTCTTTAGCATTGCCCTCTGACACACACTAGTCAAATCATCTACATCAGCCCCAATAACTTTAGCTGCATACTTCGTAATCTGCTGGAGCTTTTTTGAGTTTTGGTTTGTCAGACTATTAAACCAGGCAATGAAACTGAAAGTGATCACGGACTGGATCATACTACGATAGAAGGACAACATGAGGTCCTTGTCTACTTTAAATAGTTTGAGTTTATGGAGGAGAAATAAGTGCTGGTTGCATTTAGAAAATAATTTTTTTGTATTTGTATTCCAGTTAAGATTGTTATCTAGGTAAGTTCCTAAGTATTTATATTCATTCACTATTTCTACCTCCTCTCCCAGAACTACAATAGGTGAACATACAGATTTCTGTCTCTTAAAATCAAATATCATTTCTTTGGTCTCTTTTTACATTCAGAGTGAGAGAGTTTTTATTGCACCAGTTTACCATACAGTCCACTTGATTTAGATAGTGGCTTTCATCCTCCCCAGATATGCGTCCTATGATCATGGTGTCATCTGCATACTTAATAATGGAGCAGTGGTCATTGTTCTGTCTCAGGTCACTTGTGTACAGAGTAAACAGTAATGGTGATAAGACACACCCCTGTGGACTTCCTGTGTTTGAATGAAGAGCTTTTGAAAAAGTGTCCTGAACTTTAACTGTCTGTGAACGATTTAAGAGAAAGTTCTGAATCCATAGTATGATAAATGGGTTTACATTCATACTGTTTAATTTCCCAGTCAGTATATGAGGCTGTATAGTACTGAAGAAAACACCACACATTATTATGACCTAATAAAGGCTTTTTATTCTCTCAAGGCACTTCATCCCAATCCTCTCTCAAGTAATAAGCCACAATTATACAATAAATGAATAATAAAGTACAATTCTTCCTCCTTCTCTCCTAAAGTTGAGTGCTGCCCGCTACCTCCTGACTCTCCCATGTGTTTCAGTAAGCTCCCATTTATGTTAGACCCAGGGGTGTTTCCAGTGCCACATCATATACTCTGGGAAACACTTCTGTACCATAAGAAAAGTTGTGAGGTTCTCCCCCAACGGTGCCCTCTATCAATAAGTAGGGATCCCAACAGGGCTTCATTTCCACATTTCAATTCCTAACCATCCTTGCAGTTGTCCCAGCTGGGCTCCCATATGAGGACCACTGCCACCTAGCCTACGGGGGACGGAACAACTCCTGATTCCTGGCTATTGCTGGTCTGTCCATTATTTTGGGCTGGCTTAACACAAAGTTATTTCTCTGGTCTGCTGGCCAATATGCTTTCATCATCGCTCTGGCTTCTCGTCCAGGTAATGTACATTTCCCTGTCTCACCTGGGATGCCTGTCCTCCTCCTATTATGGATATATAGTTGCTATAAATAAGGGGTACTAATGGGGTCTGAACAGATGGTATGCACGAGTACATCTGCATTAACTACCAGTACTCATAAGGCAAGAACAGTAAAACAATGGTATGGAGTATCAATGCATACTGCTCCACTTCAAGCATTGACTTTAGCCCATCTCCTGGTGTAAAACTAATCCCATCTGAATAGGGCTTAAGTCATGACAAGTGACATAATTTATTTGAAATTGAATTTGCAGAAAAACTGTGCTTTTTGCTGTGCAAAACAAATCATAAAAATTAATGAGAAGTGTTTTTAGTTCCTGCATGGACACATGTACATACATTAATTCATCTGTCTGTCATTTAGTATTTAAACAAAGATCTATAGTAAAAAAAAAAAAACCAATATGACAAGATGTGTCTTGGTAGTACAATCCCGACTTTGCCACTCGTATGATGACAATCTTGCCGTTTGCAATCCTAACTGGATACAGAAAAGAGACTTGACGCTCCATGACACTTGAAGCGTATATATCCTCAGCCTCTTTTCCGTGTGAACAAAAAAACAAGAAAGAAACTGATAAAGGTCTTCATTAAAGGTGTGTCGCAAGGTTTGTCTCGGTTGCCTTTGCTTCCATTTCCCATGCAGTGGTGTCCACAGCATGACCAGTTTTGTCAGGCGTTCTGGGAGCATGCAGAGAATTTGGCCCGCAAACCGAAACTGGCATTCAATGACAATATTGGCTAGAGGGTGAGTGGCAGTTCAACAATATACTTCTTCATTACTGACATGGTCACGGCATGAGATATGAAGGGTCCATCAGAGGCACCATTTTTGGAACACGTTCAGGCGTTTCACAATGGTTGAAGTTGCCTTTCACATTTCACTAGCATAGATAGTGGTAGGAATTACAATCAAATTCAGAAAGTGAATTTTAGTTGGTAGGACGATGCTGTTGGATTTCCAGATAGGCCCCAAGCGGTGCATAACAGCCATCACTTTCCCGATCCAACATAGGGTATCTTGGTCAGACTCACTATCTATAGCCACAATACTACCGAGGATGGTGAAGTGGACCACCTCTTCAAGGAGCTGTTGACCATCGTAGAAGGGGGTGCTGACATTAGAATACCCTACATTTAGAATCTTGCTTTTCAATGCACTGATTCACCAACCCAACTTTTATTGCCTTATGCTCCAACACCACTGTGCACCCACTGAGCGCTCGCTGAGTTGCTCTGAGCAAAACAATATCGTTGGCAAAATCCAAGTGCTCAGCCATGAGCAAGAGAGCGTTGAAGTCTATGGCCAGGAGAAACAGGAATGACAATAGCACACACCCTTGGCACACACCTGTACAGAGCTAGAAGAAATTTGCAGATACCTTGGTTAGTGCAAACACAGCAGCTCGATTGGCTGTAGACATTCCAGAAGATGTCAACAAGGATGCTATATGAGCATGCAATCTTCCACAATGTTCTTCAATTGATAAAATTGATTGACAGCTTTTGCTGCAGCTTGATACTCTAATCAATGTCTGCAGGACAAAAATCTGCTCCACACATGATCGCCCACTGCAGAATCTAGCTTGTTCCTCATGGAGCCAACCATAAACTGCTTGCCACAAAGGCTGGAGAAGAACCGCACTGAAGACCTTCCCAGGAACAGAGGAGAACATTATCCCATGCCAGTTGTTAGAATTGCCCAGGTTTCCCTTTTTTGGTAACTTGATGATGACTCCTTTCCTCCAGTCCAAAGGGACAATTGATTTCTTCTAGCTGGTGTTCAGTAGATATTGGTCATCATATTTCGGCATCTCTGGTGATATTTCATCAAGGCCTAGGGCTTTGCCATTCTTGAGTGCCGCAATTGCCACCTTAGTATCAGCTGAGGTAATCAGGCCCAAGTCAACCTACAGGTCCTCTTCTGGGTCGATTAGATCTTTTGAAAACATCGAGGTTGGTTCTGGTCGGTTTAGAGTTTCCTTGAAGTGTTATACCAAATTTTTTCTTATTCCTCAGCAGTCAGAAACAGCCATTTATTCTTTTATTTGATAGGGGCTCCATGCCCACTAGATGACCCAGTCAGTTCCCATACAATCTGGTAAAGGGTCTTAGTGTCATTGCGGTCGACAACTTCTTGTGCTTCTTGGCCGTTCTTGGCCCATCTTCTCACTCCATAGTTTCTTGTCATGTCTACTTTGCTCAACCATACGGACAGTCATGCAATATTGCTTCCTCTGTCTCATGCATTGGACCTGCTGGGGCTTAATCTCATATCTGTTATTATTCTTTCTCGTGTCAACCAGATCCCATGTGGCCACACTTATCCATCATTTCTTGAAGGTTCCACATTGCTGGCTTAGCATCGCCTCTGCACTCTCAATAACAAAGCTCCAGAAAAGGGTACATTCCTTTTTGATGTCCCTGTCCTCATTCAGCTGAACAGAAACAATGCAGTAGGTCCCCATTGTTGTTCATCTGTGTGCTTCAGCTATGCAGACCAACAAATGTTACAAAGCACGCCGGTACATTGTCCAGCTGGTAGTCACCCAGCATGAGTAGTGGGTCATGGCATGGCGCAGCATCAACTTCTTCCTGCATGTGATCATAGAACTCGTACTTGATTGCATCATCAGTTTCCTGTGTAGGTGAGGAGACAAATTCTTGCCTGACAGGTCTCGAACCTAGCAGAGATTATTCAGTACAAGACTGATTTCCATCCAAACAGTGCCACCACCACTTTCTTCGATTAAACTAAGCCCACATCTCGTGGATGGTCTGCCATGTGTCTGGAGTATAAAAAGATCTTCTCATTGTTTACCAGCTGGCCAGATCCCGACTATCGGACCTCAGAAACTCCTAGCACGTCCAGATGATAGTCGTCAAATCGCTGAAATAATTGGATGAGCTTGGGCAGGTTGAGCTAAGGAAGAGACAGTTTTTCATTTTTCCATGTTTGTTTTTATTTATTTTAATGTAGTTTTATTTTATGATCTTCTGTTACACAAAACTGTATTCTCAGTGCTTTGTGCGTGAGCTTGAGTGCTTAATGGGGCCACTTTATATATATTTGGCTTGTTACAGTGAGATCCTGCAGTTATGCATAGTGCAGAATGAGGTTCTGTTTGCTATAATCTGTTGTCACTTTTTCATTTTTGCTTTTGAGTTCTCACTCTCTTAATGCCTTAATGCCTCATAGATGTTATGGGAGAAGATCATTCAGATGTTACAATGGGAGAATGAGATATAACAGCTAGACTTCAATTAGACCATTATTTTTATAAATTGTTAATCTTTATCATAATAGTAGACTGTAGTTTTTTGTGACCAGTAAGAGTGTCTTTAATATTTTTATTCAATTATATATTCAGGTGGCATATGGTTTGAGTCAAACAAGAAACATAAACATAGGTGGTCTTGAATCAATCGGGAAATACTTTGCATTTAGACAAATACAGAAAACACAGTCAGGAGAGCTACATTGTGAACCTGTAGTTCTTTATTCATACCAAATTATTACTTTATGTGAAGGGTCATTCCTTTAGTTTTTAGGTAAATTTCTAAAATATTATGCTATTAGACTAGTCATCAATCAATATATGTGCAAAAGCACAAAAAGAAAGGCTCCTTTAAACAAAAGAGTAGAGCAGCACAGTCATGTTCACACCTAGGCTGCACAAGAAAGCAAACAATAAAACAAAAAATTAAAAAAATGTGGACAAAGTAAAAACTACTGCAAAATCAAAGATACTGATACAAAAATTACAGACATCATGACACTGAAGAGTCCAAGAAACATATTAGGCAGAAGGAATACGGTGCAAAGACATTTTACAAGCAGCTTAAGATAAATGGAGATTTTTTAAGTTTAGTATATATAGTTGATCATGTGTCTGAAGTAAGTAGAAGGGTTTTATTCTTTCTAAGTAATGATGCTGAAGGGTATTTACAAATCAAGCCGACTATGTTAGTTGAGTATAATATCCTGGATTAGTTTGGTTATCTCAGAAATTTGATATATATATATATTTACAAATTATATGTATATATTTACAAATTTACTTCTGTCTCAACTAGCCTGGAGTTCTGGTTTCTATTTGAATTGTTAGATACCCAGTACAGAGCCACCACTTAAATTATAAGTTATTTAATTAGTTTTTTGGCTAGGCATTAAATTCCTTTCTTATTCTTGTTTTACACTACCATTCCCTAACAGATACTTATCTGGACCCTGTTACTACCATGAAATTCTCTTACCCACATTTCTTCTTCCTTTCTTCTCCAGCTGAACAACTCAAATCAAACATGTTTCTTGATTAGGCTTTTCAAGTGGAATCTCTTCTTCCATAGTTGTTATATAACATCCAGGCTGTCTTTTCCTAAAGAAATCTGGTCTTTGCTCTCCAATACTACAAACGAGTGCTTACTGTTAACCAGACAAAGTAATTCTCCTGGATTTTTTCAAGACTGTCAACCTGCTCCATCATCATGTTAAAAGAAAAGGTGCAGTAATTCACCCTTTTTACATTGCCATGATGTTTCTCAAGATATAATAAATGCTAACTCTATGCAGTGTTTTTCAACCAGTGTGCCGCAGCATAGTGGTGCAACGTGATACCTACCCAGATGTGCCATGGAAATAACAGTGCAACACTCCTGGGTCTGAACCTGAAAGGGACAATCACTGCAGGTCGCTGAGACCTGTCTGAGGAGGACAGAACTACCTGGAGAAGCTGCCATTAAAGCAGCTCCACAATTGCTTTGCTGTGGACACAGCACTTAGAACACTTCAGATGTGTCTCCTGGCTGCTAGAGTTCATCTGCCTGGGTGTGTGGTCGCCAGCGAGTCTCATGGGGCTAGTGGATGGTGGGCACGTGAGTTGCCTCAGTGGCAGAGAGAGGCAGACAAAGGGACAGAGCAGCTGGGAGATGCCAACAAAGTGTTCACTAAGTGCCATGTCTGCCCAGTGCTGCCAGAATGTGATCCAAACTTCTGTCACACTAAATAGAGATAACTTGCTTATTTATCGCCCTTATGCCCTCTGGAGTCTAGGGCAGCAACAAAGTTCATCCACAGCTGTCTGTTTTTGGCCATCGTCTCCAATGTACCCCAAGTATAGTTCATAGCTTTCATCTCATTCTTCACTGTTCGTTGCCAGGTTGTTCTTGGTCTCCCACATTTCCTGCATCCTTCTGGTGTCCAATAGAATGCTGTTTTAATGATGGTATCAGCATCTCTCCTCCTCACATGGCCCAACCACTTCCAGCGTCTCCTCATTATGATAGTACTCTTCTTGATATTGGAGGAGGAGGTTGTGGTTTGAGATCTTTCTGGGCCAGGAAAAGCCCAATATGTTCCTCAGGTTTATGGTGTGGAACGTTGACAGCTTGGTTACGTCATTTGTTGTAATGCACTAGCATTCTGACCCATACAGCAGTGTAGACAGGACACAGCTCTTATATAGTTTTAATTTGGTGTGGATGCTATTTTGGATGACTTCCACACAGTGTCCATGGTCCTGAAGGCATTCCTTGCTTTCCCAGTCAGCAAATGGCAGATGACACTGCCTAGGTAGTTGAACTTTTCTATCCTGGGCAGGTCAGCAACATATAATTTGATTGGCTCAGGGAATTCCACATACAGTGTCATGAACTCTGTTTTCTTTTGGATCACTTTCAGTCTCACCTGGCCTCCAAAGAGTCATAGGCATTCTGTTTTTTCCTGCATGTGATGGTGTGTGTGGAACAGCAAGGCAAGATCATCTGCAAAGTCAAGGTCTTCTGAGGGGGTGAATAGAGTCCATCTGATACCCCTCTGTGCATCTTCTGTTGTCTTTCTCATCACCCTGTCCATGGCCAGGTTGAAAGGCATGGCAGACATCACACAGCCCTTTCTTACTCCTGTCTTGGCTTCAAAGGACAGGTTGCTATCGCCTACTTAACAGGTAAAGTCTGCATTAAAACTTCTGGTTATATGAATGATCTTGATGGGAATTCCTTCTCAAAATCTGCCATAGGCTTTCTCTGTGGATGCTGTTAAAGTGTTTTTCAAAGTCCACAAAGTTTATACAGTATATAACTGCATTTGCCACTCTGTACATTGTTCAATGAGGTTGTGCAAGGTAAATAATCTGGTGACTACAGCATCTATTCTTTCTGAAACCATTTTGTTCTTTACATAGGCAGTTGTCAACAGCATCGCCGATCCGCTAGATAATGACCTTGGTAACAATCTATCTTAAATAGAGATAAGCAAGTTGGAAATGTTTTTTTTTATTAATTTTTCGAGTTTTAAGAATTTGAATGAATTTTGCAGTGAATTAATCCATTTTAAACGTGGCAACACATTTACATTTACCAGTATTAATATTGTCCAATTACACTCTTCAAGCTGGGTCACGTGGGCTAAGGTGTGAAATTTTTGTTTGCTAAGCATTCTCAAAATAAAGTACATTTTCCCTCTCGTTTATTGAGGTGGAGAAAGAGTAGCTCCATTTCACATGAAACTTTAAATTAATTGATTATCATGTATTAACTTTCCTATCTACCTAACAATGCCATGTGGAGATACGACACTACAACAATTCTAAAGTATACTGTTGACTTCAGTTACAACGTCAGGAGGAGTGCAGTAAAAAAATATTAAAATTGCTCTGAAGCCTGAGTGGAATTTAATCTTGACTTTAATCACTTTACTGTAAATTCTGGAAGCATCTGCAGTGCTGCAGGCATCTTAGTTTGGCATTTCCAAGACAAGGCCATGTTTTAGTGCTCTTGAGGCTTCACTATAGAGAAGGCTGGAGTTTGAATTCATGAATGCAGCAGGAGCTAAGCCAACATTCCATACCTATTTTATTTTCCATTGATAAGGCAATCGATATTTTTGCATCCAGTACTTTTTAAATGTCTCCAATGTGTTACTTGAAATAGAGTGACAGTTTACTACTATTTAACTCCCTGAAATGGACTGGTAACCCTTCCTGTTTTGATCATGACTCTGCCAGATAGTCTCCAGCACCCCGTGGCCCTAAACTTATCAAGGAGGTTTAGAAATATTGTATGAAAAGCGTGAATGGTGAAGTTCTCAAATGGCAGCACAGCATTAGTGGTTATTGCTCTGCTACCTGGTAGCTCTGAAGTCTTGAACTTTGTGTGGATTTCTTCTGTCTGCTCTAGTTTTTCTTCACATCCCAAGATATACATTTTAGTTTAACTGATGACTCTGAATTGGTCCAGATCATTGAGTGATGGTGTAAACCTGATAGCCTGATATTCCTGGACAGGATAGGATAATGGGGTCAAATGTGGATATTAATTTCAATATCTACCATATATGCCACTTTAGTTCTTAAAAAAGCATTATATTTTAGACTTTGTATGGACTTCCTCTCATTTGAGAAGACAATCATTCCATCCAACTATTCTGAACCCCACTTACTGTATGGACCAGAGCCAACTTTAGAACTGTAAACAGGGAGCAAACCATGAATGGATGCCTGTAGTTGAGCTAGTATGCACTTTAAATATTATTCTTCTTCAAAACAATGAGCAGTAGGCGGACCTGAAATCATTGACAGTCTGAATCTGAACTGCATTATCTTAAAACAATAAACATGGCTTTTAAGGTAATGCAGTAGACGTGTGTGAAAATGTGATCATATCTAAAAACAATTACTAATTCATATTTAGGAAAAGTGTGTATATATACCAAATTTGATTATAAGACTAGCAGTGGAGTAATAAGCCACATGGCAGGTGTTGCTGCCTCACATCCCCAGGAGACTGAGCTCTCATCCCAGCCTGGTCACTGTCCGGGTGAAGTTGGCACACTCTTCCCATGACTGTTGTTTTTTTTCAATGAAGTATAATTTTACTTACTTCTCAGAGGCATGAATTTTAAGGATACCAGTAACTGTAAAATTTTCTGGTGTAACAGACAATGCCCTACAATGTACTAAGTTGCTAGCTAGGGTGTTAATCCTGGTATTCCATTGCTACAGGATAGGCTCCAGCATCCTGTAATCGTGCAAATAGATGAATCCTACTTGAAAACAGATGTGTGGATCTTTAACAGTTGTAACATATATAGGGTGTCACACACAGGCACCTGGGAGGCAGCTAAAGGGCTTGAATAATGGCAATTCCGAATCTGACCGGGATGTGGCAGAGTGCACTGACTCTTTTTCTCCCTTTCCTGTAGACCATTCACGGGAGATTCCACCTGGCCCTCTTGACGTCACTTCCGGGTCCAAGCCTATGGAAGAAGACCTTGCCAGCTCCTGTGATGTCACATCCTGGCTTAAGCCTATGGCTGAAGACCTCTATGAGCCTGACCCCCTTTAAAAGCCTCCACCTTTTCCCTATTCCCTCAGTTCTGTTTTGGATTCGATTTTGTGCACATCGGTGCTGTTATACAGTGGTGTGAAAAACTATTTGCCCCCTTCCTGATTTCTTATTCATTTGCATGTTTGTCACACAAAATGTTTCTGATCATCAAACACATTTAACCATTAGTCAAATATAACACAAGTAAACACAAAATGCAGTTTGTAAATGGTGGTTTTTATTATTTAGGGAGAAAAAAAATCCAAACCTACATGGTCCTGTGTGAAAAAGTAATTGCCCCCTGAACCTAATAACTGGTTGGGCCACCCTTAGCAGCAATAACTGCAATCAAGCATTTGCGATAACTTGCAATGAGTCTATTACAGCGCTCTGGAGGAATTTTGGCCCACTCATCTTTGCAAAATTGTTGTAATTCAGCTTTATTTGAGGGTTTTCTAGCATGAACCGCCTTTTTAAGGTCATGCCATAGCATCTCAATTGGATTCAGGTCAGGACTTTGACTAGGCCACGCCAAAGTCTTCATTTTGTTTTTCTTCAGCCATTCAGAGGTGGATTTGCTGGTGTGTTTTGGGTCATTGTCCTGTTGCAGCACCCAAGATCGCTTCAGCTTGAGTTGGACGAACAGATGGCCGGACATTCTCCTTCAGGATTTTTTGGTAGACAGTAGAATTCATGGTTCCATCTATCACAGCAAGCCTTCCAGGTCCTGAAGCAGCAAAACAACCCCAGACCATCACACTACCACCACCATATTTTACTGTTGGTATGATGTTCTTTTTCTGAAATGCTGTGTTCCTTTTACGCCAGATGTAACGGGACATTTGCCTTCCAAAAAGTTCAACTTTTGACTCATCAGTCCACAAGGTATTTTCCCAAAAGTCTTGGCAATCATTGAGATGTTTCTTAGCAAAATTGAGACGAGCCCTAATGTTCTTTTTGCTTAACAGTGGTTTTGCGTCTTGGAAATCTGCCATGCAGGCCGTTTTTGCCCAGTCTCTTTCTTATGGTGGAGTCGTGAACACTGACCTTAATTGAGGCAAGTGAGGCCTGCAGTTCTTTAGACGTTGTCCTGGGGTCTTTTGTGACCTCTCGGATGAGTCGTCTCTGCGCTCTTGGGGTAATTTTGGGTCGGCCGGCCACTCCTGGGAAGGTTCACCACTGTTCCATGTTTTTGCAATTTGTGGATAATGGCTCTCACTGTGGTTCGCTGGAATCCCAAAGCTTTAGAAATGGCTTTATAACCTTTACCAGACTGATAGATCTCAATTACTTCTGTTCTCATTTGTTCCTGAATTTCTTTGGATCTTGGCATGATGTCTAGCTTTTGAGGTGCTTTTGGTCTACTTCTCTGTGTCAGGCAGCTCCTATTTAAGTGATTTCTTGATTGAAGCAGGTGTGGCAGTAATCAGGCCTGGGGGTGGCTACGGAAATTGAAGTCAGGTGTGATACACCACAGTTAGGTTATTTTTTAACAAGGGGGCAATTACTTTTTCACACAGGGCCATGTAGGTTTGGATTTTTTTTCTCCCTAAATAATAAACACCATCATTTAAAAACTGCATTTTGTGTTTACTTGTGTTATATTTGACTAATGGTTAAATGTGTTTGATGATCAGAAACATTTTGTGTGACAAACATGCAAAAGAATAAGAAATCAGGAAGGGGGCAAATAGTTTTTCACACCACTGTACATTTTGCAACTTTGCAGCCAGGATACCAATATACGGTTGGTTGCCCCAAACCTTTTTATGACTCTTATGTCTGGTTTTTGCGACAAGGGACATCTATAAATACAGGGTTATTTCCCTAAGGACAATGTGAGAAGTAAAGAAAAAATGCCAGCAGTTAAAATTACTGTAAGTGAAATGCAGATGTAGTGAAAACACAATTTTTTGATAGCATCAGCAGTCTTGTGTTACATACAATTAGAATAACACTTTGGCAATAAAATACTGATGTTACTTCGGTAAATATTTGTAATAAGGATGCAAAAGAGTCACAAAAAGGTTTGGGGATGGCCACCCCATATAACTGAAAAGTGCAGGAAAAAAATAAACAGCTCTTTACAGACAGCAGTCCAAAATAGAACTGACAAAACATTTGGAAAGCTGCTCTATAAATATGGCTGAATGGCAGAAGAGATGAAGTCAGAGAGTCTGGAACAGAAAAGTGACATGGCAGGAAGATGGGTTCTGGGTACCAGATATGATGTCATCAGAGGGTGCTGGAAGTGATGTCAACAGGTGCTGGATTGCTGGTAATGTCAATAAGAGGCAAGTTCTTCAGCTGGTCTGCAGAGGGCCAAAAGGAGAAAGGATCAGATGACAGTGCCAACCCCCACTGAGAAATAACAATATTTGTGCCTGTGAACCGTCTCCTATGCTCATGTGTGTGACACATTTTAAATTATTTTTAATGTAATTCTAATATACACAGAGAAAAACACCTTTGTAGGCTGCACCTTACATTTCATGCTATTAATCAATACAATTACTGTATATATTCTTGAGGGCATGATGGTGGCACAATGGTTAGTACTACTGCATCACAATACCAGCTGCCTCCTTCAATGCAAAGTTTACATCCTCTTCCCATACCTGTATTAAGTTTTTCTCTGGTTTTCCTTGCACTTCCCAAAAGTGTGTAGATTAGGTAACTAGCAGATTTTTAATTAGTCCTATATGATGAATTAGTTCCCTGTCCAGTGTTGTTTCTTGTCTTTCAAAGCTGACTTAAAAGACTCCCTATGATTATGGATGGGATTAAGAAAATGAGAGAATGTTATGTTAGAAACTGTTTGATAGCAATCTACAAATTGTATTAGTTTACTCTTAAATGACTGCTATGATGGACGGCCAGCAACTCAACTCGGCCGGGAAGCCCAAAGAATGGAAGGATGGGGGAAAGCAGCTACTCTGGGACACTGCCTCCCCCAGGATGCTAGATGGCGATTTCCCTGCAGCATAGCGGTGCCCTGGAGTTCGGCTTCACAGCCCCTCTGGGTACCGTGGGTGCCGCCAGGAGACGCTGCAGGAAGACCTAGGGATTTCTACTTTCTGCATAGCCCGGAAGTACTCCCAAGTCATGGGGATGGAAGCCCCAAAGTACTTGAAGAAAATGCAAGTTCTCCATCTGACTCGGAAGTGCTGGCAAGTCACGTGGACAGAAAGACAGAAGCACTTCCAGGTCAAAGACTATATAAAGGACCGCTGTGAACCCAGAAAGTGAGCTGGAGTTGGGAGGTAGAACACAGAGCTGACTGGGAGGAGTGGAGGAGACAGAGCAAGAACTGAGTGTGCATTATTAGTGTATTTACTTGCCTGTGTATGGTGGTTGTGGTGCTTAGGGGCACTATTTATAAAGGAAGAAAAAGAATTCAAATACTTCGTAGTACTTTTACCTGGTGTCTTAAGCATCTGTCGGGTTAGAGGAGCGACAGTGCCTTCTAGTGTCACACTGCTTATGCTTTGATCATTAGGTGGTCCAACAGTTGATAGAGCTCAGAAGAAAAACTAAGTTAAAGCCTTATACACCAGGCTGTATATACTTAAAGTTCTGGTTATTTAACTTTCAGAAATCTGTGAATAGCAAATGACAAGTGAAGAACCACAGGACAGAAATGAGTAAAAGAAAATATTTTCTTAATAACAAAGTCACTTCATTAACTGAAAAAGTAGAGGTGAAGTCATGCTATTAATTTCAACAAGTGAAATATCCAGATCTGTTTGGAAGACTAGTGATTTTGTTGTCTTTATGGAAAGGATTGGCAACAAGTCCTTGTCTTCCTCACAGCTATGTGATACTATACGCTAGTTGAAATTTTTGATGGTTAAGAAGACTGATGCTAGAATATGTTACCTAGTATTGAGCTAAAATTACAGCAACAGCCACTTGTGTACTGAGAATTTCTAAGTGACATGGAATGTTTGCACCGTCAGTGGTGAAAAACATCACTCAGGTGGCATCCCTCTCAATTGCACTTCCTCACTGTGGGTCACTGGATTAAGAGATCAGAACTGATCTGTTTGAGCAAGCTGAGCTAAAGGCAAACTGCTCTTTCTCTGCTGACTAATCAGGATTCTGACTGCAAGAACATCTTCTTTTTCAAAGTAGGCTCTCTCCATCTCATCCTCACTGGAGTCATTGCTCACTCTACACCCACCCCTTCCTACCTTAGTGAATCCAAGTACAGCCATCAAATGACAACGGGGAAAAATTAACTTGGGCAGATTCCCTCTCGATGGTGCATCCTCAGTCTGAGCTGCTAGTCTTGAAATTGAGCTGCCGTAATGCTGAGTGCAGAGTTCAGCTGTCTTAGCTTGTCAAACTGAAGGAGAACTCCCATGTCCTTAGTGACCAACCTAGCTTTTGATTGTGAGAATAAATTCTTTTCAAAATGGGCTCTCTCCGTTTCATCCTTGTGCTACATACGCTTAACAAGATCTTAGAGAAGATGATGGAGCTGAGAGAGGAATGGAACCATAAGAATGAAGGAGAAGCAAGCATGGAGGAAGAAAATGATTTATGCACAGCTCCTCCAAGGAAGAAACTGTATGCAAAACGCTAACCATGCCATGTTCAAAAAGGTTCTGGCTTACACCTTCTGATGATTAGAATTCAAACAACTTCTGGTACACTTGGACACAACATCAGTGATATTTTAAACTGTCTCTGCTCTGGAGGTGTCCTCTCAATCTTAGCTACACATCTTCTATAAAGATTTCTGGCTGACACAACATTGTAATTCTTTACTTTCAGTGTGTATTTTCTAACAGTCTACTGTGTATAGGTATTTTAACTGCAGTGCTTCTCCAAGAAATTGAGCATTTTGATTCAAAGTCAGTCCCGGTGTTCCAATGTGTTCTCATCAAAATATAAATCAACTCTGCAAATCAGCCTTAAACTGGCCCAATTAGATTCCTTGTTTGATGTTACATTGGTATTTTTGACAAAAAATCTGATCTGCATGAAAAATGTTTTTCATAAAATGGTAGCAGAACCACAGCAATGGAAAGATTTGCTGTCTTGAAGAAGGATATGTGTGCTGAATGTTAGCATTGAATAGACCACCATTATTATCTTCAAACAGGGAATCATAGATACATGGAATAAATCGCCAAGTAGTGTGGTAGAGAATGGTAATTTAGAGACTTTCAAAACTTGGCTTAATACTGTTTTGGAGAATAGAGCTGAATAGGATTGGAAAGCTTGTTGGCGTGAATGGTTTGTTCTTGTCAAAATAGTTCAAGTATTCGAAAAAAGGGTCTGTAAACATTTGAATAAAAGATCTGTGGCACATCGAGTGGCACGTTGTGAAGCTCCTCCCTTGATGTGGCAGTTGTCTTCAAAGGTTGTGGACCAGACTAAAGATGGCACCACAGAACATTTTACACAAGCTTTATAAGTGAGAGGAAAAAGCATCTCATAAGGTCAGTCAGTCAGTCATTATCCAACACGCTACATCCTAACACAGGGTCACGGGGGTCTGCTGGAGCCAATCCCAGCTAACACAGGGTGCAAGGAAGGAACAAATCCTGGGCAGAGCACCAGCCCACCGCAGGGCACACACGCACACACACACCAAGCACACACTAGGGACAATTTAGGATTGCCAATGCACCCAACCAGCATGTCTTTGGACTGTGGGAGGAAACTGGAGTACCCGGAGGAAACCTACGCAGACACGGGGAGAACATGCAAACTCCACACATGGAGGACTCGGGAAGCGAACCCAGGTCTCCTAACTGCAAGGCAGCAGCGCTACCACTGCGCCACCGTGCCATCCCATCTCATGTACTGTACAGTACTGTGTACTGGAAAACAACTCCAGCTTGAAATAAAGGTTTGCATGCTGGTAGACCATGTTCTCCTTATGTACTCTACCATTTTAAAGTCAAACTGTCCCTAACAAGTCAAAGTAATGATCAGATATAGCAAACGATGGTGCTTCACACCGTGACACCATGTTGTTTGTTGATCTTTATGCCCTGTGGTGAAGGAGATCTCATCTGGATAAATAGGAAGGGTTATGTCAGGAAGGGCATCCGGTGTAAAATTTTGCCAGATCAACATGTGGAAAATAATATACTTGGGATCAACCATACAGAGCAATGGAGATGTGGAAGAGAGGTGAAAAAGAGAGTGCAGGCAGGGTGGAATGGGTGGAGAACAGTGTCAGGAGTAATTTGTGACAGATGGGTATCGGCAAGAGTGAAAGGGAAGGTCTACAGGACGGTAGTGAGACCAGCTATGTTACATGGGTTGAAGATGGTGGCACTGATAAAAAAAACAGAATACAGAGCTGGAGGTGGTCGAGTTAAATATGTTAAGATTTGCATTGGGTGTGATGAGGATGGACAGGATTAGAAATGAGTACATTAGAGGGTTGGTTCAGGCTGGATGGTTGGGAGACAAAGTCAGAGAGGCGAGATTGTGTTGGTTTGGACATGTGCAGAGGAGAGATGCTGGGTATATTGGGAGAAGGATGCTAAGGATAGAGCTGCCAGGGAAGAGGAAAAACAGGAAGGCCTAAGTGAAGGTTTATGGATGTGGGGAGAGAGGACATGCAGGTGATGGGTGTAACAGAACAAGATGTAGAGGACAGGAAGATGTGGAACAAGATGATCTGCTCTGGCGACCCCTAACGGGAGCTGCCAAAAGAACAGGAAGAATCAGCCCATGGCTGTGTAGGATACCTTCTGCTGAACCCAAGTCCAGAGGCAGTCTGCAGTTGCCAAAGGCCACCAACAGACTTTGAATTGCCCATTATGAATTGAGACCCACATTAGTGTTTTATGGGCCATGGTTTTGTTGCATCACAAAGGAACCCAATGAAATGATGTGAAGGTATCATATACTGTAGGTACCGTGACAGCTTTCCTTCCTTGTTGTTTTTCCTCTTGGCATTATCATTAACCATCATCCTCTTAATATCCTTATGACCACCATGTACTAAAAAAAACCTCACACTGTTCCATTCCATCTGAACTTTTGTGGTGCCAAGGTGTTACCTGTTGCATGACTGCACTCGGGTCCTAATCTGGGATCCTGAGGTGGTTTGTCATGTGGTGGGTGTGGATCTCCTCCTCCACCATGTACAGTAATACATCGAGATGACTACATAGTCCAACAAATTCCAATAGTTTTTCGTTCATTTAATGTTATATAACATAACATAACATTGTCATACCTGTGTTATGTAAATTAAGGTCATGAGGGCAGGAACCAGTCCTGGACAGGGTGGCAGTCCATCACAGGGCTCACAGCCACACAGACACACACATTCACATGGGGCAATCATCTGGCTTTTTGCTCTCTAGAGATACAGTAGCTATGAGCATAAGAAACAAGTAAACCTGATCATTTACACACATGCCCATGCTAATGTCCCTTGGCAGTTTTCATACAAAGGAAGCCAGTGCTTCAGGGTGCAAATAATTTTGTTAAAGATTGGTATGTTTTTAGTCTGAAGCCATCTTGGTCTGACCAAATGTTTCTTAAAGATTCCTATGATGTAATAAAGTATATTCAAACCAGTGTCTACTTAGCAAAAGTTACCAACATTTTACCACATATGTGTTCCCTCCAAAACCAAGCCGGGTAAACCACTCTGCTACAGTATGATCTCTATATCATTAAGAGTCTGTGCTGACATTTTGGAAAGTGCCTAAATGGAATTTTTCAAGTGTTTTTAATTGCTAGAACAGGTAAACAAGAAGTAGAATTAGACGGGGAATTTGAAGTAGCTGTCGATTGTCAGACTGACTGCAATGAAGACCTAAAGCCACTGCAGTGTTTCTAGGTTAACAGTTCACCAAGTGTTGATTTGAAATGATGCTCAATAAAGTCTACCATTTTGACTCACAAAGAAGCAGGAAAAAAACAAAGAAGGCAATCAGCAAACAAAAAGCACAAATTGATTTACATTCAGATTACTTTACATGTTAAATCACGCCATTACCTGTGAATAAAATTATGTATATTGTACACACTTCTGTGTCTAATCATTCTTTAGCTCGTTAGCTCATAAGGACACTTTGTTCGTTTTTAAAGTGTCATCTGTCCACTTCTACTTGTCTTTCGTTTTCACAACAGCTATTGTAATTCATAGAATTACAATTTTAATTACAATTTTATTTAACTTCTTTTGGTGTACATTATACCTTTTATTTTAGTACACTCCTGAAATGATTTAATGGCTTAGCATATGAAAATATAAGAAGATATTTTCTGGATGAGAATTATAGAAATTAATTGAAATATTAACAATATCCACAAGAGGGAGTTCTCAGTATTCCTTATAACTGCTCATTTCTGCTTTAAGGAATCATCAGGAACTATTACATCTTTCATAGATTTTAAGTAGTGAAGAGTTAAAAAGAGTATTCAAAAGAATGAGGAGTCATATATTATAATTGATTATTATTATTATTATCTTTTCATTTATCCACTGTCCAGAACTTATTTCACCAGCAATGGGCACAAGGCAAGAGCCAACCTTCACCATGTGCTACTTCATTGCAGGGCACATTCACTCACTCCAGGACAAGTTTGAATTTTCCAGTCAAATGAACACACATATCTTTGGGACGTGGGAGGAAAAGTCAAACATCCAGCATAAACATACAGTAGGTGAACACGAGAAGAAACTGTAAACTCGGCAGACTTTGCTAGCCCAATATTTGGCAGAAAGGCAGCAACCATCCCTAGAATAGATGGGCAAGTCTACTGGGGGCACACTCACTCACACCATGACAATTTAGTGTTACCAATCAACGTATAGAACGTATCTTTTGAAAGTGAGAGGAAAACCAGAGTAACTGGAGAAAACAGAAGACAGATAAAGGAAGGGCACAAATTTTGAGCCCAACGAGGCAGGAGACCACTGTGTCCAAATATTACAACTCAAGTCTGTGGCTTCCTGCATTCTAATTTTAAACCTGTTTTTTCTTTTGCTTATTGTCTACCTGAATTACATTCAGGCGTTTTGAACAATATTTTTCATATTCACCGGAATAATGTAAGTATATGATATCCAGATAATCTTAAATTCTAAAAGACATGTTGCAAGGACTTATCCACTGGAAGGTACGTAAAAATTAAAATTACTAAAAGAATGTTTGTTAAAAAAGAACTTTGCATGTTTTCAGTCTTTATGTTATTAATACCTAATCCCCTCTAAGAAAAGTAAACATATTCATGCATGTATTTCCTAAGTTATGTTTTTCACACTCAGGGAATGCTACCATTTGAGAACATGTATCCTCTGCAGTGCGTAAGGCTTTCCTTACATTGACATTTCCTCCTTGGCCCCACTTTCATTACCAGAAGATATAGTGAGTGGCTAGTTTTTTTTTTGTTTTTCCTTCAGCTACTTCTCTTTCTGATATATTTTGTCTCCATCTTTTGAAATTCCAGGACACACCACACATATTCAGGCCATAATGTCCCTTAATGGTCCCTGTGTTGCCACACTGACATTTACAGAACCTGCCAGATGTCAATGCAGCTCACTCCTTCCCTAGTGATGCCCCTGCCCTGTCCAATCTCTTGCGAACTGGGTACCCATACACACTTGCCAGTTAACTGTTACAATGTGGTATTTATGATTTCCTACTACAGAGTTCCGCTCATTGTGGTACTCATCATTCCTGCTCATTGTGTGCTGTTGTTTACGTGAAAATTCACCTGTGTTAGTCACTGGGCATGGAGGAAAAACTTGCATCCTGCTAAAAAATCTTCTTTTCAATGGATTATTTACAGCTTCATTTTGTGGTTATAAATATATCTCTGAAACATAAACGGCAAGCTTTGTGAAACTGTGGCTTCAAAGTGGACATATTTCAATGTTTTAAGGCTTTGCTTCACTTTGGAACTAATTCCCTATTGACCACAACTGTAAGCTGCTTGGTTTCGAACATGTTTTCTTTATGAAAGTATTGAATACAGCATCAATTAACAAAGCAAGTGTCTGGAGCAAATGAAATCATGCCATGATTATGAAAAAATTAGTTCAGCTTATAAAACACTAAACCTATCCTTTTTAAATATTATTAAATAAGCACCTAGCACTGAAAAGTAATTCCAGTTTTGCCCTGGCTATGGTGGAAATCATATTTTTACTGCTTTCAATTTTAGACCCAACTTGTTATTTACTAGCTGTTTGAAGCTCCTTTTAATGAAAAACGTACAGCTATCCTTGCACATTATTATTTATGCAGCCTCTATATATGAAAACATTTTTGTAACATCTGTTGTAATGAAGACCAGGGAGTTCAAGTATACAACTAGCAGCCATACCACCTGCAGGTAATCCACCTAAAGACACTGTGCTGTGAAAACTGGCACCGTCCTTCAGAAAAGATGCACAACTGAGGTCCTGACTCTCTGTGATCATAAAAGATCCTTGGCCATCTTTGGAAAAGAGTAGGATGTTTCCACATGTCCTGGCTAAACTGCCCACCTAGGCCAGGTCATTCTAGCCCCCTAATCATCCTCCCTCTCTATTTAGCTAACTCCCTCAAACACCCCCTTCACCACCTAATAGCTAAAGTGTGGTAAGTGTACTGGAGCAAGAATGGCTACTGTCACATCCTCCAGGTGGATGCTTCACATTGGTGGTAGTTGAAGTAGTTCCCCAATGTAAAGTGCTTTGAGTAAGTTAGAAAAGGGCTATATAAATGTAATTATTATTAATATACATATAATACATTTTATTTACATAGCACCTTTACCATGCTCTATGTGCTTTTCTTAATTATTTTATTAAAATAACATTTTTTAAATACATTTTATTATTTTCTTATTTTGTTAATTCTCACCATACAGAATACCATAGGTGATTTTGGGCCAAGTGTGATATTTGCTTCATTTTCATTTTAAGTGCAGTTGTGGGAGTTTTAGTGAATACCTTGTGGTTAACACATCTGCTATCTCCAGATCTGACATTCTTAACAGGAACAGGAACAATGGCTATGATAGTGAAGGATAACGCATGACAACCCACCAGTCCAACCTTCCTTTAGAATTATTTTGTCGAATTTAGTACAATTACAGAATCAACTCACATGCACGCCGATGCTTTTTTCAAACCTTGATTATAAAAGAGATTAAGCAGATGGTTGATTTTTAACTGATCTCTGTGTTGTTTTTCACTGATGCTGGCATAACTTTGGTTCTTCAGTTTGTGATCAACAGTTTGATTTACATGAACATTCTTTATGATTTGTTATACATTCTGATCTAAACAGTTGTTTGTAAGTACCTGAAAATGTAAAATGCTGTCAAAATTTTTGCTAATGTTTGGCTTGTTTCTCATCTGAAACTGTCATATGTAGTATAAGGTTCCTGCACTCTTTTCCTTTGTGGTCAAGTCATTTTTCTAACCCTCTTAATCCAGACCAGTGTTTGCTGGATCCTATCCCAGCTGGTATAGGTCTGAAGGAAGGAATAAATCTTGGACAGGGTGCCAGCCCATTGCAGGGCAAACACACACACAGACCCCAACCACACTCTAGGGACAATCACCTAATCTGCATGTCTATGGAGTGTGGGAGGAAACACACACAGACATGGGGAGAACATGCAAACTCCATGCAGGGAGGACCCGGGATGCAAGCCCTGCTCTCCTTACTGTGAGGCAGCAGCACTACCACTGCACCACCGTACCACCCTCCTTTGTGGTTATTTATGTTATTATGTAAGTTCTTTAACACATTATGTATGTTGAGGACTGGTAATTGCAATGCCATCATTGTCTTCTCTTACAAAAAATCAGAGAGGATAGCTTAGCTTGTTGTTGTATGTTGCTGAGGTCTAAGCAAAACATTTGGTGCATGCTTTTCTTGGCAGAAGATATCAACATTATGTAGACAAACGGAAGCTATATTGTACAAAAATGTTAAATTTGGCAGACTATTTGAAAAAAAAAGATCTCTCAATGGAGGACTGCCTGAGTATATTACCTTGTTTCCATTTCCCTTTTGCTTTTGGCTCTTCTAAAATTTCTTCATGTTGAAAAAGCACTGGCAGCATACTTTTAAAAAGCCGTTTATTTTACTGTATACAAAGGAAAATGCCTAAATAACTGTGTTCTTAACCTCTGAGCCTAACACTGTGTTTCTGAGTTGAAGACCATAGAGAAAAATATCTCTGAAAATGCTAGTGATTTGTCTAAAACATTTGGATTATCTGTAGTCATTGGTCTAGCATTGTATCCCTAAAGGTAAATATCAGCATTACGGCTGTTTGAGATCTGACTTAAGAAAAAAGACCGGTTCATTTGTTCCACACCTTTTTTCTGCTTCTTTCTTTCTTGCACACAAAATGCTGATTTTATGAAGTACACAAGTGCTTGTTTTGAGATGACAGGTAGGGTGGCTCTCCCTTGGACTTTCCAGCACTCTTTTGAAACTCACCTAATTTCACAATAAGGCGGATATTTTCTTCAGATTCCACAGACTTGTGCACCTTTTTTATTTTTTTTTGGGATCAACTTTCTATCAAGTGAGGACAAATTGACAAGATATATCAATAAATGGACATAGCATACAAAATAACCCATTCCAACCACTCCAACCCTCTCCCACCTAGCCTAAGCCAATGGATAATAAATAAAAAACAAAAAAAACAATGAGTTACATTTTGGGATTTACACAAATTAGTCGCAATGGACTAGGATTCAATTAGACAGCTGTCTGTGTCAGGGTCCTTGAGTTACAAATCCCCTTAAAGTTGGCTAAGGACATCACAAAAGGATTGTTAAATGATACTCCTCTTGCTCATTGCTCTATACTTTATGTTGTACAGTAATTCCCCTAGCAGGACTGACACAAAGCCACATCAGCAACAAAATAACAACAACAAATGCACAAATAGTAATTGTATATTTAGCTTTCATTCTGGCAAGAAAATCCCATTGGAAATCAGACAGCTCTCACTTTCTCTTAGTTTCTGTTCTCATATGAGCTATCAGAGTTTCCATTTCCATCTTCATCTGGTGCTGTCAGAGTGTGCAGAAGTTTGAAGGGTGGAAGGTTATGGTGGGCTGTAATTCAAAAATCACAAGATTGAATGTGTCAGTAGTTGTGATATACCAGCATGTCAGGTGTCCAGTGTATGTGAGGGTTTGGTTCCCAAAAGTCCCATCCACATGAAGGTTCCAGAAAGAATCTTATTTATTTAGATCTTTAACAGTCTCCTTACAGTAAATAACCATGAATAGATGGTAAAAGATTTATGAAATACCAATGGCTCATGATTTTAAAATGACTTTCATTGCATACAATCCACTAAGTTCAGGTTTTCTTAATCTGTTAGTGGCCTGGTAGGTAGCTTACCATATATTAAAGATTTATTTTTTTTCTAAATATTAGGAAGTTCTTCAAAACACAAAGAACTAACTTCATATGCAAAGAACCCTTCCCAAAATGAAATGGTGCTTTGTCAAGCAATGAATCCACAAGGAACCATATAACACAGTGAAGAACCATTCAATGCCAGTAAAGAACGATTACTTTTAAGAGTGTATTGTGAATCAATCAATAATATATCATAAGTGTGTTATGTATATGAGAACAAAGCTTATTAAGTACAGAAACCTCAGAGACATACTGAATAATGACTGCACTTCATTGCTGCCTGCACCCCATTATGGTGTAACTAACCCAAGGACTCTACTTTGGCCATATATAGAGAGAGAACACACAATGAGAAGAAGAAATTCTAATCAATGTGGGTTTTCAGATGCCAAAACCAGACCGTAATTCTTCATCATGGTGCTCCAGCACTGAGATAAGTAAAATACCAAGCGGATCTTGTGGCACAAGTCTTCTTTCCCAAACCACTAGGCATCAACTAAGAGTCTAAGTATGAAAGCATCCACGTAATCCAATAGATATTTTGTAAAGGAAATGCATGCTTGCTTTTTACAGTTTATATGAATGTTACCCAGGAAGAAATTTTAAAGACTGAAAGTACACAAAAATAAAAACTTCTCTATTCAATTAATAGTTTGTGCTTACCCCAGTAACGCTTGACATGTTGTGGTGCAGCGATGAAGGCTTTGGACTCAAACTCCAAGGCTCCCAGTTCAGTTCACACTTACGACTTGCTGTGTGACCCTGAGGAAGACACTTAATCTGTGCTCCGACTGACAAAAGTTGTAATGTGTCCTGAACTTGCAAATCAACTTGGATAAAGGTGTCAGGGAACTGCAAAATTATAATGTTAAAAATAAAAAATGTCTCCTTTTACTAAATCTATCCATCCATTTTCTAAACTCTCTTATCCAGGGTAGGGCCATGGGAACCTGTTTACTACACACTGGTTCAATTTATTTTTGTGTAGAGCTTTTCACTAAGTATACGCTCAGTGAAGGCTCAATTATTTTTAATTTGATTGCATTCATTTGAATAATTTTATCAGAAACTAATGCTATGATTTGAAACAATGAACCTGTGCATTTTCTAGTTCAGACTGCTGAATTATAAATGAATGATTACATGAGTTAAAAGACATGGCCCTTTTTAAGTCATAATTATTCTAAATTTTCCTGCAATGAGTGGCACGTTTCACAAAACCTTTTTGTTTAAATCACAAACAACAGCCACCCAATCCTACCATGCTGTACCCCCACACATTTATGCTCTTCTTTGTCTCCTGCTTGCTGTTGTTTGGCAGTGCCAGTTACTCAGAAATCACAAAATGTTATTTCCGGCTCATGAATTCTTTTTTTCTCATACAGACTCCTTGATTACTGGGACTCTAAACCCTTTCTAATTGTACTTTCTCTGCTTGTTGCTGTGCTAATTTTGTTTCCTTTTACTTGCTTATTAATCTTGTTTTGTTCCAGCTCCTATATGTCTCAATATAAAACTGTAGTCTATAAATCTAATCAGAAACCATGTTTACGCTCTGTTGTCTGATGCCTTATTCCCTTATTTTTTAGACCTCCATCTTCATAAGTAACCTCACTCCAAGCAAGTGGAAATTAAGGCTGGGCTGAGCACATTGGCAACCTGACAAAACTGGGACAACAGCGGAAATGCATTACGCACCCACATAACTCTCCTTCTGCTGAGTGCTATCTCTTCACTAATGTCAGAAGGGAAAGGCATAGGCGATCTCAAGAAGGTCAGCGTGGACATAATCTGCAACTACATGCTTCTCACAGGACTGTCATTTCTTGTCTGCACACAAGATCAGAGAGAACCTCGCTCAATGGGAAGGAGACTTTGGAAAGAAACCTAACCATAGACAGCCTTTCATCTTTAAGGTCTGTAAAAAGACTGAATTTGATATACTTATTTTCCTGTGGGGTAGCATAATGGTGCAGTGGTTAGCACTGTTGCCTCTAAACTCCACAGTACTGTGCTTAAATCTTAACTCTAACTCTAAAACTCAAAATGATATTAGTTAGTTAATGGCCTGTTATGGTTCTTTACTGGGTGGTGTACTTACTCGTTGAACCATTGCTTGACAAAAGCTCATCTTGGGATGTGTTCTTTGCATATTTGTGCTTTGAAAAACCTCCAAATAGGTAGAAAAAAATGGAAATTTTTAATGTATGGTAGGCTACCTAGCAGTACACTAACAGATTAAGAAGACCAGGACTTGTGTTATTGTGGGCAGTGAGAGTCCATTTAAAATCATGAGCCATTGGTATTTCACAAATCAGTTACCATCTGTTTCTGTATATGTACTGTATGAGGCCTGTTACACATTTAAATAAACTAAAGTTCTTTCTGGAATACTTGTGTGAATCGATCTTTTGGGAACCAAAAATGGTTTTTCTGTAGCTTCACCCTGAGGGACCACCTTCATTTAAGAGTGTGCTCACGTGTCGCCCATATTTGTTTTTCTCCAGGTAATCCTTTTATTCCCCCAACAACCAGCAGAGACGCTGGTCCCATTGACTGGCAATTGCAACTTGGCCTGTTAAGTCATGTCTGATATGCTCTGAACCCACACCTCGTCCTGGGTGGGTTCCTGCCTTTTGTCCAATTCACTCACACAATGTATAAGAAAAGACATTTTCTCAGCTAATAACACAAATGCTATAATCTGCTGTTTGCCCTGAGTCTTGAGGACAGAATCAGAGCAATTTTAAAATATCTGCTTCAGAAATAAGTTAACAAAGCTATCTCTTCTGGTTAAACATTGTAGTTTTCATTTACTTTATGGCTTTTAGATGTTTTTCGGGCTGCTCAAGTTACATTTGTTCATTTTGATATTGCCTTTAAAACATAATCCACAAAAAAACCACATCCCCCTTAGCCCTTCATTAATTGGCACAAATGCAAAATGCTAAGGACTTCCTCCACTAAAATGCAGCTTCCCTTAAAGGAAATGTTTCATTTCTAAGTACCAGATTTACACACCCAAACTCCACGGAGGATTTTCACTGCATAGGTAAGTGAGTTGCACCATATGAGCAGAGAATTTAATTTATTAAAGAAACTTAACGGAGCACAGTAGGTGAGGGTCACCATTACATGGTTCAGGATGTTTTAAGAAATTATATTTGGGTTTAATTTTATTATTTAGGTTGTGTCTGCAAAGATCTCAGAATAATGTGAGGAAATGCTGTGAACGTGAAGTCTTTTTTATTATCAGAGGAATTTCTTTCAGAAAATGAAATGCTTATATTTAAGTGTGTAATCCTTCTGGCATATATTATTATCGTTGGTGACACCTAAAATGCACAATATGAAACAATACAGTCAATTCTTATTTTTCATTATTTGTATACTATATTTTCCTTATGAACGTGCTTCAACAAATTTATAGGCTGAAAGAAAGAAACTAACATTTTTTAGTATTTGTTCAAATGTTATCTGTATGTTTTAAAAGTTACTTTGATCGTTATTGGTAACTTTATTAGTGTATTGCATGTTAAAAAAAAACTTACTTAAGTTATGTTTCAAATATATATAGTAATGTCTAAATCAGGAAGGAACTTAAGAAGAAAGTGATCCATAATATTCTATTTTATAAAATGTTCTTATTATGTATAAACACGGAACAAAAGCCCCACATAACCACAATAAATTAACATGCCAGAAGTTAGTTGGCGGGCAGATATTTAACACAGGGATCCTCTTTTGTTTCATGTTCTTTGTTTAACAGGGATTGCTCCTCAATGCTCTTGCTTTTATTTAGTTATTAATTTAGTCAAAGTTAAAACACAGTTTCAGTTCAGTAGCAAAACTATCACTGCGCTTAGCTGTTTCATAAATCCGCCTTCATAATGAACACCTACAAGTCACTTTTTAAGCCGTTAGTGTTGTTCAGATTTAATATTTGGAATGATTGCTTGATATATAAAGTCGAGCTGAACATAAATTCCTAATATACAAAGTAACATAATAATAATATAAAGTAAACCGTCAAATTTTGATTACATTTAATCGAACTTAATGTAATTGAACTTGAGATATCAGGACGGATATTTGAAAAAAAAAATCCGATATATTGAATTTGTTTTGAATATGTAGCATGTAAAGTCAAACCTGAAATGTTTTTAGATTTGTAGGCTATACCCAAGGCGCCTTGCCGGTGCCCAATGACTCTTTTGACGCCTGTGCTGGCAGCGCTCCTCAAGTCGCGCCGGTGGTGTCCCAGCGAACGCAGAGAGCAGAGCGGCAGCATATTCGTTGTCTAAGCTTTTCTTTTAAAAAAAAATTGCAAATGCAACATGAAATATAACATTCTTAATCCAACGGAGGGTCACTGAGCACTGGATCCAATGCAGGCAGTTCTAAGCGCAAGACAGGAATCCGCTTTAGGCAGCACCGGACTACCGCAGGGCGCGCCCAGGCATTAACACCCAAGCCCTGAGTCACCAGGCAAACCGTCTGAGCCACCCGTAAAACCAACCACCTGGAGAAACGGAATTCAAAGTATCCTAATATAATGAGAATTAAAATAAAAATTCCAGGACCGACTGCCGTTCAAGCTCAAGATCTTCAACTTTCACACGTCCTGCCCGCCTAAGACGTTACAAGCTCGTTTTCAGCGTAGCCTAAGCATTAATCCACGTTTGAAACACATTTTACCATGTTTTATTTTGTGGCGTTTCACGATAAATTGACTGCGTTTAAATATTTGACTGGATAAATAACGTATCCGATGTCTCGTTGTAAAGTACAGAGCCCGGTAGGTGTCAGGTAGGAAAATTTAAAATAGTTCGTTCGGACCCGTAGGGTGGGGTAAGGTAGGATATAGTGGCTAGACATTCAAATTTGCTTCGTCTTTCGCCCGTCACATTTTGCAGATCTCACGAAAAACAGCAAAGGACTTCACTTTCATGTATGCAGTTAGAGAGATCAGACGCTTATTTTGAATATCACACGCATAAAAAATGCTTTAGGCAGTAAAGCTAAAGGAACATGCACGGATATACACCCTTAAAATACACAAATTAAATGACCTAACAGTTATGTCAAATGGTCCCAAGCAGACGAGCTTAGTCATTCAGAAGAACCCGCATCAATAACTAACGCAATTCAAGGTGGCAGTTTAACGTTAGCCTAAATGTTGGTGTAATTAACAAGTGAAGCCACTATTTGCATTTAATCAACACAATGAATTAGAAATAATCATGCGTTTTTTTTACACATTTACACATAACTGGGTTAGCTGAAAACGTTCCCTTTACAGCAACTACACATTAAGCACAGGATACAGCAACTGTCTCGAAAAAGGGAGACATGTTGCTTTTATGATGCAGCAGCTTACACAAAATTACCAGTTTATCGAAAAAAAATAAGACAGCTTCCACAACCACGTAAAACACGCGGCACTTGGAAAAAAAGAAGTTAACGAACATTCTTTAAAATACGTTTACTAACTTTCCTTCAGTTGTTGTTTTTCTGTCCGTACAGAAGTGCAGGGGTGCCCTTTACCAACAAAAGGGGCGTTCCCTTAAGCAAATGAGGCCATTCTATGCAAATACCTGTTGAAATGCGGTTATCAAAAAAACTTTACACCGTGGAAAAAAAAAAATCCCATAAATATCCATTAAAAGAACCGAATCAGCCGCTAGTCGTTTAACCGTTAAGTTGTGGTCTTTTAAGTGTATTTATTTAAAAAATAAACAGCTATTTCTGACTACAGGGATATGTTTCCTCCATGACAACACTCTATGCAAATTCATCATGTACGTAAACCTAAAAACTTAATACTGAAAAAACAGCCGTGCTAAAATATTTTGTGTAGGAGTCAAATAATGTAGGTGGATAGGCTAACAGCCCCTGAGAGTAATTATGCTTCTGTTTCAAGGAAGGAAATCTAGTGGCTTTCTTTCAATATGATTGTGTTAATGGTAAAACTACAAGATGACCTTCAGCAGTTCATTTGTCTCTACAAAAACGCGACCATACAGACATTTCAACAATCTGAGGTGTCTGGTAGGAAAAAAAAAACAAAACAAAAACGAATCAATATTTATTATTAGAACACTGTTAAAAAGTATTTTTGCAGAAAAAAACATGGGCAGATTTTACAGAAATTTCATGTTATTCCAAATAAGTGATCTCTTCTCATATATATAAATAGTGTCGAACTGCAATTTAACATTTTCTTTGTTATTTAAAAGATTTTGTCTGTCACCATAAAATACAAAGATAGAAATCATACCAATTTTACATCTGTAAATTGAGATTTATTTGGCAGTTCAAGTAGTATTACAGAAAATATATAAATAAAACAAAAATTATACAGTGGAAAAAAAGTAAAAAAAATACAGTAAACAGTATAACCAAAAACTTCTAAATGACAATCATTTGCCATATGATTAATAAATAAATAAATAAATAAAATTTGATTTTATAATAAATAAATAAATCAAATACCCCTAAAATGACCATTAAGTGGCAAAAGACTGCTAATTCACAGACACACCTTGTACGAGTATTCTTAAGGTAAAAGGCAGTTAAAAATCTGTTTTTCCCGTATGAAAATACTGTACTTCAAAGCAGTACTGAAACCCTAAAAGAAGGCAAATATCTGGTAAAAATATCACTTAATGGTTTCATCATCACCCAACTGAACACTTTTGCCAGACCACAGAGTATAAACGGCACTTTTTTAGTAGTGAGCTTGTGTTTACAGCTTTTTTCGCATTAAGTTGTGTTCACCTCAGTTAATTCTCAGCCTGTTCTTTCGATTCTAAATTAATGAATTAATGATTAGAATGCATTTTAATATCAAAGCTCCAGCAGTGAAAAAACATACCACTGGTGCATCTTGTAAAGTTGTGCGTCACTGTAATTGTAAAAAAAAAAAAGTTTTACATGAACATGTATCAATGTCGATGACCTGAATCTTAATGATTTTTTTTTTATTTTTATTAATTAAGAATTTTGTTTGAAGAAAGTAATAAAAACTTTCTGCTTTACCACGAAAGGTAAGTACTTGAAATGAGAAAAAATCAAGTAGCAGAGTGGTAGCACCGCTGCCTTGCAGTGTGGAGATTCGGGTTTGTGCTTACATGTCCAAGGGGGGTCGCCTTGTACCCGATGCTTGCTGGGATGGGCTCCAGGCTTCCTGCTCGGGATAAGTGGCTTTGGAAAATGGATGGATAGAAAATATAAGGAGCATTGTATGATTTTACTTAGTAATGTTATGTTTTAAACCAAATAAATATGCAGAATTATGAATGGGCTCTGTAAGTATAAATGTGTTTTTAATATTTTACATAGATATAGTATACATTTACATTAATTTTACAAAGGATCTGCAATCCTTTGGGATCTCAATACTGTTTTGAAATATTTAAAATGTTTTATTATGTAAAAAAATATGTTTTTTAACAGACTTTTAACATGAGAATACATACATGTGAATTAACAGGCTTTTGCCACTTAATAGCATAATTAAAACAGCTGCACTTTTAGGGGTATTTTATATTTTTTTCAAACATGGCAAATTATTGCCATTTTTGGTTGGTACCCATTGCTGCCATACTTTCTACCATATTTTTATAATTTTTTTTTTTTTTTTTACAGTGAATGCACTGACAAACCGAGAACTTCAATAAACAATAATTTCACAGACTTACCATGAATATGTTTCTGCTTTCACTAAATGTGCTGTAGGCTGCTTCAGGGCTCCTAACAGCCGCTGTCTGTGTGGACTTCTCTCTCCACGTACAAATGTTGACTTTTCTATGGGTATTCCAGTTTCCACCCACAGCCTAAACATGTGCTGGTGACACTGCTGGGTGACTCAAAGTTGCCCTTCTTGGCGGTGCTCATTAGTGTGCCATGCACTAGACTGACAAACTCTATCCAAACGCATCTCTTGTTGGGAGTGCGGTTTTTATAGGAACTGGGTTCAGGTTTGAACCTCCTCAAATATATTTGATGACAGATCACTGATCCCACTAATTATGCTTTATGCACTTTCTCATCTTCATTCTTGGCTATGCTCCTGACTATATCCAGGTTTAGTTCCTGCCCTCTGGGATAGACTACAGAACCCTGTTGGATAAGCAGATCCAAGAAATGGATGGACAAGCTGTAATACAGCTCCTTTTACATTTACATTTATATTCTTAGCAGATCCTTTATCCAAAACAACCTAAAAAAAAGACATCAACGTAATCAAGTAAACCTCAGTAAGGGGGGACTCTTTAAGAACAAGTGTTATAAGACAAGATTACACAATGGTTTATCACAAATAAAAAGCTCTCAACCAAACAGAGCACAAAACTAGTTAACTTTCTTTAGTAACAAGAACCCATTAAAGCCATTATCAGTTAGATATTCAGAGAACAAGTGAATCTTCAACTGCTTCTTTAACACATTGAATGAGTCAGCAGTCTGGATGGAGGTGGGCAGCTCATTCCAGAGCTAAACATAAAAAAAAGTCTGGACTGAGATTTGATGCCACTCAGAGGTGGCATCACCAGACGCTGTCCACCTGCAGACTTAAGCGGGTGAAAAGAAGCATAGGACCTGACAAATGTCTCCATATCCATAGGTGCTGGCCCACTGACTACTCTGTAGGCAAGTGTCAAGGATCTGAAGTAAATGCAGGAAGACAGTGTAGCAACATGCAAATGGGTGTGAAATGTACACATCTTAGCTGATTGAATACTAGTCTTGCGGCTGCATTTTGAATCATCTGCAGGGGGTTTGATAGCAAATGCAGGTACTCGTGCCAGTACAGAGTGGCAGTAGTTCAGATGTGACAAGACCAGAGTCTGGCCCAGGAGTTGTGCTGCATACTCTCTCAGATATGGTCTTAACTTATGGATGTTATACAAACTACATCTGCAAGGCCAGCAGAAAGTTGTAATGCGGTAAGTGAAGGATAGCTGGTCATAAATTGCCACTCCAAGGTTGCCTACTGATTTGACAGGTCTTTGCGGTAATGAGCAGTGCTGAATTGGGGTGTTGAATAGATCGACTAGCTGTGATGATAAAATCCATCTTTGCCAGGTTAAGCTGGAGGTGGTGCTCTTTCATCAAGGTTGAGATATCAGTAAGACGTTCCAAGAGTCAGGCTGATGCGGTGCGGTCCTCTGCAGGGAATGACAGGTACAGCTCTGTGTCATCAGCATAGCACAGGACTGGATGATATGGCCTAGTGAGGTGGGGTACAAAGAGAAGAGGAGAGGGCCCAGCACCAGTCCATGGGGCACTGCTTGGGCTCACCCAGTGCACTCTTGATGTCTCTAATCACCAAGACAATAGGATCTGTCCAAGAGGTAGGATTTAAACAGTTCCATGGGTGCTAATGTCAGAGAGGGTGGCAAGCAGGACATGATGGTTGACTGTGTCAAAAGAAAGATGAGGGTGGAGAGTTTTTTTTTTAATATAGAATCCTTGCAAAGTCGTCGTTTACATTGTAACTGAAAATTTGTGTATATCATTTTTGCTTTATTGAGTGGAGCAGTTATTCTTTCAGGTTAAAAGTTAAATGCACACCACACCATATGTACTCATTGTTATCAGCTATCCGCATAAAATATGTCACAAATGCAGAATATTTGAGCCCATAAATAAATAGACATATAGACATATAGAGTTATGACTTTTGATTTATTAATGACTTTTAGTTAAACACAAATGAATGAGTTCAAATCAATTTAATATCATTATACCTCAGATAACAATTCAAAATATTTGTTGTTAGTCACCCAGGAGAAGCATAAAAATGCAGCAGCAATACGTTACAACTCACACCAATACAGAAGACAAAAAAAAAATGCTACACAAAGCAATAAGAATCAACAGGAGTAATAAGATAAATTATCTATCTATCTATCTATCTATCTATCTATCTATCTATCTATCTATCTATCTATCTATCTATCTATCTATCTATCTATCTATCTATCTATCTATCTAATGGTATATAATTAAAGTATATAAGTATAGTATATACTATAAGCAAGTATAAGCATGCATCATGTACCAAACTAAACAAGCAACAGACAACAGAAGGAATTAAAAATGCCTCATAATGTTCATTCATCTACAATTTCAGTCATTTTCTAACCTGCTTAGCCCTGAACAAGGTCGTGGGGTTTCTGAAACCTAACTCAACTACCATAGGGCACAAGACAGGAACAAACCCAGGACAGGGCACCAGTTCATTGAAGGGTGAACAGAAACACAAACACACACGCACATCCAACCAAGGCCAATTAGTATCGCCAGTCCACCTAACCTGTATGTCTTTGGATTGTGGGTGGAAACTGAAGCACCTGGAGGAAACCCACACAGACACAGAGAGAACATGTAGACTCCACCTAGGGAGGACCCCTGATGTGAACCCTGGTCCCATTTCTGTGAGACAGCAGTGCTACCACGGCGCCACCATGCCACCTCAGCTACCAAGTCATTCATTCATTCCATAAACCTGCTTCTTACAAAGCTGAGCCTCAGCAGGTTGGGCACTGTCCTAGCAGCATCACATGCAAAGACTGAATGGAGTGCAATGTTAGAATTTTATGTTTACGTAGAGTGCCATGGTTCAAGTAGATGCCCAATGTAGAAGCAGAACCACAATTGGGACAGGAGAAGAAAGTTTAAACTCTGCACTGACAGCAGCCAGGCTGGGATTTGAGCTCAAGACTGTGGCAAAGTGAAACAGCAGTGCTAACAACTGTGCCACCCTTAGTTACAAATGGCTCATTTATTTTAAGGAGTGGTTATGTACAAAAAAGGAGGTTTTACTTTAGTTATGGGAAAATCAAGCACTTAGATTCATAAATTACATAAAAGCATTTGTTATTTTACACAAATTGTCTTATTAAACACAGGGCACTAGGAAAAACAAACAGAAGCTGGTTGTGCATAACATTAATCCACGACCACATACAAACATATGAAATGAGCAGCCTTTTTCACACATGACTTGTTTAATATTTGTAAATACTTAATTTATAAATTTAAATACATCATTAGGGAAATGTAGTGGTCCTCCAATTGGTCCTGGATGGCTGCAGTGGCTGTACATTTTGTTCCAACTTGCTTTATTTTTAAATAGAAGCCAAGCATTGCCACTAAAGTACATATTGCTCAAGCAACATTTTTGTGCTTCAATTTTGTTAATGCATTTGTTACAATTTCGAACCCTTAATTTCTATTTTAGTCTTAAATTTCTAACTGCTTCTCATTCCTTAACCACCTACCACTTAATAAGGAGAGGAAAACGACATAGAAGCCAACAGCTCACCAGCTAACCTGCTCCCATATAGTCCTCACTACTCATCATGAGTTATCTGATTTAATAAAATGTTTGTAAAGAAACTGAAGAGAGAAATGAACAGAACTGGGTATTACTAATCTGCTCCATGCCACATCCCTTCAGGATGGAATTTTGAGAACTTCTGACAAAGGCACTGGAAAAATCCAAACATTTTCATAAGGATCACACACTGACTTTTATTGCAAAGAAATTAAAACGTAATTTAAAAAATGTCCCATAAGATTGTTTTTGGAGTTAGCTAGCATGCTTGTATGCACGTTTGATTTCACTATCCTCACTGCTACCTCTACTTTTAGTGCAGAGACATTTTGTACCTCATCACTTAAAATGGCGGATGCACTTTTCAACAAGGACTTCTGCCTTGCAATTGAAAAATAATTGGAGCAGCAGGAAAATAAAAAAAACAGTTGCAATCTGACTGCCCTAAGCTTCTTTATGCTAGCTACTGATGCTTATTATTTGGAAAGTGATTATTTGAACTCTAATTTAAATGTTGCTGTTTTTGTTTTGCTACATGTAATATTGCTGCAAGATCTCCAGTTTGGTTTACATATTGTCTTAAATGTGCACTTTTTTTGCTTTTAATGTTAGCTTTCGCACCACTGTGTTCTTCACCAGCATCTCAAATTACAATGGGAAAATGTTGCTCCAAGCCATCCAGGTAAAGAACACTTTTAAGTAAAGAATATAACTTGAATATTCCACTACTAACATTTGTTATCCTGATTTCTTTTTGTCATTTTTCTTAGTGGTAAGGATGGTTTGTTCCTTTGCTGCAAGATTCACAAACTTCGGTTTTGTAATGCCCTCCACTAGTAATCTACATAATGCTAGATAATCATTTTTTTTTCTGCTAGAAGTCTTTTTTTTATTTTCTCTCTCTGGTATATTTCCAAAGGCAAAGGAAGTCTGTGGTCAAAATGTCCGGTTCTACCCCTAGCAGATGGGTTACATTTCTGTGAAATAAAATTGCCCACCTGCAATTTCCTCTTTTTATTTTCAAATATGCAGTACAGAAATAAGCAGCTGCAGAGTCAAGTGAAGCAAAGTGATTTGCCCATTTTGTTCTTTCTAAAATGTCAACTAACAGTTAATCTGTTACCCAACTAACAGGATATTAATGTGCAAGAAGATTTATAACAGACAAGTGGTTTTTTTTTTTTACTTTGAAATGTACATATTTATATAACCTGTGGGGTCTTCCAAATTTGCTTCTGAGTGACAGGCTGTTTTGTAATATTAGCATGAAAATATAATTTTTTTTTTATTTGTGTGGTCAGGATGCCAGGCCACATACCCACACTAATCCATACATTTTAAGACAGGCATTTTTGGAGAGTTGGAAGGACAAAAGACACCTATAGACTCAAGGAGAGCATGGAAGTCCCACACTGACAATGGACAAGCATTTCATTCAAACCAAACACAATTCACTTTGCTACTCTAAATCCCTTTACCTAAATAAGATTTTTACTTTGATTTTGCATTTTGAAACACAGTAGGTGATACCTTTCCAAGAAATACAGGATCATATTGCATTGTAGCCTTTAACAGTGCTTTTTTAATCCAATCCAATCTTTCTGTTTCATCAAATGTTGCTGTTTAATCAACTATTGTTGTTTCTTTGTTGAAACTAATTTTAACTTGTTGTATATCAAACTAAATACGTTTTATTTTAACATATGTCAAAATACATTTCACGATACTTCACATTTTTGTACTGCTTACTTCTCCACCTTAGTTTAGTGTGGTGTTCGTAATTTTGTTGCTTAGCTGGTGTTCGTAGGTCTAGTAGACTCACAGCATTATCAGGTGTTTAAAAGAAACATAACAGTTTATGTTAAACTATTTACTTTATCTTACAAACAATATAGACAACAAATATGTTTAATTTTTACTGTTTACCTCTGCGAGATCTCATTTATTAATGAAAGCGCTATTCAATTCTTATGATAAAATGTGATTTTTGTGTAGAAATCAATAATAATCAAGATGTAGTGGAATATACCATATTATTCTTGAACAAATATACGATAAATGTTCCAATGATCCCAGAGCTATTGATGTTTATTCTTTTGAACTGAACAAATCTAAAAGGCCCAAGCTTAAATACAGTGTCATATTGAAACGATATATTGAGCCCTCTCAAACATCAATTCATAGCATCTACACACCACATGAAGAACAGAATTTTAGTGTGTGTACATTGCAGATTTATTTTTTTGCACCTGGTACATGCAAACTGTGTCTTCCTGTCCTTCTTGGGTATAAAAACATTGCAGTGTTTCCTCTTACTGCTACTGGCAGCAACCTGCAATGTGAAAATGCTGGTTAGCTATAAAAGTCTACAAACACATCTCTAAGTAACTCTGTATCACACATATATATATATATATATATATATATATATATATATATATATATATATATATATATATATATATATATATATTACAACACTAAGGTCTATGTGTCCAGTCCCTCAGAGCAATCTGATTGGTCAGTTTGGCTTTGGTGATGCCAAGAAAGAGGAGGTGCAAGTGTGAGATGCACGTGGAGGAGTAAAGGTGCACGCTGAGAGAATTGCCTTCAAGGACAGTAAGTATTAAACCAGTCAGGCTTTACAAGAACAAGCTTGAGAAAAGGGAGTGCCGGTACAAACTCATATGAATAGAGAGGAAAGGCGCTGAAAGTATAGTACACATAGGGCAAGTGATAGAAAATATTTTTAAATTGTTCTGTTAGCTGTCTCCAGCAGCTAATGTGGTTAGTATATAAAACATAAAAAAAACAAACTAAGGGAACACTTACAGTAAATCACACATCAGATATCGATGAATGACATATTCATAATACTGTGTAATTCGTTAAGAACAAAATGAAGTAACAACAATCACCAACCCATTGAGGGCTTCATTCAACATCACACCTAAAATCAGAGTCAAAAACTGAAATCACAGGCTGATCCAACTTGCATGAATTTCATCACGGCAACTCATAATGTGACTCAGTAGTGTGTATGGCTCCCATGTGCCTGTATGCCCTCCTAAAAACATCTGGGTATGCTCCTGATGAGACGGCAGATGGTGTTCTGGAGGATCTCCTCCCAGACCTTGATCAGGTTATGAGTGAGCTCCTGGACAGTCTGTGGCACAACTTGGTGGTATCAGAAGCAACAATACATAATGTCCCAGAGGTTCTCAATTGTATTCAAGTCTGGGAAATATGTGGGCCAGTCAATGGCATCAATGCCTTTGTCATCCAGGAACTGTCTACATACTCTGGTCACATGAAGGCAGGCATGGCCTGTACCAGGAGGAAGCCGGGGCCCAATGCATCAGTGTTAGGTCTGGCAATGGCTCTGAGGATTTCATCCCAGTACCTAACAACGCTCAGGGTACCTTTGCAAGCACGTAGCAGGTCTGTGCAACCCTCCAAGGATATGTCTCTCAAGACCATCACTGACCAACCACCAAACTGGTTATGCTGGATGATGTTGCTTGCTGCATAACATTCATCATGGCGTCTCCAGACTCTTTCATGTCTGTCACATATGCTCAGTGTGAACCTGTTCTAATCTGTGAAGAGAACAGGGTGCCAATGGCAGAGCTGCCAATTGTGATATTCTCTGGCAAATGGCAATTGAGCTGTACAGTGATGGGCTGAGAGCACAGGTCCCACTAGAGGACATTGGGTCCTCATGCCACCCTCATGGAGTCACTTTCTGACAGTTGGTCAGAAACATGCACACCAGTAGCAGGCTGGAGGTCGTTTCATATGGCTCTGGCAGTGCTCCTCCTGTTTCTCCTCGCACAAAGGAGCAGATAACGGGCCTGCTGCTGGGTTGATACCCTACTATGGCCCTGTCCAGCTCTCCTCATGTAAACAGCCCATTTCCTGGTATCTCCGCCATGCTCTTGAGACTGTGCTGAGAGATGAAGCAAACATTCTTGCGTGATGAGATTCTTGTTTTATAGACGATTTCTACACCTGCATTGCTTCCAGGTCTAGTAGAGACTTGAACACCACCAATATATAACATAAATGTGCTGGTACAGTATGTTCTTAATACAAATTCATCCCTTAATATGTTCTTGAAAGAAATTAAGCCAAGGACATTGAATCTCTGGTAGTAATACATGGGGTAAAACAGTGGTTCCCAACCTTTTTTATGCCCTGCACCACTAGAAAATGCTTGATTTATGTTTGAACCCCTGTAAAAGTAATATCACATTTGATATGTGAACCACAAATTAAACCACATACAGTAGTGCAAGTGAACAAATTGAACTAAAAAAATAAGCTTTTAACTTAGTGCATAAAATGTAAATATAAATTGAGTAATTTGCCTTTTAATATATTAATAATCTTGTAAATGTGACCCCTGTGAAGCTTAGACACTCGACTGACAATCTGTGGACTGGGATTTCCCACGAAGCATGAAGCGGCATTAGGAAATGACACACAATAAGTAATTGAGGGGTTTGGGGGACTGGAGACTCTAGTGAAGCAATGGGTGCCAGCACACTGCTAAGCAATGAAATACAATTGACGAGTTTTGTCCCCCAATAGCACCTGCACCGCAGTTAAAGCTGATGCGCTATTGCCAGGACCGCCAGCAGGAAAGATAGGCTGAGTGTAAGCAGCAGGTGTTGTATTCAATTCTGTACCCATTGTTCACCTCCTGGCAAAAGTAATAATGAAACCTTGAAATCAGTGACATTTCATAATCGCGGCTTGCACAGAAATCAATAGTACACCTCACCCTTCTCTATGGATCATTGCAAGGTCCAAATTTCATTCTCTTAAAAAGAGTTAATTGCCTTTATGAACTTTCCACCCGCAGTAAGGAACCCACGAGAACTTACATTAGTGAGGCTCATTCACACGTGACAGTTGTGAGCAATGCTAGATTGTTTTCATGTCAAAGAACAAGAGCACTAACTAATATAGGACACTAATGAAAGACACTGACTGCACTACAATAAAGTCAGACAATGCACCTTACTCAAATTTAGTGAATCGCGATGCAGTCTTCTTCTTTGTCACACCTCCTGGAATGCCATCTAGCACCCTCTGAGGGTGCGGGCACCCCAGGTTGGGAAACCCTGGGTTAAGAGGTATTTTTGGGGATAGCATGTGTCCAGTAGTAAGTTTACTGATTCTATTCTTTTTCTTTTCACAACTTTGATCAATGCTAAAATCTAAAAGTACCTCTTGTATACTAAGATCTTCCTGTATTGCTTTCTCTGTTTTATAAACTTGAAAAAACTCTTTCTGCTTTGCTAAGTATTATAGAAAAATCTTTTTTAAAAAATAGGGTACAGTCTGGGGATTTCAGAACTACTGAGAATGAGGCATACATCTCTGGTACTCCTTTCTCTCTCATGCAACTGCAGACCTCTTGACGTGGAACTTTATCATAAGCCCTCTCCAAATCAATAAACACCATATGCAATCCTTTCTGTTTTTCTCAATGCTTCTTTAGGAGTTGTCTCAATGCAAAGACTTCATCAGTTGTTCATCTCCCTGACATAAAACCAAACTGCTCATCTCCTAAGGTGGTGTCTTATCTAAGCCTGCTCTCTATAACCCTTTCCCAAATTTTCATGGTGTGTGACATCAGCTTTATCCCTCTATAGTTTCCACACTCCTCAATATCACCCTTTTCCTTATAAATGGGTCCAATAACACTGCTCCTCCACTACTTTCATATTCTCTCCTGTTCATAGATCTTCAGCATTGGATCCCACAGTGCATCTATTCCCTCTTCTCCTAAACTCTTCCACCATTTCTACTGGTATTTCATTTGGCCCTGTTGTCCTTCCATTTTTCACTCTTTTCAGTGCCTCCTTTACTTCCTCCCTCCTTATTCTTGGTACTTGCTCTTAATTTGCTTCATTCCTAGTACAAAAACACAAATGATGCCTTGTGAAGATTTTATATGCTTATGTCATTTTCTTCCTTTTAGGGAAATATGGAAGGAATATTCTGTACATCGATATTATTTCAATCCAAGAAATGAACTGACACCCACAGAAGACAGTATACAAATGAAGTCACACCATTCAAATAAAATCAGGCAAAATGATGAGAATTATATTATGACCAGATGTCCTGAAAGTGAAGCAAGGAATTGTTATTCTGCCAACAGAGTAAGAAGAAATTACTTTTTGATGTACTGTTAAATTCAGTCCAACTTCTAGCAAAATACTGTGCCTTCGGCTTTTTATTTTTAAGAACTCTCATTTTTATAAATGTATATGTATGAAAATAATTATTGGCTTAATCAGAATTTATTTAATGATCGATCATGGTGCTGTATCTCTGTGGCAGGTGTATGGACAATTTCCCAGTGTACTTAATGCATAGTTTGATGACTTAGAATACAAAATGTAGACATTTTTGTGTGAAATACGTTTTGTGAAAAAAAATGTTTAGTGCCAGCATGTGATTGGGATATAGAAATGACATAAATAAAAATAAATATAAGATTACATTTTGTGGATGAGTAATGTCAGTATCTGTAAACTGACATGAATGATTATCTGACAGTTTGTTGATGTGCAGTAATACGCAAGGGAACACCTAAGACATCTCTTCACATCATAAATGATGCCAGAAGAGCCACAAGTTGCAACTATATATGTAATTTTGATGACTTAAGACACACAAGTGAGGCATAAACACAAAGAAGACATTAAGTACAACACAAAGAAGACATTAAGTACAAAGTAAACTTGAACAAAACTATATCCTGCTGTCTCCCTATGCACACTTAGACAGATTGTTTACCCGGTGACATAGCTTACCTGCTTGTCTCATCTCAAGTATCACTAAAGCACTCTGCCTTGTCACTACCTACCCCTATCTCTTTCTCTCTCTTTTTCCCAACAGTAAACCTCCTCCCAAACTCTCCTCCCAACTCTAGACTCCACCGGCCCCAGCTTAATGCAGCTTTAGGCCCACTTTTGTTGTAACTTCAAGGATCAAGGTCAAAGATGGCCCTTCTTTGGCTACATAAACATATAGCATGTGTATAGCATGTCTTCATTGTGTCTCTGTCGCCATTAGACTTTGCAGTTGTTAAAGAGCCAAGTCTTCAAAACAGCTTCTCTGCTGCCCAGTACTGCAAATGGATAAAAGGATATTGCTCCTTTTGAAGGTCCTTTGCTAGGCCTCTCTGATTTTGCCATTAAATGGGCAACCGTTTCCCAGTTAAGGTCAGTATGAAGGCACCTGCTGATCAGGAAATCTTGTGGCCTCCTGTGAACCCTCCATAAATCTCTCTCTCTTTTTGTTTTCTCCTAATAGTGGGTCAGGCTCCCAAAACTTGCTGGATCACCTCCTCAAGTGCATCCCAGAGGAATCTCCTCTGACTCCTTCCTGACTACCACTCACTCTTTCTCCTGCCCCAATGTCCCTGTCTATTGGCCTTGACTTAGAATCCTTCCATAGAATCTCTTGCCTTCCCAAACTGGCTTCTTTGTCAGTGTGAGCCTCTCTTCTGTGGAACTTTCCCTGACATTTCTCACCTTTATAGTGGTCTTTTCCCAGAAAACTCTGAGTAGCTGAGTATTCAGACACAGTTTGCACATGCTATGTTGCAAATCGTTTTGTTTCCAGACATTAAATAAAACCCATATTATTTATCTGATAAGAGACTGCATAATGCATACACATACTTGTCATTATTTTCAGTAACATAGCTTTAAAATGTTGCATATTAACCTCCTTAGTATTAGACCCAAGTGTCACTAGGGCTGTAAAAACAGTGCTAAAAATGTTAGTCCCAAGTATCACTTGGGTAACTGTATATACACGTCTCACGTAAGACCCAAGAATTACTCGGGCTGTAAAAGTGCCAAAGGAGTTACTCATGAGTGTTACTCGATATAGGTGTGTCTTGCATAAGCATCAGGCCCCAGCTATCCATGTTTTGAGCAATGTATACAATTCAGGGTCACTGGGAATTGGCGCCTAATACACCTGCACTGTGTGCAAGACAGGAACCAACCTTGGACGGGTCACCAATATCGCACACAATTCCAAAATAATATTAATTTAGTTAGTGTTTTAAAACGTCTTTAATGTTTTGAAGTGCAAGGCAGATCTCTCTGATCAGAAGTGCATAATGGCAGAGACATGCAATTATTGGGGCTACTGAAACATCACCCCTAAGTAAAACAACTCAGCCAACCATAAATTCATATTATTTATTGTTTTGTTTTGACTAAAACAGTACTATATGACACATTTGAATGGTACCGGAGTGAATGTGAACTTGCAGCTAATTTCAGCAATTACAGTCAGTCGAGTTCACTGACTAACTCTCCATTAATACACAGGAATAAGCAACAGCAAAGTCTGATCACCTTGAACACAAAAGAAATTATAATTCTAAATTATAGTCTTAAATTGACAACTTTGATTTCACAAAGGCAGCCTTAGAGTTGAGACAAATCTAAAAATGGAGGGAAAGATTTGGAAAATTATAGCATCAGGTTTTGAATTAATTTATTAGTCGTTGAAATTTGAATTCATTTGACTTGTTAATTTAGTGTTACTAACCAGGTAATGTTTCCTCGATACACCGAGGCAATGTCACAGCAGCAAAGGTCACAAACCGGATGGATGGAAAATCTGCTTTAAAGAGTTTGTGTAAATTAAAATTTTCGGAAATATTTTGACATTCATTAGTTCATGTTGAAATGATACAATAACATTTGCATTAGACAGAAACTGTAAATTTAGTACATGCAAATAGTAAAATAATTTGGGTAGATCATAATGATCATATCATTCTTCATAAACCCCAAACTAAAATCCTCTAAAGTCAATAAAATGCCCCATTTGCTTTTACACTGCTTGAACTCCCCTCTCTGCTACATATGAAATTCAAGCCCTGAACTGTATATTTTTTTTAAATTATAAGTATTGAAATTTAAGGTTATTTTTTCACATGAAATGGTGCTATTGTTCATACATTAAATATCATTTATTTAAAAAGCACAAGATGCACATAAGAAAAATGAAAAAAAACACAAACACACAAAAATTATCTGTAATACTTTACTAGAATACCAACATACTCCCAAAGACTTTTGGACAGATAAAGAAATATCACCTTTAGTTTTTCTTAATAACAGTTCAAAACCAAAATGAAATGGTGATACTACAGAACATTTAAATTCTTAGTGGTGGTATGCTAAGAAAAACCCTGATCTAAGGGGAAGCATACCAAGCACAGTCTTATGGGTGAATAACCAGAGCAGGTGGATAACATACAGAAGAGATTATTAGCCTGAGAGTGACCAACAATTACTGAGAAGAAGTTGGAGATATTTCGTCAGACCTGCTCCACTTGTCACCACTAAGGCCTTTACAAGAAGTGGGCAGAAAAAAACGAAGCAATACATTATCCATTTGGTAACATTACTATGTAAACCACATTAATGTCAATGTTATCACTTATCATCATGACTGCATGGTCCCTTGAGTGGTAATGCAAGCACATCCTACTCTCTGTTTCTGCAAGGCTGGCTTTCTAACACCTCCTCACCATACAGTAGGTATGTTCTAAAGATGACGTTATCTCCCGGAATGCTTCAACTTGGCTACTCACCACATTTCTTTCCCACGTCAACTGTTAAATTGTAGGGTGGAAATACACATAATATACACCATAGGTAGCAACAAAAACAAAACAAGTCAAGTACAGATGATTTATCCACTTTACAAGACAAGCTGATCGAAGCCTGACCTGCTGTCTGAAGAGATACCGCAGCAAGAGGAGAGAAGTTCTTTAGTTTAGTTCTTTTTACCTCATGCAGTAAGAGCAGATGTAGGTGTGAGCAATAATCTGCAAAAAATGAAATCTAAGCAACTGGAAAAGTTTTTATATCATGACATTAAATCTTGTTTTCTTTATTGTAAGAATTATTGACTTATCAAAAAGTTTGTATTTACAATTATTTAGCTTACTTTAAGAAATTTTACCCCATTGACAGATTTGTTTTGCTAAATAAAAGCAAAACAACTTCCATTTAAAGTTTTTTTGCCTAGTTTGTGCATATGCATTTTTGCAGTGTACTTGGGCATACACTACGAAAAACACTTTTAGCCTAAGAATAACGAAAATATACAAATAAAAAATATAAAGGCAAGATAATTAAAAGTATGACTAATGCAGGAAGATGCCAAGAACTTTGAGTTTCCAAATGACTGTAAACCTATCTGCTTATTTTCTTCGCTGTACTCATACCAATGCTTACTGGAATTATCTGCTTTAACACAGAAGAAACTACTGTAGGTGTGAGTCGAGGCCTGCGTGGCTGTTGGTTATTTATTTATTTTTTTAATTTTAATAATTTGAGCCAGGGTTTAATGAGAAGGTAGGACGATAGAGAAAAAATCAGGGAAACACTCTTGGTACATGTGTGGATCATGGCAATGAGGGGAAAAAAAACATTTGTTTTTACTTATATTTGTACTTACATTTTAACAAAGTATAACTCAGATGTCAGTTGTTAACATCCACCGCTGCTTATTTGCATAAAATATGTCAGGTGAGAATCAATGGCAGGCTTTCCTTAGATGTGTATTATATTGGTGTGTCAGTATTTGTTTAGAAGAAGATATTTAAATAAAGCTGATATTGTGAAATTTATAACAAACTGTTTCTCTTACAGGGAAATGTGATAATGTTTAAGTTTTTGGATGGACCATTATGTGACCAATTTGCTTATGCAAAGAGAAGTGAGTAATGTGAACAGGTATTGTTTTCTTTTCTGTGTTATTACCTTTTATTAAAAATGTCTAGTAATTAAATAGCACATGTGGACAATGTAAGTTCATACTTTTTTTTAACTTTTCATTTAGTTTTAAAGTTGTGAATATTGAGTCTGCTATGCCAGAAGAGTGAGCTCTTTACAGACTGAAAATCATAAGCATAAAACATCAAAGAGGAGTGGGATGACCAGCAAATATGTCTATCTACAAATACAGCAAAGTATTCACTCACAAAGTTATCTCAGTGACAAAGGCATTGGAAATGCTAAACCACAAACTTCAAACCTGAATAGGATAAGGTCAACACGATTGGATATATGTCAACGAAATTTTAAGTCCTCGTTTCCATTGCCTTTTTCATATTTCTACTCTCATATTCACTTACCTTTTTGAAGCTGTTTTATACTTGATTAGCTTAATTACTTCTTGTTTGGGTCCTTGTTGCATGGCTATCAGTTTCACTTACAGCATATCAATACCCTTTAATAAGTTAACAAACTACTTCAATCTTTCTGCCATTCTCATAAACTCTTGTGCTTACAAATTGCCTCCTCTTTATCAGATTGTTTGATGAAAGCTGAAAAGCCACAAAGATATGTGCACTGAACTGAACATGCAGGCGCGAGACACACAGACGTCAACAGTTTCAGCTTATACATCTGTGTCACTTCCTGTTGTCACCTAAAACGTTTCTTCTACCAACTTCACCCTACTGCTTAAAGAGAAAATGACGATGAGCAAATCAGAGAGAAGTGATTTCAGGAGAAACAAAAGTAGTGTGGGCAAAGTAAGCCCTGGGCCTGTATTTATCAAGCATCTCAGAATTACTCCTAGTCATATTAGACAAAGAATTCGGCCTACTTTAGAAAAGGACATAATGGAAGCGTCCAACATGCACGGCCAGCCAGGAGTGAGAGTCCGCATTTGAGAATGAATGACGTCACTTCTTCACAACACCCTCAGGGAATGATTTGTACTCATGATGACAGTATTAGGTCGGCACTGTGTCGCAGTGGGTAGCGCTGCTGCCTCGCAGTTAGGAGACCTGGGTTCGCTTCCCGGGTCCTCCCTGCGTGGAGTTTGCATGTTCTCCCCGTGTCTGCGTGGGTTTCCTCCGGGCGCTCCGGTTTCCTCCCACAGTCCAAAGACATGCAGGTTAGGTGGATTGGTGATTCTAAATTGGCCCTAGTGTGTGCTTGGTGTGTGGGTGTGTTTGTGTGTGTCCTGCGGTGGGTTGGCACCCTGCCCGGGATTGGTTCCTGCCTTGTGCACTGTGTTGGCTGGGATTGGCTCCAGCAGACCCCCGTGACCCTGTGTTCGGATTCAGCGGGTTGGAAAATGGATGGATGGATGGATGACAGTATTACAAAATAGTGTTAATGCCACACCACAAAAATAATAATTATAATAATAATTTTCAAAGTAGGAGTAATAGTAGACGAAGAAGAAGGAAAATATAACAAGGTAAGATATTTGTCTATGCTGCATATAATTGTTGCCAATTCATGAAAACATCAAAAATAATATTATAAAGAGTACCAAGAAGAACGTAAGGTGCACACACTGCTGCCAGAAATTTGGCCACGTTTATGTAACAATGAATGCTTCAGGTTAAGAAAACAGAGGCAAGGATGGATTACATTTACTTATTTAGCTGACGCCTTTATCCAAGGTGACTTACAACATTTATGATACAATTGGTTAATTTTCTTTTGGTTGTCGAACTGAAGCACAGGTAGGTCAAGTAACTTGCTCATAGTAACATAGTGCCAGTAGCGGGATTTGAACCCACAGCCACAGGGTTTGAAGGCCAATGCCTTAACCACTATACACACTTGAAGTCAATACTGAGCCATAGTTGTACTTTCAGGAGAAACCACCTTCTCACTATTATGGCCATGGAAAATGCTTTTCAAAGTAACAGCTATTGAAGCTAGCCACGGCCATAAGTCACCTTCACTCTTCCAGTGCTCCTGATCATATTCCACTGTGCCTCTCTCTGTGATCCCACCTTATCTTCTGCAAGGCTCTGTTTATCTAATACTCTGGGTGTTTCCTCCTGTCTACTTAAACCTTCCTGTTCTAAGCATTCATGAAATGGAGAGCTCAGCATACCTTTGTAACATTTTACTATCTGTCACCCATCCTGCCCCTCCTAACTTCAGGGTAATAGGCTGGCTACTACACTTACATTTATCTGTTTGGCAGATGCTTTAATCTAAAGTGACTTTCAAAGGAGGTCAACACAACTGAATTACAGTCTTGGAACAGTTTTGAACAAGTGTATTTGGATAGTACAGTTTGCATTCATGACTACCTGTGTGTTGATACTGTGAAATCGCTTGCAATGCATATATGTGATCTTTATCTGTGTGCCAATTTGTATTAATGCAGCTTGTCTTAATATTACCTCATGTGGAGTGCTGTGGAAGTGTATGAATCTACTTATCACCCTGAGCATGGGAAAGGAGCTATATAAAGGAAAATTTATTATTATTGAAAGTTTGGTGCAATATTCATGAAATGGTTGGTTATGATATACCCAAATCGTTGATATTGTAAAGCTGTATTTTACATGTAACATTACGCTTTATTATGTCTGACAGAGCGTGACTTCTCTGTGTAGATAATTTAACGTACAAGATTTATGCTGAATATTATTCCACCTCTGTCAAATCAGTATCATTTCATTGTTGTCCAGTGTTTCCAAAATTTCCAACTTTCCTGGGATGTGCATTCTGATCTCTGCCTGAACGCCATCTTCTGACAGCTCCTAGCAAGTTACGACAGCTCACAAGCTCTCCTAATTCCTGATGAAGTGACGAGTAGTTTCCTAATTTAGGAAAGTTGATAAAATGCTTTTACTTCTACTCCTAAGAGTAGGACCAAATGTCCTACTCTTAAATGTCCTACTCTAAAAATCACTCTGAGATTTTTGAGCCCGTTAGGACCGTTTTCCAACTCACTTTATAAACATGGGCACCGGTTTTTCTTTGACCATTCTAGTTTTATGTTTCATAGACTAGTTTGTTCCCACTGATAAATGATACTGTACTTCACCATATTTAGAAGAATAAGAGGCAGCCTGATGTTTTATGTTATGCTGTTCTTTTGCTGTGCAGAATTGTGATTGCACTTCCTGCAATTACTCATTTTTTAATCTTATTTGTATTGGTCTTTTATGTGGAGTTCATTGAAAAATAGCATTCTTTTAAAACATTTTATTCCGTATTTATGAAATAAATTGTACTTTTTTGTTTACATTTTGGATAATCAGATTCTCTTACATCTGTTATGCCACTTATTATTCTATTATTATTCTTATTATTCTTGTTATTCTAATGCATTTGGCTTCAGACATGATTACCATGGCCAGGCATATGCACACATAATTGTTGTTTGACAATCTCTCTATTATAAAAAAAAAATCTTGGCAGGGAGACCAGGGAGACGAGAGGTGTCCTTCTCGGAAGACAATTTGACGTTCCGTGAGACAAGGCAGTGAGACAGATGGACAACTGCTGTACAGGCTTTTAAATGTTCGACGCGCAGCATGTCAGGCAGAACACGCACTTCAGAAACAGCAGCACAAAGCCAGTAGCTGATTCGTCCATTCTCCTTAGCGTGCATTCAACTCCCCCCCTTCACAACACGAGCGGGAGAGACGCAAAGTGGCAGGAGTGTAGCATGTCTCCAGGGGGTTGAGAGAAGCGATCGAGTCCTGATCATCTCTGAGAGACACTTTGACAACATGCGAGACTAGACATTACAACCTTAGGAAGAAAAACCCGTGAGACGGTGGCTTTTGCACATCACTCCCTACTTACAAACAATTTAAAACAAATTCACAGACATCTAACCTAGCAGTTGTTGCCAGCAGATGAGCCGAGCATATCTCCTTAGCGTGCATACAGCCGCCACCCCCCCACCTTCCCCCGCCCTTCACAATGTGAGTGGCAGAAACGTGAAGTGGTAAAAGAACAGCTACTGTACAGGCTTTTAAATGATCGATGACAAGCGCGACAAGCAGAACATGCAGCTCGCCAGCAGCAGCAGCAAGACAGCAGCTGAACCGACGGCATCCCTTTACCTTTCGTTCAGCCTCCCCCCCTTTCAAAACGCAAGCAGTGTTATATGTCCCAAGAGAAAGAGATTGAACCACTCCCAAGATAGGAAATAAAGGACAAATATTGTTTTTACAAAAATTTTAAAGTGAAAATAATGCATATGCAACAATTCTCATGAAAATAACAATCTCTTTAAATTGTTTATCCGGTAAACCAAACCCGGGGGTGGGCGAGCCCCCTAGTTTTATTAAAGAAAAAGTGCTGCATTGTCATTTTTATTTTTTAACTTCACCTAAAGGGAAGGTAAACTAAGAGTAAATCTTTTCTTGACCATTTAGAAAATGTTATGCATTTGACTTTGCACTGTTTTTCAACTTTTTTGTTTTTCCCACTAATCTTTGATGAAAGACTTTCAGTGCCCTGACCAGAACTTGTTATTTTGACAGAGGCTAAGTGCTTTAATTATCTGTGGTGTTCTTTTTTTGTTTTTGTTTTCATATATATGTGTTGGTTTTAGCCTCTGTGGGGAACAACCCGGACACAGACAGGCAGACACGATGTTTTCACCCAACACACGTTTATTTATCATATTTATAGTGCACATACCCAGTGCCGAAGCACCAATCACCCCTTTAAGTCCTGGCCACAACACAATGCCTTATTAGTCTCTGGTCCGCCTCCACTCCTCTCCACCAAGCTTCGTCCTCTTCCACCCGACTCTTGCCCCTGACTGGAGGGAGGCGGCCCCTTTTATTCACCCCGGAAGGGCTCCAGCTGCATCCTGGGGCTCGTAGCCACACCCCTGTGTGGCGGAAGCTCCAGCAGTGAAACCGGAAGTCCACCGGGTGTCTCCAAGTCTCTTCCCCCCAGTACTTCCCGGTGTGGCAGAAGTACTGAGGTCCAACACTCCCAAGGCATTGGGGCGCCCCCTGGCGGTGACCACGGGCCCCTACAGAGATGAGCTTCTAAGCTCTGTACCCGTGGTCCCCACAACAACCAGGGAGGACGCCCCCTCATGTTCCGGAGGATCCACAAGCCCTCCTCCGGTCCTCCTGGGCGTCCCAGCCGGGCATGAACGGCCGCCGGGCACCACACCTCCTTTCTGGTATTTTCCCACTGCTCATTCCCAGCTAGGTGCTTTCTCATTTTTCGTCATTCACAGTGAAGAAGAATTTCTACACAAAACATTAAAATCCCGGAGCACCTATGATACTAGACAGTCTGCTGTCAATGATATGATTAGAGACACCAAACTCCATATGCTTCTTATTTACAGCCACGGTCACGAGTCATCAACCTATGGAAAAAAGGGGACCGTTTTATAAAATGAATTCAGGGAAGTTTTAGAAATGTGATCCCCTTGTTAAAGGTATCCGTTGAATCTTGCCTAGGATTACACCAGGAGTCAGCTGTGTGTAGCAAACCAGGGACTTTCTGGTGTCCAGTTCAGTCACTTCATTCTCACAAAACATTTCTTGACTAAAATAATACACAACAATATGCATATACATGAAAACTGTGCATGGATTTAACTACAATGAAGTAAATTGAATGTTACATCTCTCTAAATATAATTTACAACATCTGTCTGTCTGTATGTCCGTCAGCGTTTCACGAGAAAATTACTTAACAGATTTAGATCGGATTTTCTTCTATAATTTGCTTGAACATTCCAGTTGATTTTGCAACTTCTCTCATTGTGTTACATATCATAGTTCGCTTGCGGTACCAATTTATTTGCGCAAATCCAAGACAGAGGCTGCGGACCGAGGGGAAAGGAAAGTGTTATGTCAGGAGTAGGGAGTTGGGCAGGGCCCTCCTCGCTGTCCTGTTTCACTAATACGTGGGTAGAGCCACAGTGGATGGCTAGTATAAAGATAAATGTACTGTAGTTCATTGAGACCAAACACAAATCAGAGACATTTCAATTCTTTAAAGTATATTTGATTGTGTGATGCCCTACCCTTGGAAGTTTACCCTGACTTTTTCATAAAGTAGGATACATATTCATAGCAAGAAAAAACGAGGTATTTTGTGCTGGAAGCTTTCATTACCTCTATATATTTTTCTCTCTTTTTGCATGTTTTGGCACTTCTTCACAAAACTTGCAAATATTTAACATGTCCAGTAGTTTTTGTACATGTAATCATTTACCTGCATGAGCCAAATAAAACCAAGTGGATAGACCCAGGCTCATGTGGGCCCATTTCTGCTTTCATATTTAATTTAAATATTTATACTTCTACCATATTTTACAGCAGCTATTTTAGAACAAACAATAATATCGCAAAATATTATTCTGATTTTATTCATCATCTGCACCTTTTCACATATTAACATTTTTTGTAATTTGTTTTGTTTTCTGTATTTCAGCAAAAGGATCAATGACATGCTTCTGTGTGAAACACTCCGATAAGAAAATGTGAAGATAAAGGCTACAATAATTTCCACTAATTTATTATTTTGAGTTTTATGTATCAGTTACTGATAAGACCAGGAAAACAAAACTTTGTTTATTCTTTCATTCATTTAAGTTACAAGATTAGAACAACTTTGAACTGGCCAAAATAACATTGAATCAAGATTTGAAATAAAAACTTACTAACATTTGTGCAAAATTTTCCCTTGAGTTTTCAATTGTTCTTGTTGCAGATTTTTTTTAAAGTAACAGTACTGTACTGCATTAGTGTCCTTCATAATTTGAGACTGGAGCTGTGTACACACTAGCTGATCTGATTTTTTATTTTTATAAGTTCATTAAATGTGCACAAAATTACTAATTGTACTGTTCATGAATTAAAATTATAAATTTCAAATTTTATTAAGTATAAATCAGTTGAGTATGGGATGTTCTTTTAAAACAACAGTTCTGACAATACAAGAAAATGTGAGCTGGCTTTAGTGTTTCTGCTGCTGCCCAAAAATGTTGCATTTATTTTCTGCAATTTCTAATAACTTATATGAGCCATCAATAATTGATATTTTCTGAAAGATATAAAAGGTACTAAAATTCATACTGATGGGTGAATGGTAATTTCAGCATGCTGAATATCACTATTAAATTTCCAAAACAATGTTGAAATATGAAGGATTTAAAAAATGCAAAGATATTCTTTTCATTGCAAAGTCAATATGTTTTTCAACTACATATTCATTTTATAATCAGGAGCAGCAGAAAGATGGAGAATTTTAAGGCAAATGTCATTAAAGTGCACCCTAATAGTTTATCACATCCAGATAACACTTCCACATCTATGTAGCTCATTAATATTACATTAAATTAATCATGAAAAAATATGACATCATTTTGGAGTAATAAAATAACATATCTCTGTGACCCTGTAGTTAGGATATAGCGGGTTGGATAATGGGTGGATGGATGGAAAATAACATATAGTTTAATAAGTTTATAGCCGCCACATGGATGAGTATGGCAGAACATTTGTCATTTTCAGTAATTTTATTTCCATGTAAAAGAACTAAACATATAAAGTAGCATGCTTTATAGTAAAAGATCCACACCGACAGGTTTGCCAGACATCCCGATTGAACAAAAATTGCATTTGGAAAAAGAAAATCTTAATTCAATTTTTTTATTGAATATCTGGTTAAAGAGGCTCACTAAATGTTTGTAGACAGCCTGGTGTATCACATTTTATGAATAAAATTTGTAACCGTCAGCTGAATCAGAGTGTTTGAATCGTGTTTGTTCGAGTACGTCATTTGCTCATAAAAAAAGAAAATGCACACCTTCTTCTTCCTATATCAGAGAGCTACATGGACAAAAATTTTTGATGTAAGCGTCAGTAGGATTTGCACCCTAGGAACCAAGTTACCTGAACAATTCTACAACATTTCAGTAATTATTTACCACTCTGATCATCTTTCTAATCATAAATTAGATCATTACGATAGCAATTGACAAGAAGAATTCATAATTAATTGCAGAATTATGGTATTTGCCATAATTCTCGAGAGATTATCAAAAATTCATTCTACAGTGCCTCTTCTCTTGCACAATTTGGCTCAAAAACTAATCAGCACATCATCATCTCATAACAGACCCTAAAACATCAAAATTCATCAAAAACCGAAACCAGAAAATTTGCAATTTTTGATGAATCTAAAGCTTTCACTTCTCCCAACAGACAATAGGTTATGGTGGGGGAGGGTGCAAAGCAAAAAAGACAAATTGAGTTTGATTTAAACAACAGCAAAGGTCAGGCATAGACCCTTTTTATGATAGCAATAATGAGATTTTACCCAACTCTAAAACATTCCTGAACTGTTCTTCAGAGAGAGAATTTTCTTTTTTCCAATTCATTTCTAGTTATAAAGGGTTGAATTACAATTTATTCTGATTAAACAAGATGAGTCTCTCTTCAAGCAATGTACTATAACATAATAGATTTCCCCTTAAATTTTGTTTACCCTTCAGGTGTTACTCTTAATATTGCTGTTCAGAGGTTTGGAGGATATTAGACTCAAGGCAATCTGAACGATAGGCAAAAATTCTAGAAAACAAAGGAGAGTGCAGAGCACCCCTAATGTACGCAACCTGTTTTCTATACTTTCTAAACAATATTAAACAAGATATGTTTGCCCAATGTTCAATTACTATTTGACTTAAAGGATGCATTTCATGAATTTAGGGGCGACACGGTGGCACAGTGGTAGCGCTGCTGCCTCACAGTAAGGAGACCTGGGTTCGCTTCCCGGGTCCTCCCTGCATGGAGTTTGCATGTTCTCCCCGTGTCTGTGTGGTTTTCCTCTGGGTGCTCCGGTTTCCTGCCAGGTCCAAAGGCATGCAGGTTAGATGCATTGGCAATCCTAAATTGTCCCTAGTGTGTGCTTGGTGTGTGTGCCCTGAGGTGGGCTGGCGCCCTGCCCGAGGTTTGTTCCTGCCTTGTGCCCTGTGCTGGCTGGGATTGGCTCCAGCAGACCCCCGTAACCCTGTGTTAGGATATAGTGGGTAGGACAATGACTGACTGACTGACATTATGTCTGCAATTCCAAAGCAAAATAAAAACTTACTATAATGTGCATCATATAGACCAATTTCACTCTTGAATAATGACTTTCAGATACTAGCAAGTCTTAGCTAGAAGGACTGAGGAAGTGCTTCCCACAGTAAAGTCACAAGAACAAACCAGATTTACTAAAGACAGACATTCGGCCTCAAATCTTTGGCACTTTTTTAATGTAATATACTTGCCCACAAATTCTGACTCACCAGAAGTTCTACTGTTTTTGGATACAGAAAAAGCCTTTGATATAGAGTTGAAAGTAATTATCTATTCACCAAATACCACAGATGTTAATTTTGTACATTTCAAAACATATGGCCTAGTTATGGTGGAGCAGGATGACAGTGCTAGCAGGCTGAGTCTTTAGCTGGGTACATTTTGGACAATTTTAAACAAGATAATTATGAATGATGAAAGACCGTATTCTGTGTATGGCTGAGTTCAGCTCCTTTTCTGAGATTTCAAGTGAATAGTCCTGTTCTCACTTAACAATTTCAGTTATTTCTCTAAACAAATTATGACAAATAATGGATATAAAACATGGTTTGGGATATTGGCACTGGCCGTGTTATAATTTATAGAGAGGGCCCATACAGTAAAGAATGTAGAGCTTACACTTGCCCTTCAAAATAAATAATGCTTGGGTATACCCCAAAATGTGCAATTGTACATAAAAAAACAACTATGATCCTAGAAGATCAAGTATCACTCATTAAGTCATTAAGAGTCCAAACTGTTGATGGTTTCTAAAAACAGGAAACATTCCTGCATTTTCAAGGGTGACATTTGAGTCATGCAAATGATATTTTTTTAATTATTGAAAAAATATGTTAAAAGGCTGCTAGTTGAGAGATGTGAGGAATTATTGTTTGGTTAAGTCATATAAATAAACAATTTTGGAATTCATTAAACTATTTCTAAACATATGATTTACATTTCCTTACAAGACTTAAGATCATATCTTTACAGGGTCAGAGTTAGATATAAATTTCCTAAGAAATTATGAGATAAATCTGTTTTTAATTCAAAGGTTATTTTTAATGGAGTGTAATCTGCAACACATGTTGTTTCTATTTACACTTTTGCCTGAAACTGTTATTAAAAATGTCAATAAAAATAGAAAAGCCTCTGTCTCATTTTTGGAGATCTTCCACAGTAAAACTAGAAAGTAATAAACGTATTGTATAGTATTTGTAAGACCTAAAATGTTCTGTATGAAAATCTGTTATGTTTAATTGTGCTTATTTGTCTATAAAACTTATACTTGTTTCTTCTTTGATAGAAAAGATATATTCACTTTCATCAATGCAGCGGGAGGTAGAATCCCCATGAAGCACTGAGCACCGCTGGCACGAGCCTACTTCAAGAACAGCCCGCAAGACCAAACAAGCCCCACCACTGCCACTTCCTAGTCTGGTGCCCGAATCTCACTGCATAGGTTATGTAAAATATAACGCTGCAAAGATAGGTTCCAACTTATCTGTGAACCTGCCTAGGATAAGCAGGCTAGATAAATGGATGGTGAATGAAAAATATTGAAATGTTACTGACAGGTTGCATTAGCCTGGGAATCAGTCACCCGCCTTATGAGCTAACATTCCATCATACAAATGAGCTGCTGCTTCAGAGGTTCCAGTAAAATGGGCAAACCAGCCAAAATCTCAAAAGAAGTCTAATTTATGTCAACTTGGTGATCATTTTAAGGACAGTGAGCTATCTAAAAGAATGCTGTAAACAGTGAGAAATCACAGGCACTCAGAGTCTCTGAGCACCACAGCAGCACAAACAGTACCTGCACTCTTCCAATTCAAACCTTGTGCATGACACGATGATCTGTTTATCTTCCCTCAGCGACAGCGCACAACTGGTAAACAAGATAACATCAGGAATCTCACACACCTTCTTTTGCGAATATGAGCACCCGGCAGCTCTTGTGAGAGGTGCAAGATTTAAAGATAAAAAGAGATAGTTGTAGTTTGGTGATTTGAAGAAATTTGTGCAAATGTTTGAAGCCAATCGATGATGTCTGTTTACATTGACACTGTGCCTAGCCAATCGGAGATGGATGATACCATCAGTCCTAATAGGATTCCAGTTATACAAAGGAATTGGTTATAATGAAAACTTGTGCCTACTTCTGACTGTTGGGGTTCAGGTCGGGGGGTTGTGACGACATCCAGGTATAGATGTCATTCCATCAATTTGCCCATTGCCTAAATACTCACAAATCGTTTGCAGATAGTGCAATAAGCATCTAATGCAGTTGACCCCTCAGTCTGGCTGTCTTTATGAAACAACTCTGCTCCAAGTGACTTGACTTTGTTGAAATTTGACACACTCGTTCATCAAGAAAATTTGCCTGAAAAGTTTAATTTTCATTGCGAGATCCTAAATAGAGCGCACTGTACAATTTTTAAAGTTTAAAAAATCTCCCATTGATAAACATTGGAGAATTTTGAAAAGAGAAACATTTTCTGGGAGTTCAATTGTGGATTATCTTATTGTTTCAAATTTGTGCTGATATTACTTGATAATCCTGTATTTTTTGTATAATGTCCTCTTTTATTCACCCAAATGTTTTTCATGACAGCAAAATGAATCTCCAATCCAAGTTAGTCAAACACAGGGAGAGCCTTTTCCCACTGAGGTAAGATGACAGTAAAAGTGTATAAAAGGAAAAGGTCACTTTGCTGTTTAAGTATGGAGTGAACAAATATGTACTTAGTATTTACATACAAAAAAACAAACCTCATGGCAGCATTAACTCCCAGACCTACTCTCTATCAAAGTCTGAAGAAGCCAATTCTTCTATCAAGTAATTCATATATTTTTTAATAATATTTTATTAATATATATATATAAATAAAAAGCTTTACACAGTGAATGGGGAGCCAATTCAACCACCACTAATTTTTGTAACATCCACCTGGATGAAGCAACAGCGGCCATTTTTGGACCAGTACACTCACCACACATTAGCTGTTAGGTGGTGAAGTGGTGAGAGATAGTTAGCCAATTAGAGACAGGGGATGATTAGGGGGTCAGAATAAGTAGGTTGAGGTTGGCAATTTAGCCAGGACATCGAGATACACTCTACTCTTTACGAAGGACGCCCAGGAATCTTTTATGAACACAGACAATCAAAACCTTGATATTACGTCTCATTCGAAGGACGGTGCCATTTTTACAGGACAGTGTCCCATTCACTGCACTGGGACCTTGGGATCCACACCCAGACCACAGGGTAAGCACCCCTGCTGGCCTCACCAACACCTTTTCCAGCAGCAACCCAAGCTTTTCCAGGTTAGTCTCCAGTCTAAGTACTGGCCAGGCATGAACACGCTTAGCTTCAAGTGGATTACCTGTTCTGAAGTGCAGGTTGTATGACTTCTTTCAAAAATGACATTTGAATTACAATTACTCATAGACCTTTTACATCCAAAAACTACCAGTGGGACATCAATTGATGTCATTTTTACATCACTTAATTTAAGTGGAATCTGTTATCTGTGAAAGCTTATATCAAGTCACTACAAGCCTTTTCAGCTTTCACTTTTAACTGTATGATTTTGTTAAGTAGTGTTTAAAGCTTACTTATAGCGTAGCCTAGTAGTGCATGCAAAGACATTCTATTATAAGAATTATTTTTGAATAATGACTCCCTGTTACAAAATAATTAATAAACAAAATTGTGATAACTGACTGTTTGAAGTAGCTAAAAAATTTCAATACTTCAACTCTCAAGTTAGTTAACTAATTCCCTGTATGTTGGGCAATGCATACATTTTCTAACATTTTATTTTTTTCGTAAATCACATGACAAAGTAGATCTTTGTTACAGGCCTTTGTAAAAAATGTCTCAAGGGATTTTTATATCCCCCTCTTTATTAAACTGTGTAGGAGAAAGTGCACTATTTTTAGCTTTAAACCTTCTCAAAACTGCAAAAAATGCATATGCAAGATTAACACAAGAAAAATTTTAAATGGGATTTGTTTTGTTTTTATTCAGCAGAAAAATCTGCCAATGGGGTTAGAAAAGCTTACTTGACAGGATTTCTTAAATTAAGCTAAATATTCATTAATACAGTTTTTTGATAAGGTAATAATACCTACAATAAGGAAAACAAGATTAAATGTCATGATATAAACAATTTTCACTTGCTTAGATTTCATTTTTTGCAGTGAAGAATTTTAATTACAATGAGAAAAAACAGCAGAAGACAAGAAGAAGGAAATGGAAAAGCAGATGAAAATGATAAATATTAAATGACAGCACATAGTGTATTCTGTATCTTATACTAACTTGTTGTCTAACTAGTGTGCCGGCACAGCAGCTCAACTGTTAACTCTATTGACTCCTGAATTCAGGTTTTTAGGTTCAAATCAGAAAAGAAATGTAGTATCATATAATTTTTAGGTATACTGTCATCTCTGACATTCTGTCCATCTCTCCACAGGATTCAGCACAAAGCACTTTCCTTTGTTAATGTCTATCATTACAGCATTGAATTGGAAGATGGCAGCTAGAAACAGTGGCACTACAACAGCTGGAAAGTGGGAGTACTAATTATCAGTTCCATTTCTTGATCACTGATGTACTTTGAAAATTAACCAGACTAAAATGAAAAGTTCTTTAGATAATCATGCTTCAGGAATTAAAATACAATTAAACATGCATGTGATACTAAATCATATATACTGAATGATATAAAGCAAGTATAGTCCAGTCATCTATCCATTATTTGAACCTGCTCCATCCAATTCAGGGGTCCAAGTGACAGGAGGCTACCATGGCAGGCAGGGACCATCCACATAAATGACCAGCCATTTAATTTAGCAGTGATGTTCTTTGTGTTATGTTTCAGCCAGGGTTCCTCCTCTGACTGGGGTTCAAATCCTTGTTTTTTCTGTTCTTTGTTTTTAACTCTATTTATGATTCTTTGCATTTCATTTTGTCTATGTATGTCTGCCATGGTTAAATTTCTTATGTTTTGTGGGGGGTTCCCCAAGAAGAGGGGATGCCTTCAGCCTTCTAAAGGCAGTGGTATCCTATAGTTCCTTGCAGTTCATTCAGATGAACGTGGTAGCTGGTAAGTGGTTCTGTGTGACTTTGCTGTGCTTTTGAGATTTATTGGATTTTTGATCTTTTTGCTCTGTTCTTGACCACTGTTTGAATTTCATATTAGGGCTTTTTCTGCCTTGGATTGCCTTTACTGTCAGTTCCTTTTTGCTGTTTTGTGCTCCACGGAGTGCCATGTTAAAACAGAGCATTTTATTAAGATTAAGTCTTTTATTTTATAAAGATCCTGTGTTTGCCTTATTAGTAGTTCAGGTATAACAATAACATCCGCCTCTAAAGAACATTTGTAAAACATTTTCAAACTTTGTGTTTATTAACTCTCAAGTATCATATCACTTTAGCCCTTTTATGTGCTCCTTTCGTTTTTTAGGTATGTGGCCTTTTCAGATATTCCGGTTCATGCTAAAATGTATTTTGGTTTTCCTTTTCTGTTTCTATTGAATTTCTTCTTTAGACTTCCTTTTCTTTATAATTCAGTTTCTTTTTTATTTAATGTATTGTTTATTGTATTCTTTGAAACTGTTTGCATTTTGGTTCATTTATTATTTGTTTTCTTTAATAAATTCATTGCATACATTTTTTGCATTATGTTAGCCAAGGGTTTTGGCAGTTTTGGCTTTCCCCTACTGGGAATTTCCTAACACACAGGGAAAACTTTGCTCATTTAGTAAATCATATAAGTAGAATTTGTTCACTCTGCTGTCCTTTAATCAATTATTAGATTTTGAGTGAAAACCTAAAAACATTTAGTGTCAATTATTTACAATAATAAGTTAAATCAGGATGAGGGCAAATGCTTGTGTATGCAGCATGGTGTGACAAACGTATGATCTTTGACGCTCTCTTGACAAAGCAGTCTGGTGCAGGCTGTCGCTGTGTAGAGCTAGATGGGTGTAGTAAACACCAGCATGTTTCACCTATTGTTTCTGCTTAGCTTCCTTTTATAGAGGGTTACAAGTAAGACATATCAGGCTTTTTACCTTATGCTGTTTTAATTTGCCTCCATCATTACAGTAACAACTTAGATTGCAGCTTTGTATTTTTTAGTTTTAATACCATATCAACTGTGCCCTAATAAAATTTAGATACTGGTCTGATACAGACGTACTGATATTAAGTTGATATTCTACATGATTTATCAAAACAGCATCTTCTAGAGAGGGCATGTTTATAGCTAAGATCTTCTTCAACAATGCTTCACAATAGTCACCTACTTTCATGAAAGATGCTGCTTTGTATTGCTTCTTGTGAGTACAGTACAAGATAGATGAAGACAAAATGATTAGTTTGTGTTTGTTAAAAGCTTTTGTTAAAACCAAAAATATTAGGTAACCATTTTTTAAAATGTAATACATGACGGAATTCATCCAGGTTACTACCTAGGGAGATAAGTGACATCATCCTTGTTATGTTTATCAACTTAGCACCAGATGCGATTATCGACGCACTCATAAGCACAAAGTTATTCAAGGAAGTTTTACAACAGCGGTTCTCAAACTCAGTCCTGGGGTCTCCGCCACCTTCTGTTTTTAATTGGACTCCGGTGTAAGTAAGCTAGCTGTTTCCCTGTCTCTCTGTTTTGGAGTCAAAGTAGAAATTATAAAACTAAGTTTGCCAAATTTTTATTAGAGATTTGGCCCTAGTGTGTGCTTGGTGTGTGGGTGTGTTTGTGTGTGTCCTGCGGTGGGTTGGCACCATGCCCAGGATTGGTTCCTGCCTTGTGCCCTGTGTTGGCTGGGATTGGCTCCAGCAGACCCCCGTGACCCTGTGTTCGGATTCAGCGGGTTGGACAATGGATGGATGGATGTACCAAGTGTTTACTTATGCTACATCAGGATAATTTAGTGTGTATTTGTCACATGCTTTTTAAGATTTTCATCACAACCATGATTTTCATTCTGCTTTTTCCTGATTCTTGTTATTAAATCAATTATTTATTATCGAGCATATCAGCAAGTCTGATGAAGTTGAAATCTTTCAACATGTTGTGTCATTTGTCTGGTTGTCTGCTGTGCTTGTTATTTGTCATTATTAGGCTACAATTAAGAGAGCAAACTACTATACACAGAAAAGTGGGAAATTAATATGAAAATAACCAAAGAGAGTTAATCATTTAAAGCGACAGCAAAATTAGAAACATTTTTATGTCTTATAAATGTGTTTTTCTGAATGTAGAATAAGAGAACAGATAAACAGCCCAGCTAATTAAATAAGATCAATCAGAGGTAAAATGACTTACTGACTGTGAAACTGATTGGAACAAAAACCTTCAGCCATATGAGTCACCAAGGCTTAGTTTCAGAACCATTCTTTTACAAAAATAAAAGTTAGCAACTCCCTTTTCTTATGAGAAATTCCAGTTTTGCTTAAGATAATGCATTTCCTTGTGTCTTGGCATTTTGACGAGTAATTCATTTGGTTTTAAATTAGCCAAAACCAGTCAGTGTACCTTCTTTTAAAGTATTTTCAAATTGCAATAACTTCATAGAAAAAACATGTAATCTGATCTTAAGATAAACATTAGCAGTAATATAGTTCACATTTACCACAAGGAACAAAACCTTACGCATTACCACCCACAATATAATCTACTTGTCACTGTGAAACTTTCCCCCAATTACCCTGTCTTTGATGACTTCATCCTATCCTGGTAGACTATGAAAGAAGAGACAAAATTAGCTAAATTCATCTTCCCAGAAATCACAAAAAGAAAAATCCTGATTGGACCTTTTCCATTTGAATTTAACCGTGTCATGATGCCTTACAGACCCAGAGTTGTCAATTCTAATCCCAGAGTGGGCACCACATCCCAAAAACATGTGCCCTGTGCTAACTTGAAAGTGTAAATCGGTCAGTCTGGTGATGGTTGGGAGTAGGTGTTTATTGTGTGATGGACTGGCGACCAGTCAAGTGTTGGATTGTGCTTTGTGTTCAGAGCTGTTAGATTAGATGCTTTCCCCCTGCAGGCTTGAACTGGATTATGCAGGTTTGAAAATATATACCATTTTTGATTTTCTGTATAATTTAGTAATTAGCATGATGCATAATATTCCAATTATGTTACTGAAGTATGTTAAGGCGTACATGTAACCTACTTCAAATTGTATTTTTATTGAGAAAATCTTATACAAATAATTGCCACTATACCCAATGCTGTTCATCAGACTACATTCTATCCAGAACATATTGTGCAATTGGAGTGCTAATGATGAGATTAAACTGTATGTTTAATGTGATGATAGTTTTTGTTTCCCTAGACATAAAAAAGAACAGAATGTATGACTATTGATATACCATCTTATTTGTATTATAATTACAACACAAAGTGGTTTAACATAGTTCTCCTAGGACTCAAGTGGCTGCCTGAAGCACCATCTAGGATGTGGGAAAATGGGGAGGGCCATGGAAAACACAACTTTATATGACTTTTCTCACGCTATGTTTCAAGTGCTAACATGATATTTCAAGTGATTCAGTACAGAAGTGTTTATGGCAATAATTTCCTAATAAAACTGGGCTTACAGAATGTCCTGTTGCATCATAAAAAGATGTACAGTTGAAGCAAAACAATGGGAAAACTGTCAGAGACGGAGGTTGCAAGTAAATACATGTTACCTTATACTTTATTCAGTAAGGAACAGTTTTTATAATGTGTTATTGCTGAATCTAAATTAATTTATTGATAAATGATTTTATTGAATAAATGTGTTAGTATATAATAATCATATTCTTAGTTATCGAGAATTTCAAATATGTAACAGCCTCACTAAGGATAAGACATATGTACATTATTGAAGTTAATTTTCCCATGGTCAGGTCAGTACTTAGGCAGGTGGCCCATTCAGAGTTGATGCCTTCAAAAAAGTAACAGGTGACTGAATAAACAATTGATTATTTGTGTATACATCTGAGTCAATATATCAGGGATTTTTAAAAGACAGATTGTCTATGGTGGTGGTGCAGTGGTCAGCAATGCTGCCTCACAGATCCATTGTCTGTGTGGAGTTTTCTTGGAGTACTCCAGTTTTCCTTTAACACCCTAATAGGTTGTGTTTAGGTTAACTGGTCTTTTTAAACTGGCACTGCATGTGTGAGAATAAACATTCCAATGGACTTTCTGTCTGTGATTTGGCCCTGGATTCAGTGAGAATTCAATTTGATTTATTTTTTCTAATGTTTCACTAAATATAGGTTTAAAATGTTTATAAAACAATATTTCAGTTCACAATGGAGGGCAGGTAAACAAAAACTGTAGTCCAAACAGTCAAGGAAAAAATAAGCCACTTTGGTGGGGTGGGGGGTCAACAGTTGGTTATGTGAGACAAAGTCATAGTTTTGATGACATAGCTCTAAACATAACTGGAAGCCAGTGTAAAGGCTCAAGAACAGGAGTTATGTGGTTATATTTCTTCTACCAACATTTTGAATGAACCAAACAGACCAATTTTGAACAGCTTGTGAATAACATCTAACAGTAATCAATTCTACTAAAAATAATATATAAATAAATTTCTCTGTATCTTGAACATTTAGAAATTGCTGTAACTGTCCAGCTATACAGCTGTACTTTCTGAGCATGTGTGTAACCTTATACCATGACAAAGTTTTGGTTGTAGTGCTATCTGAACTTGAAGCTATGATGGAATTTAAATGTCTGCATTACGTCAATATAAAGAAAATAAAATGCTGACAGCCTTTACTGAAAGTATATATAATTTCACAATGTTCTTTGACTGTGTGTATTTAAACAGGAGTATAACACACAAGCGCCTTTTTTGGAAAGCAGGATGGGTCAGCAAGCATATGACGATGACTAATAGAAATGAATAAATGATTTTCAAGAAGAAGAGGATATGTGTAAAACGATTGGAGAATATTGGGAGAGATGTAAATGTAAAAGTAAATACTAATATAGTGTTTCAACTATGAGACTGAAGTTTAAGCTCAGATAAAAAGACCAGTGTGCATATGTTTGTGTGAAGGTATAAAATAGGTGCTTTGGACCTTTTAGTCAACATGTTATTGTATTTAACTAAAAGTAGCTTTACTGACAACTAACAAGACCATAAAAACTAGTAGTAGTTCTAGTAGTTGTACACCTACTGTTAAATCATGCCTAATCAGCTGCCAAGGCATTCTTTAAAGGAGAGGTTTTTGAAGCATGTCTTCACATCTCTGTCAGGTTAGCCAAATGCAGGAGCGTTCCAACGTTCACAAGCATCATGCCTAGTTTAAGAACAAAATGGCAGTGCAATGTCTTGAACTTTAAAAGAACACCATAGTGGAATTAAGAAGATAAAGACTGCATCAGCTAAAAAGCCAAAAAACTACCTGAGGTGAAGCTTGCTGTATAATCTTTGGTTTGAATCATTCAGATTGTAAGTCTTCTTCTGTTTAAACTTGTAGTTTTGATATGCCTGGTTTCTCTAGAAATAAACATAAGTTTAGATTGAAATATAATTTGATGATATGTCGGTGAGAATACCTTGTTGTTAACAATCACCGGAGGTCCAGCAGTACTATAGGATGAGGGATGGATTTATCTAGGTTCTGTAAGATCTTAACCCAGGTCTAAAGAGATTAGTGTTAAAACATTTTGAGGTTAGCCAGTCCCTGCTGGGTAGATCTGTTTAAAAACCTTTCAGGGGCGGATGGCCCCTGTGAGGCAATGAGGGAAAATGAGAGCAAGATTAGGCTCAGCAATTGTTAAAATGTTCAGAGGTTACATTATTGAATCCTTTCCAAAGGTAGCCAGTCCTTATTAAGGAATGCACACGCAAGTTTGAGAGGTGTACATGTAAAACAAGGTTAATAAGCCGTGGGACATTATTTAGGCATTTCTATGATAAACTTATTCACTAATAAAAGAGAACCTTGCAGGCCTTTTGTGAACACTTGCACAATAAAACTCACTTATATTCCACACACATTTCAAATAAACTTGTGCCCCTATAATGAAATTGTATAACTGAGTTTGGACTGGCATCCCATCCAGAATTCTTTCCTAACATATTAGAGTAAGCAGGTCCAAAAAATTTTGTTAAATATTGACAATAATCCTGAAAACCATCTTTAATGGATTGATTTCTTTTTCACAAAGAAGCAACTTGAAATTTTACAGTATAAAATGGCTGAAATGCAGCAAAGATATTTTAAATAACAGTTTCTTTGAATCAGCATTTTCTTACACACCTGCCTTAAATAAGCAAGCATGAAAGCAGCTTATATGCTTACTAGTAGCAGATATCCATCTGCTATGGGGTGCTCACAGAGGGGCATTTACTGAAATCTTCTGTATAGATGGGTCTGGAAAAGCCAAATAGCATAAACAGCCATACCAGTAAAGTATTGAACTCATGAATAGATGAGCAACGAGGAGATCCTGAACAGGCTTTGATGCTGAATGTTTCAAAGTGAGTTTGTTTTTAGGAGTCTGACTTTGGACCATTAAGGACACGGCCTGAAAAGCTGAACTTTCAGTTCAAGCCATAGGATGTTACCTTATCAAGGTAGTGCTTATTTTACACAGAACTTACCTTTCAATAGGGGAATGCTAATGCAGCAAAAACAGAAACTCTACAGCCCTGCCCTCTCAATTGCATATATTTCACAGAAAGGTGCTGTAACAAGATTTTGATAAAGCATTCTTCAAGAGCGCTACAAAAACTGACAAGAACAGGGCTTCAGGGTGGCACAGAGACATGCTGTTTTTCAGAATATATAAATGTGTGCAGTGTGAGAGATGAATGGAAGTGTTGTGACTAAACTAATTGGACACTACCAGACTTCATGAGGGAATTCTCTGCTTTATATACAGTAGAACCTCTGGTCACAAACATTTCTGAACATGTACAAAACGGGTTACGATCAAAAAGTTTGGCAAAAGTTTGCATTCCATTCATGACAACACACTCTGGTGGCGAACAAAACCACTGGCGGCCAGTTTCCCTATGCGCATTCATATGCGCCAATGATTTGCCATTCTCCGTTTCCCATTTTCATTTGTTTGCGTATGCAGGGTCTATCAAAGCAGCTGATGTTGCAAAAGGAATTACAATGTTAACCAAGCAGAGGCCTCAAGTGCTGGAAGAAGTGGAAAAACTGTTGCTAGTGTGGATGAACGAGAAGCAACTTGCAGGGGATAGCGTAAGCGAGCCGATCATATGCAAGAAAGCCAGGAAGATTCATGGCGATTTGCTGAAAAAAAAAATCCTTCGAGTGGCAAAGGTGAGGAATTTAAAGCCAGTAGATGATGGTTTGAAAAGTTTTTCAAGAGAAGTGGCATATAATTTTTTTCCCTGTGCTTAAAACTCAGAAAAAATATTGTTTACAGCAAGTGGTTTGTAAGGGTCAAGCGCAAACTCTTACGATGTTAGTTTTCTCTGTTGTTCAAGGTTTTCTCAATGTTTTTCAATGTTTTTACATTTAGTTTACTATTACACTGTGCATTCTATGGTATAATTAACTATTTTTGTATTTAAAAAAATATATATTTACATACAGTTCGTACGGTCTGGAACAGATTAATTGTATTTATATACAATCTTATGGGGAAATTAAATTCTGGTCGCGACCAAATTGGGTCGCATCCAGAGTTTTTGAACGAATTACGGTAGTGACCAGAGGTACCACTGTTTTTGGCATTTCATGGTTTAATTGGTTTTCCTTTTAGTGGTTTGTAACTTCTTCCCACTCTCTCAGTGTGCTAAACAGAAAATATGATTAAAAGCCTAATATCCTGTTTTTGAAACCCACCATCAAGAATGTTTGTTAAAAATAACCTTATATAACTGCCACTATATCTGGAAATTAACAGTAATATTTCACATGCAACGGAAACCCCCATTCATTAATCTGAAACCTACTAAATAAGGATGTTATACTAAGAAAATTATCAGGAAATCCTGGGTAAGTACCACAATGCCCCTTCTTGTATCATTCCATAATTTTCTGAAGATCTCCACATAGCTTTCATATAGTGACTTTTGCCAAATGTGAAAGAATGCTAAAAACATAAAATTGTTATTCCCTATAAATGTTTTCAGAAAGCAAGCCAGACCCAGCTAGTGCCTATGCTCTGTAAACAAAGATTCCTCCGTTGAAATCCCTCACCCATTCATTGTCCATGCAGACATTCTAGTTAGTTTATTTGCTGATTCTAACCTCACCCTTTGTGAGTGTGTGTGAGCGTGGGGCTCTAGGCCCCTGTGACCCTGATTGTTTGGGTTTAAAAATGCAGTCTCTGTTGCTGGCCACAACTTATATCAAAGTGAGAGTGTCTTTAAGAATAGGATGACATACTATACAAATTTAGAACTATAATTTCAAAGTTATACTGAAGTACGAAATTTATCAACTAAAAAGTGTTTATTACTTAAAAGCTTGACTGAAGGATATAGTCAAGAGAATTAAATAATTATAAAAACTACAGATTTTTTATATACTTATCTTTCTATTATAAAAAAAATCCTAGAGAAAGACTAGGGATACGAGACGTGATCTTCACGTGAAGATCACGGAAGACACTTAAAAGACCCGCGAGACGAAAGAGATTGGCCACAGAGCATCTCGCGGGGACCTTAAACATGAGACTTTGTGCGAAGAGATTGACCCAGGACTGTCTCGCGGGGACGTAGAACATGAGATTCTTGCAAGACACGCCCTACTTACAAACAATATCAAATAAAACCACAGGCAGCAAAAACACTCAGTCGTGTCAAGGCTTTGAGCACACACAGATCCAGGGTCTCAGCGCATATAAAGCATATAAGGACAATACGTTATAGATAAAACGTCGACGACTAAGCGAAGAAGAAAGAGCATCATGGAAAAAAGAGACTCAAAAGCGTTGGAGAGAAAAAAAATGCAAAAAAGAAAAAGAAAAATTGAGGTGCAAATTCAGAAAATAAGGAAAGTAATAATCAGCCCAGAACAAGTGGAACTGAAAAAAAAGTATGTCCAATCGGGCTCAGAATTAAAAGAAAGAGAGTAAAAGACAAAGTAGAACTTCATAAAGACGTTCACAAAAGTTGGCACTATACACATGAAGAGCAGGTTAGAGATTATGAAAGCAGTGGAATTCGAAAGGCTCAAAAAAAAACCGATAGCGCGATACACATGCAGAGAAAGGTAAAGAATATGAAAGCAGTAAAATTCGAAAGTATTGTAGCATCCCAGGCAGGTTGAAGCCTTTTTTTTTTGAGTGACTGCTAGGTTCGATTGAGGGAGGGTGGAGTACAGCACAGAAGACTGACAGCGGGGTATTGATTGATGTGGTAAGGGGTGGGAGGGTCGGGACGGGAGGAGGGGTTGGAGAGGGTGCTAGAAGGTTGTGTTTGGGCTTACGAAGTCGGCGTTCTTTTTCTGGATTGTTCAAGTAAAACTTTTGTGAGACTTTACTACGTCTGTTTGGTTTTTTTTTTACTTCTTCTCATTTTGAGCCAGACGCAGAGGTTGCTACAGTATCAAAAAAAGATAGTAAAGATCGCATTAGCACAAACAAAAGGAAATTATTACTCGAAAAAAGGGAAAATAATCATCACGGACCAGGGGCCTCATGTATAACGCTGTGCGTAGAACTCACACTATAACATGGCACAAAAGTGGGATTGTGCGTACGCACAGAAAAATCCAGATGCAGGAATCTGTGCGCACGCAAACTTTCACATTCTTCCACTACATAAATCCTGATCAGCGTGAAAAGTAACGCACGTGCATGCGCCTTCTGTCCCGCCCCAACTCCTCCCAGAATTACTCCTCTTTGAATATGCAAATCAATATAAATAGCCTTCTGTGAAAAGACAATGGGAAAAGCACTGGGGAAAATATAAGAATTTCAGCGAATACCAAGTGGAGGCAAAGGAAAAACGTACTATTTGTTGGTTTAAACAGTGGTATAATCAACAAAAGAAAGTTGATTGAGTAACAGAGTGTCGGAAAAACTCGAAAGATCAAGTTCACAAAGTCGCACAGTGCCTGAAATAAAAAAGAAATCACATATCAAAGTCGCCGTGAAAAGGCAAGTCGTAGCCCACTGTCTGAGTGTCATATGAAAGCTTATTAGGGTACAGACAAAAAAAAATAGGCACACAGTGGGAAAAAAGCACGAAATGTCAACTTTAATCTCGAAATTTCCACTTTAATCACGTAGTTTATTTTGCCATTAAAGTGAACATCATAAACTTCATCTTAAAATCATTTATTTTACTAGTTTCTCAAGTAGCACGTTAAATGCTTTGTTCTGTATTTGATCTTCTATGTGCTCTATGTGTGTGAATCACTACGTGCTTCCATTCTTTCTCTTTCTCTGACAGGACACAGAATCCATTACATTTGTGATATTACAGCTCTCTGAATAATTCAAATACTGAGATGTATATGTGATATCATTTTCATGATGATAGGAATGAAAGAATGTTATTAAACATGGGAACACGGTGGCGCAGTGATTGTTCATATCTCACACAAGAGGCTTGCTGCGCCATGTGCGACCTTCGATGAAATAATTTATTACAGAAGTACTGTCTCTTTCAAACGTACTAACCTCCAATTCCTGTCATTACTTTTCTTTCTCCAAATACCCAATCGCCACACAATCAGCTCTGTAATAGACGTTAAGCCATCTGTAAGCTTAGAACGCCGATTCTTCAAAACTTTTAAGGAACATTGAAATATCTTCGTAGTACATGTTTAATTATTCTATCCATCTATCCTTCCAGTGTCGCGTCAGGACTAGCAATAATACAACGCAAGGCAGGAGCTATCCGTGAACTAGCTAGCGCTGCGGCACCGTGTCCTCACATGTTTAATTATTAACAATACAGATTATTTAAATGATGTTAAAGTTTTATCTGTATACTATAAGCAACATATTTTGCTGCATTTCATCTTAAAAATAATGTCATCATACGCGCTTTATAAAGTGGCGCAGATTGTGCAATATTATAACTGTAGTGCAAGTTTACAGTAAGGTGATTGTACTTATAAGTACAAACAGTTCTACAAGGAGCACTTGATGGACTGATTGAGTGCGTTTATAGTTCTTGGGATGAAACTGTTTCTGAAACGCGAGGTCCGTACAGGAAAGGCTTTGACGCTTTTTGCCGTGGTTGAGGTAGTGTGTACTTGAAACTGTATACCTATAATTCTCTTTCCGATCAGCTGCTGCTGTGATTCCCCACTCAGATACAGTGATATAAATACTCCGAGTGGTGCAGTGAGAGTAATATGGAAAAAGATGATCCGCAGTGGCAACCCTTAACGGGAGCAGCTGAAAGAAGAAGAAGATGCAGTGAGCGTAACAACGCTAAAGCAGTTATGGTATCTGGAATACTATGGCTATTCCCTGGACCATTATATTGCTACTGGTTAATTACAATCAGATGCATTACACTAATAAACAATATGCAGTTAATTTCAGTGTATTTATAAAGCCGCGTCAGGAACATGGGTCTAAGAAAGAAAGGGTGACCACACAGGAACAGTAGCACTGCTTTGACACTGGGTGCCGCCAGTCTGCAAAACTGAGCGGAGAAATTGCGTACGCCAAGGTATGAGGTACCGTGGAAATGTGCGTGGCTATGCGCCAAGTTTAGGTTTTATACATCGCAATTTGAGCGTGGAAACGTTTCGCACGCAACATTTCTGTGTGTACACACCATTTATACATGAGGCCCCAGGTGTAAGTGAAAAAATAGCAGGACAAAGCAAGGTCAGAAATAAAAGACAAAGAGTATAAAACAAAGTAAAACGCCATAAAGAGGTTAAAAAACAAGGGGGCCAAACACATGCAGAGCAGGTTATAGATAATGAAAACTGGAATTCAAAAGACTCAAAAAAACGTAGGCACGAAACACATGCAGAGCAAGATACAGAATATGAAACCAGAAAAAAACAAAAGTGTTAAAACAAAGAAAGTAAACATCGCATTAGTGCAAACAAAGAGAAATTATTACTCAGAGAAATAACAAAAAGGCGAATAGAGATCGAATATATGGACATAGGTGATATGTCTGAAGTACAGTATGTAAATATTATAAGGCTTTGAAGTTTAAGTCAGAGAATTTCAAAAACGGAGTTTACCTCACATGCATTTATTGGTTACTTTGCAAAAAAAATTATTGACTGCTGATGATGTAGATAGTTTTGTCTGAGCTGAAATTCCAAACAGAGAAACATATCCTGAATTATAGTACAAAGTCATTAAATACATGTCTCACTGACCTCATTTAAAATATTCAGCATGTTGGGACTCTAAAGATTCCAAATATTGTTTTTAAAGAAGTTCTGAAATAAAAGTGAAACTAATGAAATAGCAACAATTCAAAGAAAAAAAAATCTTAAAAGTGTGTATCTGGAAGACCAAACATGGGGGTTGGTGAGCGAAGCGAGCAGGGGGCAAAGCCCCCTAGTGTTAATAAATAGTAACGTGTTCCTTTTCTTTTTTTTTACCACCTTTTTATTAATTTTCCTTTAAAGCATTATACAGCTTGATGTAATCGGTTGTCACACACATGTGCCTTTGGGCTGTGGTGGTGGTAGTACCTGGCCAATCCATAGGGTGGTGCTCTATACTAATGCCTCTTTTCTTCCTCCCTCTAAAGGCCAGTGGCCTCATAAATATCACTGTGCATAGAATTCACATTAAAACATGGCGTACAGACAAAAACAGAAATGTGTGCATGTTCAAAAAAAATCCAGATGCATAAATCTGTGTGTAAGCCAACTTCCACGTTCTTCCACTACATAAATCCCAGTCAGCGTGAAAAGTAATGCACGTGTACACGCCTACTGCCCCACCCTGACTCCTCCCAGAATTATACCTCTTTGAATATGCAACTCAATATAACTAGCCCCTTATGTTTTGCATTCTGTGAACAGACAATGGCAAAAGCAAGGGGAAAAATGAATTTCAGCGAATACCAAATAAAGACAAGGAAAAACATACGATTTGTTGGTTTAAGCAGTTGTATAAAGAAGAAAAGGAAGTTGATTGAGTGACAGATAGTGGTGGAGAAACTTGAAAGTTCAAGTTCAGAAAATCTCACAGTCCCCGAAATAAAAGGAAATGGTCAGATATCGAAGTTGGCGTGAAAAGGCGAGTTGTAGCCCAAAAAAAGGTGGAAATTTCACCTTTACTCACAACGTTTATTTTTGTCATTAAAGTAGGACATCATAAACTTCATATTAAAATCTTTTAATTTAATAGTTTCTCAAATCCCATCGTAACTAAAGTAGCACGTTAAATACTTCATATTCTATGTGTTTTTCTATGTTACTGTTATGTGTGTGAATCAGTAAGTGCTTATTAAACAGGCTTTTTCTTACGCCGACAAGACACAGAATACATTACATTCATGATGTTACAGCTCTCTGAACAATTTAAATACTAAGATGTATACTTTATATCATTTTCTTGATGATAGAATTTAAAGCATGTATAAAACATTGAGGCACGGTGGCACAGTGGTAGCAACAAGCTGGCACTCCTTCCAGAGATTGTTCCTGCGTCCCACAAGATTCTTGCTGCGCCGTGCGCAACCCTCAATAAAATAATTTATTGCAGCAGTACTGTCTCTTTCAAACGTACTAGCCCCTGAATCTTGTCCTTCCTTTTCTTTCTCCAAATAACCAATCGCCACACAATCAGCTCTTTAATAAATGTCAAACCATCTGTAAGCTTAGAATGCCGATTCTTAAAAACTTTTCAGGAACATTGAAATATCTTCGTAGTGCTTGTTTAATTATTCTATTCATCTATTGTTTTGTCTTGGTAGAATGATATATTAATCTACTTTCCCCTTTTGTATTATTTATATGTAGCCTTTGTCAGAATTCCTCAAATCTCACAGACTTACCACTGTTGCTAAGGTATTGTACCATATAACTTCTCCCCACCTTCCCTTCTACATTTATAACCTCAGGCAATTACAGTAGAAGTAGTAAAAGAGAGTTAAGTTACGATTTAAATAATGTATTATTGATAATACAGGTAAAATTCCCTTACAACGAACTGCCAGGGATCTAAAAAAATATTTTGTTGTAATGAAAATTTCGTAGTGACGAGATTCTGCATTTGTCACTATAGTGCTTTGTTTAACTTGTGTCCAGGCGTTTGCAATAATTTCAATATCTTCTTTCACGTTAATTTTAATCTCCTCCTGTCTACAAGTTATGCTGACGAGAATTTTTCTCAGCATTTCCTTGCAATAATACACTTTCAGGGGGTGAATCCAAATCCAATGGCTTAAGCACTACTGTGCAATTGGGTGGGAGGAACTCAATGCGAACATTATCTAAATGTGGAAGCATGTTGTGCGCAGCACAGTTATCAATCAGAAGCCGAATCTTCCTTTTCTTCTTCTTCATATTGTGAAGTTTCTGAACTCTTTTGGGATCCCCCCTACTCCCCACCAAATGGGAATGACATGCTAAAGTGCATCCTGAAACGCAATTGCCGCATCTGTAGAAGATTGTTTGTCCATTGTCGGGGCAGGGCAACTGCAAGCTCACAGGGGTGCAGTGAAGCGCCACAGAAGCGAATCCTAAAAGATCGGGGTCACGCTATACGTCCCTGTCTTGCACCCCAAAACACGAGGCTGAGTCTCAGTACTTTTAGCAAACCAGCTTTATTCAGCTTGAAACAGGAACAGCAGGGTTATTTATTGTAGCGGGATCTGCCACTCTCCTATACACAGACACAGCAGTCAGGCAGGGTTGTAGCCAGGTTAGTGGTCAAGTAATCCTGTTCCCTGCATTTACAATGTTCCTTGCATCACCCATCGAGATCTTTTCTGTTTTCTTAGGTGGCGAGCAGCAGCAGAGCTGTGAGCCTGCTGTCGCTCCGGCAATGGATAAACTGTCTTCCACAGATATGGTGATCACACTTCAGGACGCTCTTCGGCGTGTCGTCCCTTTGGGGGAGGTCCCAACAGAGTTTAGAAACCTCACCTTTTCTTGAATGAGTGGCGCATTAATAGGAATGTTTCTTGAACGAGCATCACTGAACCACATAAAAACATCTTTTTCAACGTCTTCAAATGCAGCAGTTCACATACGTTTGCAACTTGAGATTTTTCTTCTTTTTTTGCTCGGTGTTTCAAGAAAGTTGACATTGTTGATGGAGAAATTCCGAATTAACTGGCAACGTCTTTTTTCTTTTTGCCGCAATCGAGAGAGGCAAACATTACTTTTTATTCTTCTAATATGAACTGTTATCATTTTTTTGTGTCTGCCGTTTCTATAGAAGGGTCACATTGAGTTCAGTTCCAATGGATGTTTTTCAAATGTTTATGAGCAATAAGCAAAAGGTATCTCTGAAAACCACCAAAAACAAAAAACAGCAAAATAACAATAAAATAAAGGAAAGTTCAAAGAAAGAAAAAAAAAATTACAGTGTTTCTGTTTGGAGATCGTTGTGTACAACTGAGCTGCGACCACAGAACTAACTGCTCTGTGGATGATTCATTCAGACATTTCAAGGTCTTTTGGGCACTTCATTGTAATGAAAGTATCTGCTGAATGTACTTCGTAATAACGAGATTTCTATAGACTCGTGTCATATGGGGAAACTGTCGGGACCATAAAAATACTTTGTTGTAATTAAAATTTCATTGTAAAGATATTCGTTGTAACGGAATTTTGCCTGTATTCATAAATAATAACAGTATGCAAAGTATATCTGAATATTGGCAACCATACAAACTGATAAATGGTGATGTGTAGTTTCAGGCAGCACGCAGTTACTTAAAATGTCTCTAGTTAAGTTCTCATTTTTGGTCAGCTTTCTTCAGAACAGGCCGTATGCCTGTCTCAATATGGCTGCCAAGCTGTGCTCTTCATTGTGTTGTCCTTTTCAGTTTATGGTGTATGAGATGCTCCTTCATCATTTGGTAAGAGACAGAGAGAGAGAGACGGGTAAAGCAAGCAAATTTATAGATTTTCTGTCCAACCCCTACAGCTGATAGGGCAGCATCATGGTACTTAAAGGCTTCTGATACAAGCCAATTCCAAACAGCCATACTTCAGACCAATGGGCCAGAGAATACCTTCACACCTACCCCCAAAACCATGTGTTAAGGTAAAGCTTGCCAGCTAGACAGTCTGGCTTTCCTGTGGGGGTTGACTGAGAGAATCCTGCAGAGAAACACTTTCCAAACTTGTTTGAGGCACTTCCTCCAACCCTGTCATAAAATTCACTATCCTGAGTTACTCCTAGGGGGTAAACATGAATGCTTCTCATTAATGAAATACTAATATTACATTGCTTTGTCTAAGTTACAAATAAAGACATACAAATATTTATCAACTTGTATGCAAAATTTCACACCATAACATCTATCCATCCAGGGTTGCGCCAGTCTCAGCAAGCATACAGCGTGAGGCAGAAACAATCCCTGAACGGGACGACAGCTCATCGCTGCCACTGTGCCACCAAGTCCTCACATATTTAATCATTAACAAAATACATCATTTAAGTTAAGTTAAAAATTTATCTGTATAATGTAATATATATACTTCACTGCATTTCATCTTAAAAATGAAGATAGTGCCTGGAAATCTAAATCGACTTAGAAGCCAGTCTTCATCATCTGTAAATACGTGCTCTCTTCTATTGAATTGAATTGAATTCCTTTATTGTTATTGTATGGTACAATGAGATTCAATATGCAAATCCTCCATAAACTTATTTTCCTTTAAAATGGTAAAATAACAACAACAATAATAATAGTAATGATAATAATCTTAATGCATAATTCGCCAGTCTCCTCACTCACTCACTCACTCACGTCCATCCGAAGCCGAATGCGCAGTCGCCTTCTGCGCATGTCCGAAGCCAAATGCGCAGTCGCCTTCTGCGCAGCTGCCAGAAATACCTTATGAGACCGACATCGCGGCAGGCAGCGGATTTACGGCCGCGAAAATTCAAAGAGAAAGGCGACTACAGCCGAGAAAATTCAAAGAGAAAGGCGACTTCGATTAAAGCTCTAGAGGCCTGAAAGACGATTTCAACTACAGCTCAAGGCCTAATTACGCATTCATTCAATACACTTATATCAGGTTTGTGGTGCTTATACTTATTATATATTATACTATTCCACTCGTGCCAGTTTCATCTTACGTTGTCGAAACGGGCTCTTTGTCTAGTAATAGGATAAAAAACTATGAAAAATATACACTTTAAAACCATGAATGGCTCAGGTTGAGCAATATTACAACTGTAGTGCAAGTTTACAGTTAGGCAATTGTACTTATAAGTACAAACAGTTCTACCGGGAGCACTTGATGGACTGATTGAGTGTATTTATAGCTCTTGGGATGAAACAGTTTCTGAACTGCAAGGTCCATGCAGGAAAGGCTCTGAAGCATTTGCTGGATGGGAAAAGTTCAAATAGACTGTGCGCATGGCTGAGGCAGCATGTGCTAGAAGCTGTATCCCGATAATTCTCTCTGCGCTTGACACAATATGCCATAGAGCTTTCCGATCAGCTGTTGTAGAGCTGTGATTCCACACTCAGATACAGTAGGTTAAAATACTCAGAGTGGTGCACTCAGAGTAACAACACTAAAGTGGTTGTGATATTTGAAATAGTTTGGCCATTCCGCGCACCATTATATGGTTACAGGTGAATTATGCGGTTGATTTCAGTGTATTTGATAGAGCAGCGTCATGGATGTGAATCTAAAAAAGAAATGGAGACCACACAGGAATAGTAACACTACTTTGACACTGGGTGCCGCCAACTTGCAAAACTGAGCCGAAAACTTGCATACGCAGTGGTTTGAGCTGGCATGAGATGTGCGTGGCTTTACGCCAAGTTTAGATTTTATATATCACGATTTGAGCGTGGAAACGGGGCGTACACAACATTTTTGTGCGTATGCACTGTTTATGCATGATTCCTCAGATGATTGACAACATTAATGGCATCTGATGTCACTTCCAGTGCACGCCCACCTGGACCTGCCTCTTCCTGCCTGACCTGTATTTAACTGGATATGTTGCCATCTTGACTAATCTAATTTAAGACTCTTGTCTAGAGAAAAAATCATTTTGCTCAAAAGCACTTTTATTATTTTTTCATTTATTCATACAGGGTCATGGTATCACCCCAAATCTATATCTGTCTTTGTCCTCTTTTACACAATTAACACATTTGATATTTATTGCACCGAGGCTATGCTGTTTCCAACTGTGTTTACTTCTGGACTTCCCATCGAGGATTAATAAATTAAATTTAATCCTGAATTTAGTAATTTGTTTTTGAAAATCAATGTATGAAAAAATAGACCTGAACCTGGTCTTTAAATTTATTATCAAAGGTCTTACATTTAATATGTTAGGTAGAAATTTCTGCCTTTCTGATTGAGTTAAGCCTTAAGTAAAACTAAAAAAATACTTTTAAGGTCTGTTTCAAATCAGTAACACTTTTAAACTGCATGCATCAGTTTCATTTACCAATTTTTATAGACAACAGAGAGTCCTCTACCTTGTGGTGTGCTTTTGTTTCATTTCACTGTACTTTCATAATAATAATGCATTTTATTTATAGGGAACTTTACATTAGTGGTAAATCTGAAAGTGCTACATAAAAAAGTTTAAACAAAGGCAAAGCAAGATAAAAACAGAGATAAAACAACAATAATTATAGCATTCTTGTTAATAAGCTTTCCTAAATAGAAAAGTCTTTAGTTGTTTTTTAAAACAGCCCAAATTCTGCTGTGTTCTCAGGCTATCTGGTAGGGCATTCCAGAGCTGTGGAGCAGCGGCTGCAAAGGCTCGGTCACCCATTGTATGAAGTTTGGTCACAGAGGGGTGAAGGCGGTAGGTATTTGCAAAACGGAGTGGGGACTCTGAGGCTAAGGATCTGTGCTGGTATCCAGAAGGTTGCCGGTTCGAATCCCTGTCACTGCCAAAAAGAGATCCTACTCTGCTGGGCCCTTGAGCAAGACCCTTAACCTGCAATTGTTCCAGGGGCACTGTACAATGGCTGACCCTGCGCTCTGGCCCCAAGGGGTATGCAAAAACTAACAAATTCCTAATACAAGAAATTGTATAAGGCGAAATAAAGAACAAATAAAAAAACAAACAAAAAAAGGAGGTTTCCTGTAGTGGATTGTAAAATAAGGAGTTCCTTAAAATATTGTGGAGCATTTCCATGAATACACTGGTGAGTAAACAAACAGTTTGTATTGAATACGGAGGTGAATAGGGAGTCAATGAAGTGACCAAAGGATTGATGAAATGTGTTCATATTTCCACACCCTCATCAGGATTCTTGCAGCACTTTTCTCCATATCCTGTCTTCGACTCTCCTTTCCTGAAAGGAAAAATGGGTACAGTAATCCCTCCTCCATCGCGGGGGTTGCGTTCCAGAGCCACCCGCGAAATAAGAAAATCCGCGAAGTAGAAACCATATGTTTATATGGTTATTTTTATATTGTCATGCTTGGGTCACAGATTTGCGCAGAAACACAGGAGGTTGTAGAGAGACAGGAACGTTATTCAAACACTGCAAACAAACATTTGTCTCTTTTTCAAAAGTTTAAACTGTGCTCCATGACAAGACGGAGATGACAGTTCCGTCTCACAATTAAAAGAATGCAAACATATCTTCCTCTTCAAAGGAGTGCCCGTCAGGAGCAGAGCCTGTCAGAAAGAGATAGGAAAGCAAACAAATCAATAGGGCTGTTTGGCTTTTAAGTATGTGAAGCACCGCCGGTACAAAGCTGTTGAAGGCGGCAGCTCACACCCCCTCCGTCAGGAGCAGGGAGAGAGAGAGAGAGAGAGAGAGAAAAACAAACAGTCAAAAATCAATATGTGCCCTTCGAGCTTTTAAGTATGCGAAGCACCGTGCAGCATGTCGCTTCATGAAGCAGCTGCACAGAAGGTAGCAACGTGAAGATAATCTTTCAGCATTTTTAGACGAGCGTCCGTATCGTCTAGGTGTGCGAACAGCCCCCCTGCTCACACCCCCTACGTCAGGATCAGAGAAAGTCAGCGCAAGAGAGAGAGAAAAGTAAGTTGGGTAGCTTCTCAGCCATCTGCCAATAGCGTCCCTTGTATGAAATCAACTGGGCAAACCAACTGAGGAAGCATGTACCAGAAATTAAAAGACCCATTGTCCTCAGAAATCCGCGAACCAGCAAAAAATCTGCGATATATATTTAAATATGCTTACATATAAAATCCGCGATAGAGTGAAGCCGCGAAAGGCGAAGTGCGATATAGCGAGGGATCACTGTATTCATAACAGGTGTGGAATAAGGCTATGAGGATTCGTAAAAGAAGTACAAAAGGTCACTTGACTCATGACACCAGATAAGGAATGAAGTAGTCCAAAGTAATAATTGATGCAGTTCATTTACCTTGTCTTAAATATTTTTGTTTAAATAACATCTTTCAAATGAGTTTCCAGCATTCAATACGTTCTTTCTAAACTTTCGCAAATTGTTCAGCACAACCCTTAAAAAAGTATGTAGTATTTGTATTTTACACCAGTTACAGAAATTTTTATAAAGAAATCAGAGAACAAAGTGTTTAATGCTACTGACTGACTAAACGCAGAATACCATGGGTTCCACTCTGTAGCCCCTCTCATTTTCTGGGGTTGTTACATTTTTTCAGTGGTCCAACATCCTTCACATTACCAGTAGACTGAAATGTGTTGAACCGCTTTAAAACAGTGTGACAAGAAGGAATTCTTCCTTGACAAGGCATGTTAAACTTGAGACAAAGTCTTTTTTGCACCTCAGGTACATTCAACATGTACTGAGGCCAGAAACAGTTATCCATGGCTACTAAAATTGAATTCAATGTAAAACACTGCCACTGCACTATATATACTCCCACCATACCATCTCAACCCATAACCAACCCCCTCCAACAACACCCCGAAAACTGTCACATTTCTGTGCCTCACCCGTCACTTTTATTTTGACCTTTCAAAATGGTGCTGTGGTCTCTTCACCTCAACAACTCATCCATCAGCCTCTCTCCCCCTTTCTTATTTGTAGCTTAGCTTTGCTTGTCCGTCCTCTCAGTTTCACTGTTTCACAGTTTGGTGTCATGGAGACAGCGCTTCATGAAGCCCATTTGAAGCCCTAGCCAAAGTGGATGGACGTCTTCATTGTCTTGGTGGGGTTTTCATCATGGGGATTACCTTTTTCATTTTCTGATATTTTTAAGGATGGGAGAGCAGATTCTAAATATTTCCATATTCAGCTGGTAGTCGGTATTATTAGATTTCAACAACTATGGTGGGGAGTCCACATTGGTGTCTAGACTCTGGAGCACAAGGCCTTTCAGTAGAACAAATGGCACGTCCTTGTGTATATAACTACAGACTTTAAGGAGCACACGCCCATTGGTGTAGGGAGAGAACAAACTTTTACTTTCTTAAAAGGCACCAGCGGGGTAACAGCTCCTAGTTAGTATCTTCAGAGTTTGACAGCCTTTTAGATATTCCCCCTCAGTGTCTGCAGCATACACCGAATTAATAGATAGATTTAATAAATGGTTCCCCTAAGATGACGGCACCCTAGGTGGCCATCTATGTCATCTAATGGATTGACCAACTCAGCATGGGGAGTATTAATCATAATTTCTTATTACAGAAATGAAGACTCTCTGTTAGGCATCAATGGTGTTATTTATAGGTTTTGTCTCAGATCGCATTCTACTGACGTAGACTAAATAGAGGGTGCTGTTTCAATCACCAGAGAATTCCCACTGGGATGAACTTGGCTAATTTTACCAAACAATTAAGCATGTCTGAGACCCAATTTAAGATGTACTGCTCTAGAATGTAGGTGTTCATGTAATTTGCAAGGTAAATGGAACCCAAGCTTTAGACACCTTTATAATTTAAATATTGAACTTGAATTTGGCTAAACATTGAAATGGAAGTCAATATAGACACAAGAAATCTGTTGTTATATTGCCATACTTCTCATTATGACCATTGCTTTGAATTGGTTGTGGATACATGCCATTTTGTGTATTCATTTATATGTTTTTTCATCATGGGGATTACCTTTTTCATTTTCTGACATTTTTAAAGATGGGAAAGCAGATTCTAAATATTTCCGTATTGGCTATACCTCCCTCAGCTACCATTTCCTTAGGCATGAGATGATACCTTTTCTACACCTACAGTACATATTGACATACAATATGCTTCACAATACAATATTTCCACAATCCACTGCATCCTCAGAACAACAGACAAAATTAAAATAATTTATACTTTTGGAAAAAGTAAAATGTATGGCTTTAAACGATAAAACATACAAAATAAACATCAAAAACAATAAAAATGTATATTGTACATTTTTCAACCCAGAAAATATTTTAATCAGTTTTTTATTGTGAGATTGAATGTAAAACAAAATTTGTCTGCTTTGCCACTTTCAAACTGTCCTTCTCTTTTTAACTAACATGAATGTTGGAAAATTAAAAGCCATTTAACAGACATTCTACATGTGGCTGAAACCTTAATACCATTCCAGAAATTAACAGAATTATACAAAATTATATTATCAATATAGATACAATATGATTTATGAAAAAAATGAAATGAATACCAATATCCAGCACTGACCTGTAGCTTTGAATTGCGCATGCATCATTTTGAAGTTCATGGTGGATGCAAGGCTATGCAAACAGCATTATACAAAACTTAAATTTTTTAAATAGAAAATATATCCCACAGTTTGTAAAGGTAGTATTTACGTAAGGAACTGGAGGTATGCAATTCTTAAGGTTCATAATTAACTCATTTTTTGTATCGCTATTTCATAAGTTAAAAAACATAATATTGCAAGTAAATACCAGTCCTGTAGAAGCTCTACTGAGGCGATCACCCCACGTGCCGGCCCTGATCAGTCTGAAAGAATGTTTTCTTTACACAAACGTTTAGTATTACATTTAACAACATTTCAAAAGTAAATTCAAGGCTTCCAATATAATTAACCGATTTTCTATTAGGTATGAAAGCAGTTTTGATCTCCTTAAGCATACTTGTCTCAGCCAAGGTTCATATGGTCAAGAAAAACATGAAAAAGTCATGGAATTTGAAAATAGCAATTTCCAGGTCTTGAAAAGCTTTGAAAAACTAAATAAACAAAGAAAGTCATGGAAAAGACATGGAAATCTGATTGACACATCTGTATAATGAATTAAATGGTTAATTTAAGATTTAGCAAAAAATGTCTTTATACGTTAACAACTTAAATTTTTGCGCAGGTCTGCTGCGTGTGGTGAGTGGTAGAAGTGCAGCTTTCTGCTTTTGGGCACGCAGGAGATTCAGTAGCGAAATGCCGGGTAAATGCCGATTTTTTTGGCTTCACTTGGATAAGTACTTTAAGGGATGGCTTGAGAAAGACCAGGATCCGGGACGTGCGAAATGTCGACTGTGTAGTAAAATACTTGACATATTGAACATGGGAGAGGCAGCACTAACTAGCCATGCAAAAGGGGCTAAGCACCAGGCTGCTGCTGAGTGTGAATCATCTCTCAACTCCATGACCGGCTTTTTCCCCCAAGTCTCCAAACTGACACCTTGTGCCAGCTGCAGTACTTCCCTCTCATCCACCTTTAAACAAGGGCAGATTTCAGACGCTGTGTTCAGAAATGAAGCCCTAACTGCAGAGGTACTGTGGGCACTAAAGGTAGCAAATTCTCACTATTCTTACAAGTCGTGTGAAGACACAAGCAAGTTATTTCAGGCTATGTTTGCCAATAGCCAGATTGCTGCTAGATTTGCATAACGTAAGTGCTCATATATATGCAGTTTTAGACTGGCTCCTTACTTTTAAAAAAAGACTTTGCCTGAAATATTGAAAAGCAAACACTGTATGTAATGTTGTTTGATGAAAGTCTGAATCACTATTTACAGGCTAAACAGTTAGACATGCATGTCAGGCTATGGAACGGGCCTGAAGTGAAAACTAAATACATTGGGTCAGAGTTTATGGGCCATTCTACAGCGAAAGATATCACTGAGAAAATGAAGGACTTGTTTTCAGAGATCGGAATCGTGAATCTCATCCAAGTCTCAATAGACGGGCCGAACGTGAATTGGAAAGTGTTCAAAATGCTCCAGAAGCAAGTGCAGAATGATGTGGGGAAGTCGCTAATTAACATCAGTTCTTGTGGGTTGCACATATTGCATAATGTGTTCAGAGACAGATGCAAATCTACCGACTGGGAAGTTGAACACAGACTCATAAGCTTGTATTGGTTGTTCCATGATTGCCCTGCTCGTCACGAAGATTTTGTGACAGCGACCAGATGTAGGATGCTCATGCTTATATTTTGCAGGTACCGGTGAATAGAGAATGTCAGCTTATCAGAAAGGGGAATGCTGCTCTGGCCACATGTCAAACACTATGTTGAGATGGTAGAGCGAGGTGAACTACCCAATCCAAAACTGAAGAACCACTGTGCTGATCCTCTCTTTATAGTGAAAATGGGGATATTTAACAGCATTGTAAGAGAAATCACCACCTTCCTCACCATATATCAAACAGACAAAACCATGCTACCCTTCCTCTCTCAGGACATGTACAAACTGATTAAACGTAAGCATTTATTTGTATACTAATAATACTATATACTAACATATTGATGGTGTACTTGCCAGTGTTTTAAATTAATTGCTTTCCATTTCATGTCAGTTAATCTAGAACAAAATGTAATATGCTAATAAAGTGTAGTGGTACACCAGGAGTCTCAGACTTTTTTTGTCATAAAGATGAAATAATCATTAGAATATATAAAATAGTACAGTACGTATTAGGAATAAAATAGCCTCCTGTGTAAACTATATATATAGTTAACTATGCCTGCACTACTGTACTTTAATGCCAGTCATAATGGTGGTACTTGGAAGGTCTAATATTTTGTACTCATTGTGAAAAGAACCACTGGTATACTTGTATCATCTAAGCTAAGAATGTGTAATCAGTTATTTGGTGTGTTTAAATGAAACAAGGAAATATGACTTGTAAATTTTTAAAACATGAGTGATAAAACTGGAAAATAAAATCTCTTCATTTTAATTGTTTACAGGGCTTATGGAACGATGTATAAAGGAAAAGCACCTGGAAGAGGCTTCAACCACACTGAAGCTCCTTCATGTCCCTTTTCAGGACAGCAAATTGCACAAGGACAGTTATAAGATTTGACATTGGATTTGCAGCAGAGGCCACACTGAAACAAGTGAGGTCTTCCAAAAACATTTCAGAAAGGCAGATACTACAGATAAAGATAGACTGCAAGATGCTTTTGATTACACTTCTTGGGAAGTTGCTGAAAAAAGCTCCAGTGCATCATATATTAGTGAGAAGCATGAAGTGCCTTGACCCAAGATTCATGGCTGAATCTAAGATTATTATGTGCCAGTCAGTTGAAAAGAATGCTGCACATACTTGTTGACGCTACACTCATAGATGAGGCAATGTGTGATGATGTCCTTAGGGAGTTCTATGAGTTGGAAGCTCTTCGGGCAAAATTTAGGGAATTTGACCCCAAAACAGATTGAGTGGACACCCTGCTGTATGAGACAATGGGGATAAAACCATCATTTTCCATTGTATGGAATGTGGTCAAGATTCTATTGGTCTTGTCACATGGACAGGCCAGCATGGAGAGAGGGTTTTCCATTAACAAAGAACTGATTGTGGTGAATCAGAAGGAGAGGTCTCTGGTGGCTCAGAGGCTCATTGTTGACCATATCAGGTCTGTTGGGGGCATAACGAAGGTGGAGATCAGAAAAGAGCTACTCCTTTCAGCTGCAGGAGCCAGAAAGATGTACTATGCCTACCTTGTTGAGGAGAAGAGAAAGAAAGAACAGCAAGGTGTTGAGTTGAAGCGGAAGACCCTCACAGATGAGCTGCATGAATTGAAAATGAAGAGGTCTAGGGTGGAGACTGACATTTGTGCCCTCGAGAAATCAACTGATGACTATGCTGAGAAAGCAGAAGCTAGAAGCAATTTGACCTTTATCACTAAATTCAAACAGTTTACGGCGAACTGCAAAAGAAAAGAAAGTATCTCTGCTGAATATTGAAAAGAAAATTGATGAAAAGCTTGCAGAAATGAAACAATGAACTTTGTATGGATTGTTTTCGTGGGATTCAAAGAAAGAAGGCTTTCATTTGTTAACAATAGTTAGTGATTTAATATGTTAGTGCTTTAAACAACAATATCTTTTATTCCAATGGACAGTTTCCACCCTGATACTACTGCCTTCTGAAGTTAATGTCAGTGTTACTGAACACTTTTACTTATTTGTATTTATTTATTTTTTCCATTTATTGTTACCTTCCAGTTACTTATGTTAATTAGGGGTACATAATGTTTTTCAGGGTTTACATTTTCCTGGAGTGTTAGCAATATTTAAATAAATCTTTATTTTGTATGAAACTGCATATCTTGTCTTTATTTTAGTTTAATATTATTTTGGTAAATTTGACATGAATTTTTATTATTGTTTTTCAGATTTACACAGAAATTTCAAAGAACATATGGTCATGGAAATTTGCCTTAGAATAACTGAAAAGTCATGGAAATATTTTTGTAAACATGTGTACGAACCCTGCAGTACACTTAAGCTCTTCTGTTGATTTGAACCTGCAGCCCTTTATCAATTCTTAAATTTTTGGAAATTGAAATTCTGTGTGGGGTGAGGAAGGGGCTATTTTGTACTCTTTTCTACATGTATTAACCAAAAAGAAACCAATGTGAGAAGGTTTTTGTCCATCACTTTGCTAATATGTTCACAATGTAAGTTCTGTCCATCCATTTTCAAATCAGTCATATTGTCACAGGCATTCAGAACCTATCCTGGCAGCACAGGGTACAAGCCAGGAAACTGCCATTAACAGGGAACTAAACTTATTTTTTTTATTTTTTCTAAATAACACCATGTCATTACTAGTGAGAAATGTGCCGGCTTTCAGGAGTCAATCAAGATTAACTTTAGCTGTACTAGCATGTCAACACAGTAAAATGAGATCCTTGTTTGCATATCTCTCACAAAAGTAATATAATACTAACAACAGACAAATGAATAAACACCAAAAAGAAAGGCTTTAAGGTGGTGCTCTTAGAAACTGGTCTGATAAAGAACACTAACATCTGGTTGTAATGCCATGGAACAGCCATGTCTCCAAGGAAGCTTTCTTGCTTCCTGTTTTCTTTACATAACAATTCGGACACACTTATCCTATTCAGAGGCTGTGCCGATCTATAATGGAAAAGAGCAATCCACCTGCCTATTCTCCTTGGCCTCACTCATAAATCAGTAACATGATCCCAGCTCTTCCAAGAAGGGAAAGCATGCTTCAGTCTTTTGACGTGTAAGTCTTCTCACATCCTTTAGTACTCCATGACTTCACTAGTTGTTTATTGTAGTAATCTTTCTGGATTATCTCTCCTTTAGGCAGAACCTGCCCCTCCCCTAAGTGATTTCTCCCTAAAGTGATTTCTTTTTTCTCTTCAGGATGTCACTGTTAAGGCTGTTCATTGCTCCTTCCTTACTTTAAGCTGCCCACTATGTTTTATGTCTGATGTTGTTGATGCTTGCATCTCATATTTATACAATCTCAAACCTGCTTAATTAAATTCAGGATCCAGTTGTGTTAGAAACAACTAAGCAACCAACCCTGGAGAAGACACCAGTGACCCCATGTATAAACGGTGCCTTACACACAAAAATGTTGTGTACGCCCGTTTTCACGCTCACATTGCGGTGTATAAAAACTAAACTTGGGGTAAAGCCAGCTGAATCCCTTGCATATGCAAGTTCTCCACTCGGTTTTGCAAAATGGTGGCACCCAGCGACAAAGCAGTGCTACTGTTCCTGTGTGATTTCCCTTTATTTTTTAGATTCACATCCCTGATGCGGCTTTCTCAAATACCCTGACATTAAACGCATATTGTACTCTAGTTTAAGGCATCTGATTGTAATCAATCTGTAACCATATAATGGTGCACCGAATGGCCAGACTATTCCAAATACCATAGCTGCTTTAGCGTTGTTACTCTCAGTGAACCACTCGGAGTATTTTAACCCAATGTATCTGAGTGTGGAATCACAGCTCTACAGCAGCTGATTGGAAAGCTGTACGGCAGATTGTGTCAAGAGCGGGGAGAAATATCGGGATACAGCTTCTAGCACACGCTGCCTCAGCCATGCGCACAGTCTATTTGAACTTCGCCCATTCAGCAAACACTTCAGAGCCATTTCTGTACGGACCTTGCGCTTCAGAAACAGTTTCATCCCAAGAGCTATAAATGCACTCAATCAGTTCATCAAGTGCTCCCAGTAGAACTGTATGTACTTATAAGTACAATTACCTCACTGTAAACTTGAATTACAGTTGTAATATTGCAAAACCTGAGCCACTTATGCTTTCATAGTGTATATTTTTCACTGTTTTTCTTCCTATTATTATTATTATTATTATTATTGTTCTTGTTGCTGTTATTTTACCATTTTATAGGAAAATAAGTTTATGGAGGATTTGCATATTGAATCTCATTGTACCATACAATAACAATAAAGGAATTAAATTCAATTCAACAGAAGAGAGCGCATATTTACAAATGACGACAACTGGCTTTTAAGTTGATTTAGATTTCCAGGCGCTATCTTCGTTGAGCGCTTGATATTTTTAAGATGAAATGCAGTATGGTATATATATTACATTATACAGATACATTTCAACTTCATTTAAATAATGTATATTGTTAATGATTAAATATGCCAGGACTCGGTGGCGCAGCATCAGCGATGAGCTGGCGCCCCATTCAGGGATTGTTCCTGCCTCGCGCTGTATGCTTGCTGGGACTAACGGTACCCTGGATGGATAGATGGATGGAATAATTAAACATGTACTATGAAGATATTTCAATGTTCCTTAAAAGTTTTGAAGAATCAGCGTTCTAAGCTTACAGATGGTTTGACATTCAGTTAAAGAGTTGATTGTATGGTGATTGGTTATTTGGAGAAAGAACAGGAAGGACAGGAATCGGGGGTTAGTACGTTTGTAAGAGACAGTACTGCTGCAATAAATTATTTTATTGAGGGTCGCGCACGGCGCAGCAAGCATCTTACGCGTGGCAGGAAATATCTCCGGAAGGGGTGCCAGCTTGTCGCTACCACTGCACCAACGTGCCTCAATGTTTTATACATGTTTTAATTTTTATCATCATGAAAATGATATCAAGTATACATCTCAGTATTTAAATTGTGCCGAGAGCTGTAACATCATTAATATAATGTATTCTGTGTCCTGTCTGCGTAATAGAAACCCTGTTTAAGAAGCACATATTGATTCATAGAATACGAAGCATTTAATGTGCTACTTTAGGTACGATGGGATTTGAGAAACTAGTAAATTAAACGATTTTATTATGAAGTTTATGACGTTCTACTTTAATGACAAAATAAACTATGTGATTAAAGTGGAAATTTCGACCTTTTCTTTATGCTGTGTTCCAGTTTTTTTTTCTTTTCTCTATACCTTAATACGCTTCCATATGACACTCAGATGGTGGGCTACGACTCGCCTTTTAACAGAGACTTTGATATCTGACCAACTTCTTATTTATTTCAGGCACTGTGTAACTTTCTGAACTTGAACTTTGGAGTTTCTCCTCCACTCTGTCACTCGATCATCTTTCTTTTGTTGTTTATATCACTGCTTAAACCAACAAATAGTAAGTTTTTCCTTGCCTCTACTTGGTATTCACTAAAATTCTTCTTTTTCCCCCGTGCTTTTGCCATTGTCTTTTCACAGAACGCAAAACATAAGGAACTATTTATATTGATTTGCATAATTCTGGGAGGAGTCGGGGTAGAGCGGCAGGCGCGTGCACGAGCATTACCTTTCACGTTGACCGGGATTTATGGAGCTGAAGAACGTGGATGTTGGCTTACGCACAGATTTGTGCATCTGGATTTTTTTGTGCATATGCACATTTCCGCTTTAGTCCATATGCCATGTTTTAGTGTGAATTCTACACACGGCGTTATGCATGAGACCCCAGGTTATCACAGGGCCAATTTTAACACACACACACACACATGCTTATATCTGGGACAGTTCAGAGATGCCATTTAATATTTAACACACATGTTCACACAGATATATGAAGAGCTTGCAAACACCATACAGACAGCCACTAAGCACAGGGTTGCACTAATATCTCTGTCGCCAAGCCATCCTATGCCATTTTTATACTTAAAAGAACTACATTTTGAGCATATAGAGATTTTTTTTAATTTTGAGCACCTCTGCTGAAAGGTTATTGTCATAGCCCTACCACACCAGTTTATATCCTGAATAGAGAGGGCACATGGTGGTGAGTGCCTATTAAAGTCATGTTTAATTAATGTCCTCTCACAGACTGTAACAATGTAGAGACTGTTGTGACATTACAATTTCTGAGTCACTTTGACTAAATAAAATCACATAAGTTGTGTGTTTGTGGGGTTTTGTTCCACACTCTGCCATTTTATTGATAACGTTTAGGTGATTATCTTTTCCACTAGGCATATTCTCATCTGGAGAAGGCTGGCAATGCTTTTTTGATTTCTCCAATTCCTTCAGTACTATCCTGCCATTCCTATTAAGAGGTAAACGCAGAGATATGCAGGTGGATGAGCGTGCGGTATCCTGGATAATGGACTATCTGTCAGACAGACTGCAGTTTGTGAGACTCAAGGACTGTGTTTCTGATATGAATGTGCGCATCGCTGGAGCACCACAAGGAACAGTTCTGTCTCCTTTTCACTCTTCACTCTTTACATCTCTGACTATAAATATAACACCAGGTCATATCATCTGCAGAAATTTCAGATGACTCTGAACTGATAGGGTGTATGGATAAAGGAGATGAGATAGAGTATAGAAGTCAGGTGGAGAACTTAATTTCTTGGTGCAAAGAGAATTGTCTGCATCTTAACATCAGCAAAATCAAGGAATTGGTTATTGACTTTTGACACAACAAAGAGCCTCTACTCATGGTCACTGTTTAGGGAGTGCATGTAGAAGCGGTCCACTCCTACAAGTACTTTCAGGTCCACATTAATGACAGGTTGGACTGGTCTCGGAAGACAAAAGAACTATATAAGAAAGGGCAGAGCAGGCTCTTTATTCTTAGGAGACTGTGTTCTTTTAATGTGGGAAGTGACATCCTTCACATCTCCTACAACTCTGTGATTATATTTTCTATGCTGTTGCATGCTGAGCTGGTAACATCATTTCAAAAGAGGCCCACTGAATCAACAAGCTAAATGAAAGGGCAGGCTCAGTTATAGGACACACTCAGGACACTCTGGAGGTCATAGCAAAGGAGAGTATTAAAACATACAGTAACTAAGTGCCGTTATGAACAATGCTGTACATTCTCTCTCTGACAAACTAACACTGAGGACTTTCAGTCAACGAATTATCCAGAAAAAGTGTGTTAAGAAACATAACTGGGGCTCCTTTATACCAACAGAAAATGTATGCATAATACCTTACTGTGACTGTAAAAGCCAAGTCAGAAGTTCTTTTTCATTTTACTGCTTTTTAGTCATTCTGGTGTGTGTTCAGATCATAAGTATGTATATTTATTTATCTATCTATCTATTTATCCTTTTATTTATTTAAAGAGCTTCCGTAAAAAGCCAAATTTTCCCTTGTGGACAAATAAAGTTATATTCATCAATCTATTATTATTTAAGTAATTTATGCATCATAGCTTTGCTGTTTAATTTGCATTTATCTTAAATACTAAATAAATAAAGCCTCAAGCCACCTGCACCTGTTCATAAATAATGATGCTGCCCTCATTAGCTCCTGTTCCAACTTGCTATTTTGGTTTGTTTTTCCTTTCCTGAATCCTGTTGTAACTGCCAGTGATGACATTTTACACACCCTGTTGTAAATTAGATGAACGGTTAGAATCCAGCATTTCAAGGAATTGTAATCCTGCATGGAGGGACATTGTTAGATTTAATTAGATTCTTTTAAAAATCTTTTAGTATATTATATACCTTAAAAACAGAATATATTTTCTGGAATGTTCAGAATACAAACTAAGAACATCACAAAATGCAATTTAAAGCCATAACAAAAGAAAAAGCCAACATAACATTCTCAGGCTGTCTTAACCCCATTCAGATTCAGAGCCTAAGGCAGAAAACCAGTTCATTGTAGGGACCAGCTATGCATATGTCCACACTCACATCCACACATGGGCAATAAATGTAATCTGCATTGTCTTTGGGGCTCTAAGAGCCACACAGACAACAAATGGGGGTGGAATGTGGGTCTATAATCCATGAGACAGGAGCACTACAGACTGCACCCCTGTGCTAAACAATCACAATAGTGTTCATTCATTCAGTTGCAGTGCATTTCTGTTACTTCAAGTTGGTTGGCTGTTATTGCTAACTTTTCTGCTCAATGAGCAGTTTAACAGAATGAGATTCTGTTAGTTTATGTCCTTGTAGCACTTGCATGTTATTCCCATGTCTGTGTGGGCTTTTCTCCAGGTACTCTGTTTTTTTTCCCCTATACTAGGGTGTTGTACTGTGTTAGCCAGTATGAATATAGTGAGAAGGCAAGCAAAATGACTCACTTTATTGGCTAACTAAAAAGATTACAATATGCAAGCTTGTGAGGCAACTCAGGCCCCTTCTTCAGGCAAAATGTAATCAAAGAAGTGAACATTCGGTTGCTTGGAAATTTCAGAATGGCTCTTTGTAAATGTGCATGCGTGCATGTGTTCTGTCCCGGGCTGGTACCTGTCTTGTGCCCAATGTTTCCAAAATTGATGGAATTGAGCTAAGCTTGTTTGAAAATATTACATTGTGTTAACTAATACTGTGTAATTACTAAGAGTGAACAGATCAATAGCATTGTATGGCACTGTGTTTGCATTTCTATTTAATTTATAATGTATCTTATTCTGTAAGAACATATTGGGTTTTTAAGTGAATCAATTAAATAAAATTTAAGAGCAGAAAAATCATTGAGTGAAATTTCTCTGTTTTTTTATACTGTGCCATGTGGCCCTTCTCTCTGTGTTTCAAGCTAAACTGGTTTAGGAAAGCAGTTGCTCTCTGACACCATTATTCTGCTTCCTTTTCTGTGACTGTCCCCTGTAAATGAACCCACAAAAGTGCATTGTGTCCTGTATGCTGGCCTAGGATCCGGTCGTGAACTGGATTAATCAGGCTAGAGAATGAGTGGGCAGATGGTCATAGGACAGGGATGGGCAAACTACGGCCCACGGTCCACATATCCGGCCCATTGGTCTTTTTAATCTGGCCCCCCGAAAATTGGTACAAAATTGCCCAAATCAAATCATATCATAATCATGACTGCATTCATTTGACCTTGTCCTGTAATACCTGGCATTCCACCAGGTGGCACATTAGGCGCAGTGATACATTGACTTGATTTGCGGAGCCCGGGTTATTCTCTGTTATTACTCCGCTACTGCTCTGAACCCATCTGCAACAATGAGTGAGCCAAAGAAAAGAAAAGTCGACAGTGAGTGCTGAGTGTTTAATAAGGAATGGACAACCAAATACTTTTTCACTGAAGTCCGATCAAAGGCTGTATGTCTTATTTGCCAAGAAACCGTTGCGGTTTTAAAGGAACACAACATCAGCCGTCACTTTTCCACCAAGCATGCTAAGTACGCTAGCAACCAGTCAACGCAAGAACGGACTGCTACCGCTCAGAGGTTGGCAGCTAGTTTGCAGGCTCAGCAAAACACCTTTATCCGACAAACTGCCATCCAAGAATCCAAGAAGTTATGTGCCGACATTCAAATTAGCAAAGACCAGCAAGCCTTTCTCTGAAGGGGAGTTTCTCAAAGAGTGCATGGTAGAGACAGCAGGTATCTTGTGTCCTGAGAGCAAGAACAAATTTGAAAAAATTAGCTTATCATGCAGGACAGTGACTCACCGTGTTGAGCTAATTGACGAGGATTTAGCTAGCAAGTTAAACAAAAAAACGGAGTCATTTACATTATATTCCTTGGCACTGGATGAAAGTAATGACATAAAGGACACCGCTCAGCTTTTAATTTTTATCAGAGGGATTAATGACAATTTTGAGATAACGGAGGAGTTTTTGCCCATGGAATCCCTAAAGGGGAAAACGTGAGGAGAGGACTTGTATGACAGCGTGCCGGGAGTCATAAATAGGCACAAGCGACCTTGGAGTATGCTCGCCAACGTTACCACAGATGGAAAAAACATTGGGTTGCTCAAAAGAATCCAGGAGAGGGTGAAGGAGGACAACTTCATTAAGCGTAGTCAAATTTCCAAACATCCAGAAGATGGCACAGAGGATGCTGGTGTTGTTTGGCTCTACGTATGTGTGTGAACAGACTTTTAGTGTGATGAACACCAACAAAGCACCCCACAGATCCCAGCTGAGCGATGAACACCTCAGATCGGTTCTGAGAATTGCCACAACAAAACTAACACCAGACTTCGATGCACTGGCAAAAAAGGGTGATCAACAACACTGTTCCCACTAAAAGTGAATTTAAATATTAACACTGTAATACCTTTTTTATGTTTATGTTTGATATGTATGCATCTAGTGCTGGCCCGGCCCATCTGTCAAATTTTAAAAGTCAATGTGGCCCTTGAGCCAAAAAGTTTGCCCACCCCTGGTCTAGGATATTGGCATCTACAAGTGGGAATCCATACTGTGTGTGAGGATACTTTTATCGTTTGCCACTCTGTACAATGTTACTGTGTTTATTATTTCCAGTCAAAAATATGCAACTGAAGAAAGCAAAGCACAACCCATGAAAATGCCATATTCAAAAAAACTCTGTCCAATATTCCACTCTCTATTTTGATGTCTCTGAAGTTAAAACAAATGGCCAAACTGCATACAAAGAAGCGTTAAATGACTTCAAACCAGTGGTCTTAACTTCTCAAATTTTTTGAGTAGCTGATTATGAGTCAACTACATAACAAAACATAAGCTGACCCGGATCCTTACCAATCTGCATACAGAGCAAATCGGATGAAAAGAAACCATCCATCCATCCTCTTCCGCTTATCCGAGGTCGGGTCACGGGGGCAGCAGATTGAGCAGAGATACCCAGACTTCCCTCTCCCCGGCCACTTCTTCTAGCTCTTCTGGAAGAATCCCGAGGCGTTCCCAGGCCAGCCGGGAGAAATAGCCCTCCAGCGTGTCCTGGGTCTTCCCCGGGGCCTCCTCCCGGGTGAACGTGCCCGGAACACCTCACCAGGGAGGCGTCCAGGAGGCATCCTGATCAGATGCCCAAGCCACCTCATCTGACTCCTCTCGATGTGAAGGAGCAGCGGCTCTACTCTGAGCCCCTCCCAGATGACTGAGCTTTTCACCCGATCTTTAAGGGAGAGCCCAGACACCCTGCGAAGGTCTGATGGGGAAGGAGCCTGAGCTTGTGCGCGAGGTTGAGAGGTTCTGGCTAGATATAGTCGGGCTCACCTCGAAGCACAGCTTGGACTCTGGAACCAATCTCCTTGAGAGGCGCTGGACTCTGTACCACTCTGGAGTTGCCCCCGGTGAGAGGCGCCAAGCGGGTGTGGGCATACTTATTGCCCTCCGACTTGGAGCCTGTACATTGGGGTTTACCCTGGTGGACGAGAGGGTAGCCTCCCTCCGCCTTCGGGTAGGGGGACGGGTCCTAAGTGTTGTTTGTGCGTATGCACCGAACAGCAGTTTGGAGTACGCACCCTTTTTGGAGTCCCTGGATGGGGTGCTAGAGGGCATACCTTCTGGGGACTCCCTCGTTCTGCTGGGAGACTTCAATGCTCACGTGGGCAATGACAGTGAGACCTGGAAGGGCGTGATTGGGAGGAATGGCCCCCCCCGATCTGAACCCGAGTGGTGTTTTGTTATTGGACTTCTATGCTCATCACGGATTGTCCATAACAAACACCATGTTCAAGCATAGGGGTGTTCATATGTGCACTTGGCACCAGGACACCCTAGGCCTCAGTTCAATGATCGACTTTGTGGTTGTGTCATTGGACTTGCGGCCACATGTCTTGGACACTCGGGTGAAGAGAGAGGCGGAGCTGTCAACTGATCACCACCTGGTGGTGAGTTGGCTTCGATGGTGGGGGAGGATGCCGGTCAGGACTGGTAGGCCCAAACGTGTTGTGAGGGTCTGCTGGGAACGTCTGGCAGAGCCCCCTGTCAGAAGTAGCTTCAACTCCCACCTCCGGCAGAACTTCGACCACGTCCCGAGGGAGGTGGGGGACATTGAGTCTGAATGGGCCATGTTCCGTGCCTCCATTGTTGAGGCGGCTGACCGGAGCTGTGGCCGTAAGGTGTCGGTGCCTGTCGTGGCAGCAATCCCCGAACCCGTTGGTGGACACTGGCGGTGAGGGATTCTGTCAAGCTGAAGAAGGAGTCCTACCAGTCCCTTTTGTCCTGTGGGACTCTGGAGGCAGCTAATAGGTACCGGCAGGCCAAGCGGAATGCTGCCTCAGTGGTTGCTGAGGCAAAAACTTGGGCATGGGAGGAGTTTGGGGAGGCCATGGAGAACGACTTTCGGACAGCTTTGAGGAGATTTTGGTCCACTGTCCGGCATCTCAGAAAGGGGAAGCAGTGCAGTGTCAACGCTGTATATGGTGGGGATGGTGCGCTGCTGACCTCGACTCGGGACGTTGTGGGTCGGTGGGGGGAGTACTTCGAAGACCTCCTCAATCCCCCTAACATGCCTTCCAATGAGGAAGCAGAGCCTGGGGACTCGGAGGTGGGCTCCCCCATCTCTGGGACTGAGGTCACCGAGGTGGTCAAAAAACTCCTTGGTGGCAGGGCCCCGGGGGTGGAAAAGAAACCAATACTTCTGAATTCCTTATATGAAAACTCAGAAAGAACAAAGACCCACACAGGATTTCTGTATATTGATTTCTTGTTTGCTTTTAATACAGTCCAGCCTCAGATTTTTAGTTGACAAGCTCTTGGATGACTTCTTTTTGAACCCTAAATTTGGTGAGGTGAATTCTGGACTTTTTAACTAACAGAACACAAGGAGTTAGAGTTATTGGCTGTTTTCTAATAGCCTAACTTCACTGAATCACCAAAAGTCTGCTGTTTGTCTACTACTCTGTTTATTTTGTGCATAAATGACTGCAGGGGTTCATAAAAGGACAGACATATGCTGAAATTTGCAGACAACTTTGTCATTGTGAGTCTTCTACAAGATGAGGTGGATAGCCATGGACCTGTTGTTGATGAGTTTGCCCAATGGTGTGATTGTTCCTTTTTTAATAGCCAAACATATCTAAGACCAAAGATATTGGTATAGATTGTAGATGTTCCCCACTTACCCTTCTCTCAACAACAATAAAAGTGCAGAATAAGGACACAGTGGATTCTCTAAAAAATATTGCCAATATTAGCAGTTAAATTATTGGTTTACAGCAACCCCCTGTCATTGAGCGGTATCACAAATACATTAGAAAGAAGGATAACATGATTTTGCAATACAATAGCCATCTTCTGTTTCCTGAGTTTCATTTGTTGTTCTCTGGCTGCAGATTTAAGTTCCCATGGGTAAGATTTAACAATATTGCCACATCTATAAGCACTTTGAATTATAGTAGTTGCAGAGATCCTACTGAATTATGAATTATTATTGTGTATTGTGTCACACATGTGCATTGCAGGATCTCCTCGCGGGATCATTTGACATATGTAATAACCCACCAAGATGACACTAATATTGTCATCTCCTTCTTTCTCCTCAGTGCCAAGCAGCTGCCCACTGAAAGCATTTGACTCCACCCCTTCCAGTCCAGCCACCACAAAACCCCAGGCATCTTGAAAGGTGGTGTCATTACTGGTATGAGCAATTCGCTGGACGGAGCTCTGCTAGAAGTGACTAGGCTACCCAGCCCACTTGACTTCTTTATTGCCTAACTTTTTCCACATATGGGGCATATGCGGACGAGTATTTTCTCTATTCTTTTTTTGTTTTTGCTTTGTCCTTGGACAATAAAAGTAATGACCACCTGGTTTGTGCCCTAAAATTTCTTCCTGTTTGTAACTGTCATTTCTGCACCTGGCCATAACTATTAAGGTTCATTATTCTTACTGCAGAAATCTTGCAAGTGTGTGTACTGATTGCAACAATTACTGTTACAAGTTATGTCTTGACTTATTTTGTTATGTCTGTGTAACAATGCCTTATGTTTCTCATATTTTACTGCTACAAACAAATTTCCCTTTGGGATAATCGAATCTCCCTAACCTAACCTAATGTGACACACTTTATTTTAACTGGGTGTGAACCAGAAATGAGGGTGCCATGGTAGCCAAAGCATGACGGTCAGCTTCAACTTTGGAATAAATGCAAGGATATACATATATCAGATTGCCTGAGAGAAAAGTTTGAATTTTTTGAGATAATCTACTTCAATTTCGTTGTTCCTTTATAAAAGTGACAATGACAATAAAGATCTATCTATCTATTTTTATGCAATCACTTGACTGGAGTTACATAGTAACAAACTAGAAATGCTTTGTTACTATAATTGAGTATGCTTACAGAATATTTCTACTTTACTTGTTTACAATATTTTCTGTCTACTTTCTCTTTTATTCCATTCCATTTTCAAATGCAAATGGATACTTTTACTCCAATATATTTTGTCAGACACTGTGGTTACTGCAATATTAAAATAAGAATACAAAATGGCTATGCTCTTGATTGCCGACACAAAACATGAAGAGACTTAGGTTTTTACAGGTAACAAGATCCCAATGTATTTCAATAGTATAGCCACTTGAAAATACTAATTATCCATCCATCCATTTTCCAACCCGCTGAATCCGAACACAGGGTCACGGGGGTCTGCTGGAGCCAATCCCAGCCAACACAGGGCACAAGGCAGGGAACCAATCCTGGGCAGGGTGCCAACCCACCGCAGGACACACACAAACACACCCACACACCAAGCACACACTAGGGCCAATTTAGAATCACCAATCCACCTAACCTGCATGTCTTTGGACTGTGGGAGGAAACCGGAGCGCCCGGAGGAAACCCACGCAGACACGGGAAGAACATGCAAACTCCACGCAGGGAGGACCCGGGAAGCGAACCCGGGTCCCCAGGTCTCCCAACTGCGAGGCAGCAGCGCTACCCACTGTGCCACCGTGCCACCCGATACTAATTATGACATAGTATAATACAGTTATAAATGTCATCAAAGCTCTTATGTCAGTTATAAACAGCTGCACCCACCAGTAAATAGAAGCAAGACAAAATAACACAGATCATTGTTGTGGCCTAGACATTGATTTAAGTTCTTTCCAATGAAAGCTTGCAGTGCAGCATTAGTCATACATGTCTAGACAACATTTACAGTTAAAGTAATCAAAACCCTCAGACGTTTTCCAGTCTTCAAATCACTAGATTTAGAGGTGGAAGGAGGACTAGCCTGTGATATATAAATGCATATCTTCTCAACCATTCAGCAAATGCGTCCTGACCTAACATCATTAAAACCATGTGGAAAGCTTTTTCCAGATGCCTTATTCCTTGAAACCAAACTAGCAATTCTTATTTATTTAATGATGTTTAAAAATGTTGTTTTTTTAGATTATTAAATAAGATTCATAATTATTAATTTGTGTGTTTTACTCTGGAAAACATGTAGCTCTTATATGAATAAGGTGTGTACCCAAGACTATAGCTATAATATGGGGCTTATGTGGGAACGCAAACGTTGCTTTTAATTACAGGCATTAATCCAGAGTTTAGCAAAAATATAAGGAGTAAGTTAAATGCAGGCAGAGGACAAGAGCAAAGGACAAGAGCCTGCTGAGAGGCAGGTGGTTTAGCTCAATGATGACAACATATTATCAGGGACAGCCATGGGACTGGGGAGCACATACAGGTGAATAAAGACAAGAATTCAAGGGCTAGTGAAAAAGGTAAACATTTCAGAAGACAGTGTGGGCCAACTTTGGAATAACTAGAAAAGGGATCCACCACATCTGTTATTCCTTTGAATCATCGGTGAAACAGAGATAGAAGGGAATAAAAATGTACAGTATTTTAACTCAGCATTGAATTCTGCAATACAAATAAACATGTTAATTTAGAGAAATCAGGGGAAAATATGCAAATGTATAGCATACAGAAAAGCATTTCCTGTTATGTTTAACTTCAGATAAACTAACCAGTGGGTATTATTATTATTATTGTTATTGGGTATAGAAAAATGTGAAATAGGGGATTTGGGGGACTTGTTATTTAACTTGTACCTCATAATTAGCTTAAAGTAACTTCAGATTGCCAGAAGGACAACAACCAAGGGTAAATTGTCTGATTTTTGGTTAATGTCAGTTACTAAAAATAGCCATCAATCCGCAGTATGAAAAAAGTACCTCCAGGTTTGACACAGATGTATATTTGTCTCTAGTGAAAGATGGTAATGATGCAGACAACATGTCTGCTTTCAAAAGAGGAAGGAGGCAGGTTTTTAGTATGAGAACACCACGCCTTATATGAAAAGGCAAGCTATAAAGACACATTGAAAGTGACATGAGGTTGCAACCAAAAGTTTGAAGTGTGCTGCTGTGATTTGTGAGTTTAATTCCATATTACAATATTTTACTTAAGACAAGTAGCTTAGGCCATGAATAGACATGGCTGAAATATCTAAGTGAGCTGTCAGGGAGAAAAGCATTACTGCCATGTAAGCAAACTGACAGAGAGAAGGCAAAACTGAGATGGGAAGAGGCAAGTGGAGACAACTCAGGCAGGCTATTGAAAGAAAGCAGGTGTTCCCTGTGGTTTGACTGTCAGTTTATAGTTAACAGATACTGTGTGATATTTCAATTTAAATTGAGCTTGCAAAAGATTATATCCCATATTTAGAAATTGCATGTTCTTATTTTGGAACCAAAGACTGTGAGAAAAATATAAAATCTCTGCACTACAAAATTGAAACTCACCTATGGGCAGATGGAAGACATCGCTCCTGCCCGTACCTAGGAAAAATGCCTCCCACACTCTATCGCCAGATCTGACTGCAGGAACCCCATGACTGCACGCTTTCCCAGGAGCTATCCTTTGAACTTGTATCATTGTGAGTGTCAGCTGATTGTAAACAAAGCTAAATGTATCCTTTCCTTAGTGTTGTTTTTTCTTTCTTGCACTAAGGAAGGATATAACCCTATATATACTGTATATGTGTGTGTGTGTGTGTGTGTGTCTGATCACAATCTGATATTTACGTGGTTACCTACTAGGTAATGCTTGTGGTTGGTCGGTAAGTTGGCAGAAATCTGACACCACCTCTTAGTTGTGAGAAGCAGATCATAGGCATATTATATAGTACCTGCCAAATAGTACAAGGAGTACATGACCACTATACATGCAATATTCCAATCTACACCCTGTGAAGCAAATGAACTAGCCGCGGTGGCACAAAATCTGAGGCTTTGCCTTGGGAGCTGACGTTCGTGGTTTGATCCCTGCAAGACGAAGCAAAAGTGAGTTCACCGGAATTGCCTCAATTAAGGTGAAACACATGTCGTGTACTCTGTTTATTACATACTATACAATATATATATGCCTTTGATGTTTGGTATTAGTAAAAGCTGCAAACTCCAATGAACATACTTCCAGGGTTTGTACACCCCCTGCTGGATTCATTTGGGGCCACGAACAGGATTGTAGCTAATATACTAATCATGATGAATCGCTTATTGTAAAAGCTGCTTCAGATAATATTGGCAGGGGAGGGACTAGCTTCGATGAGTAGTAGTCCATGGACCGCCATGGCAGAGTGAATCTGAATCAACATCTTAGCTACAAATGGAAAGTGAGCTGGCTTCCCAGAAATTGTAAGTTCATAGGCTAAATTGTAGCAGGCAGTAGTGATTGCAATTGTTTTTTGTATGAGTTGGACATAAAGGTCCAAATAATAAGAAAAATTGGGGAGTTAAAAAGAAATTCTAGTCTGGCATGTGACATCCATAAAACATAGTTCTGAGTTCAGGAACAGTGTTGGCACAGTTGAGTTGAGCTGAGATCTCCACAAGAGAAACATGAAATGTGATAAAAGTGTTGGGGGGTTCAGGGGGTTGCTAAGGAAGAACACTTGAGAAAGAATTAGCTATCTTTATTCAAATTATGGATGTTCAAAAGCTTGCTAGAATTAAGAAAAGAAAATGTGAGCCAGTGTTGGGGAACATTTTTAGAAGTACCTTTGTAATGATACACCTAGATATGTTATATAATTAACTATTATAAAATGTAACATCTTACAAGCAGTGTTACTTTTATGAAAAACTGTACAATTCACCGGCCAGCATTTATTATTAAATCCTAAGCCCAGAGTTGGTTTGTTCCAATACTGTGGTATAAACAAGAAAAAATGCATTATTTTTCACTGCCGAAATGTCAAGATAAGTAATTGTCAAACACTCCCTTATTACAGTTTATGTTTACTTATTGTCAATTATGAGATGCTCTCTAATCAAGGAACGGGAGTAAATATATGGTTGACCTGTAAGTGAAGCACTTTATAATTTAATCAGTAAAGCTTTCTTTAAATAACTCTGTGTTACGATCAACTGTATTGGAATCATATATCACAGAACCCAAAGAATATGACAGAAAGACAAGTCACATATGCAGTAGCATAGACTGGTATTTAGTCAATTACAGTAAATAAGCAGCTTTAGTGCCATTTAAACCTACAAAGTTGTGACCATGCTAACTAAAACAGCGATGTAAAACATCAATAATCTATTGGCACTTGGCTACATTGAGTACAGCATCGGTTCAGTACAATCCAAAATAACATCAGTCCTTCCACCTAGGGATGGGAATTGATAAGATTTTCACGATTCCGATTCCATTTTCGATTCTGTTTAACAATTCGATTCTTTATCGATTCTCCTATCGATTCTTATTTTTAAAAAAGGAGAACACACAGGTCGATTAGTTTAGAACTTTGTTTTATATCTTATCTTTGAACAAGATAGAAATTTAGGAGTAGCATGACCTTACAAACCAAACAGTGAGATCTTAAGAGATCCACAGCCTACGGCTCCTCGATGGGGTGCCACGGGGTCCCCAGAAAAAAAATTGTAAGTGTAAAATAATAATAAAATAAATATTCTTCTGTAGCAATAACAAAGTATAACATAAATTATTCTGTGGCAATTACACAAGAATGTCCAGTAACATTTACACTCTCCTTTTTAAAAGTATATATGAGCTGAGCACTCAAAAATAAAACTACATCAGCCAGCAACAAATACAATCAACTCAAGTCCAATGGAACTGTGCAATTCTGCAACCATCAACTATTTTGACAGCTACATCCATGTTGGCCGCATTATCAACAGTGGCTGCCACAACCTTGTCTTTGATACCATACTCCTCCAAGATCTCATCAATCTCCTCTGCTACAGATGTCCCTGTCTGTGCCTGGTACACTGGTTTGGTTTTGAGGACTTTTCTTGAGCCTGGCCATTCCTGACATAATACAGCGTTACTGTGAGGTAATGATCTTGACTAAAACTTGTCTATCCATCTGCAGTGACGGCTGCCTTCAACACGTTTCTGCTCAGAAAACAGATTTGCCTTTTCAACCGCATACCAAACAGGGATCAAGTGGTTGGTTAAACTGTCTCTGTTTGGGGCTTTGTACTTAGGGTTCAGAGTCTTTGTCATTTCTCTAAAAGATATATAAATGGAAAAGGATGAAACATCTGGTAAGAGGAGAACATGCAACTTTGACATTCCCTGACTTAGCCTACAATTAAACACATTCACTTACCAAAAATCGGGAGCATCTACTGTGGCAAATGGGTGCAAGCCTTTTACCACAAACTTAGTCACTGCTCGGTGACATTCGTCTATCCTGGCCTGTGTCATTTTACTTTTCCCCGCCTCTGTGAAAGGAGAAGCTACCGGCAGACTGCAGCGAGAACTGCCAGCATCTGAGACAGCCAGACTCTGTCTGTCTCTCTTGTCATGGTCATCTAAATGCAATGCACAGTAATAGCAGGTTTTGCAATAAGGCAAATCGCGCTAACATAATATGCAATGTTAGTTGATTAGTTACCTACCGTATTAACGGGAGAGGACGTGCAAACGTTACCGCTGCTGCTGGGTTGAGATTCACTAGTCCGGAGCGGATCAAAAACACGACATTCATTTAAGGTTATTACGTGTTTTGTGAGTAAATGCTTTTGCATATTCGTAGTGTTTCCTCCCTTTGATGAAATATCTACTTTGCAAGTATTGCAAGTTGCCCTGTTGTCATCCTTTCTCGTAAAGTATAACCAAACTTTTGAGCGTTTGTGCCGCTTAGGCGCCATGTTTCCTGCTGGGTAAATGACGCTACACAGCGTGGTGATGTCATTCGAGGCGACTGGAATCGATAGGGGAATCATTTGCAAAAATGGCAAACAATTCCAAGGAATTGAAACAGTGGGAACTGGTTCTCAACAAGAACCGGTTTTCGATTCCCATCCCTACTTCCACCTATCAAAAATCCTGTTTTATCTTATAGCGCAGCTGACAGCTGATTTGTTTGACACTTCAAACACAGTTTGAGCCTTGAAGATGTAAAAAAAATTAACACAACACAAAAACTGATGTAAGCCACTGAAAAGTGTGTTAAGCTGTTAGTATGCCAGGGCTATTCAATTACAATTTCAGTTGGGCCAGATTTTCAAACCAAGAAATTTAGCTGGGCCAGACATTTTCAGCAGCTGGTAAGCAGCAGGTAATGACAAATTAAAAAATCAACACAAATTAATATATTTAAAAACAAGTAATGTTTATTCATTGTTTCCCTTTTATATTTGCTTACATCTGACACAGGCACATCAAAAATGTATAAAAAAAACAAGAAAAAGCTAAAACTGAACAGAATCTGAGGTAGTGGCAATAGTTTCAAAGATTTCATTCTCAACTGGCAAACTAAGTAAAAATAATAAGTGCCAAAGCCAATTTTTGGTTGCATTTGAGACCATTTTAGTTGCAGTCTGGAGCTCTGGCGGGACCATGGGATGAGCCACTAAGAGGTTGCTTCTGGGCCGCATGTGGTCCGGGGGCCTCCATTTGAATAGGCCTATAGTAGGCCATTCCTGAAATGAACAGAGAAAAAAGAGGGGAAAAAAAGGTCTGGATTTAAAACACAATTAAAGTCTCCAGCCATTAATATTTTGTGTTCACATTATGGATAGATGCAAATACATTTTGGAAGAAAACTCTACTGCGGTGGGCTGGCACCCTGCCCGGGGTTTGTTTCCTGCCTTCTACCCTATGTTGGGTGGAATTGGCTCCAACAGAACCCCGTGACCTTGTAGTTAGGATACAGCGGGTTGGATAATGGATGGATGAAGAAAACTCTATCTTCCACGTTAGGTGCATAGATATTAATCAAAATCATTTTGGTATTAGATAAATTGCATGTCACCATGACATTTCACCCTTCAGAATCCGATATTGCACCTGACACTACAAATGGAATAGTTCTGTGTACTAAGATACTAACACCCCTGTTTTTTTTAAATAGTTGAGTGAAAAAACTGCCCAGAACACTCTGTTTGCAACCTAAACTGGTCCTAGCTTAATAAGTGAGTCTCCTGTAAAAATACTGTCTTGGCATTTAGATTTGTTAGGTGCAAGAGTACTTTCTTTCTCTTTAATTCATAATTGAGACCATTGACGTTCCAGCTCACAAAGTTCACTATCTGATCATAGAAATATTTCTTCTGAACTTCTGTTGACATTTTGTAGTCTTAGGTTAAGGCAGTACATTGTTCATATGATAGCTTTGACTTAGAAAAAAAAAAAGAAAATTGTTGTAGTCATCTTTTAAGTATTGTTTAAATAACATGCCTGTGTTGACACTCATTCTACTGTATAAGCAATTGCTGAAAAGGAGACAGCAGATTGTGTACACAAAAATAAATGTTTAAAGGTAAAGAGTTCTGCATTAAATTGGAAAAAGAAATAATAATGATACTGTCACCCTTAATTGTATATGCAATGAGAAGAATGTCTCTAAGTTTAGATGCATACATTATCTTCCTATGAATACTGGCCCTACTTTTAGGAAGGTGTTCTTTTGATAATTAAAAATTTAAATTGAAACAATGAGACAGCGTCTCTCAAGAAACAAAGAAATATAAGGAAATTATGTAATATGTGTAATAATTTGGGTGTTTTATGAAATAAGAGATGTTGGGCTGACAGCCCAGCTGGGATGGTGGGTGCTACCTTAACCGACCAAGAAGCCATTACAACAGATAGGCAGTGGGAGCCTGCCTTCTGGGGAAAGTTGTTTTTCCCAGTAAGATGAGTGATGAATGCTGCTTTGTCCTGTTTTGGTTATAACTGACTAAGAAGTACTTCCTGAAGGCAGTAACATTGCACTGAAAATACTCTTATGTCTGGTGTAAAAAGAAAGTTCTTCTGCCTCAGCCAAGTGAGTTAATTGGGAGTGGAGTTAGATAAAACCTATCTGGAGACTGGTGGGAGAAATAAGTTGTACTTGGATTGAAAAAGGTGAACAAAGAGTATTGTGTTTGCTGTAAATGTTATTTGAGTCATTTTGGAAGTTATGTTCAGGGTCTATGGTGAAAGATGCCCCCTATATGTCACTATATATATATATATATATATATATATATATATATATATATATACTTGCTGTGTAAGCCCGTGCTGTAAAAACCCCGGGGTCCTAAAAAATATTGAAATTGTCAGATGGAATTTTAGTTTGTGTTTTTTATTTGCTCCTAGTTTCTTTGTTTTCATGTTTTTCATTTGTTGGAGTGGGTTTCATAAATAAATGAACACCTTGTCACGCCTGTAAATAAGTGACACCACTTCAAGACAAGAGGGGGCACGGATGCTGCATGTTCTCTTTCACTCACAGTGACACCCAAGGAGGATTCTAGCCCCACCCATGGCACCCAAAGCAGGTTCCACCCTTTTCATTTAGGATGCCATAAAAGCATGTAATTCTAAGGAAGGTGGTGTCTCATTTTGACCATACCCTTAGAAAGCGCAGAGCGCCCAGTGACCAAACCTTTCTCATACCTTCTTTTCTGCCCATGTGCACTGTTTCTGTTGTTTTTTTTTTAGTAGCTCTTACCGATTAAACAGGGTTTCCTGGTGCCCCGGTACTCTTCCTGACTTCTTGTGATCTGTCTACCTGGTCATATTTCTCAGGTGCTATTGTATTTAAGGCTGCATTTATCTAAGAGCTACTTAAAGACACCTGTTGCCTTGGCCTTAGTTCTTTGTAACTGTGTTCCTCAGCTCCCTTCCATGTAGAAGTCTATTTTTGGATTATGCAGACCTTTTTTAAGAATGAATTCTGTTGCCTTTTGTGTTTATTGACAGCTGTAAAAGTTTGATTTCTTTGTTACTGAATTATTGAAATTGTCCATTTTCTTTGAAACTTAGTTTTTGAATTTGTATTTTTAAACTCCTTATTTATTTAATAAATTAAATTAAATATTTTTTGTAATTGTGTTGGCTGAAATTTTTGAGTTGTCTCACTGAGCCTTAAAAGGCATATTTTTTTTCTCCAGTTGGCACAAGAAATGTAGAGCTGTAGTATCTTATGAGGAAGAATTCAAGAGGCACTAGATCATCAATTATTAATATGTAACTGCAGGTTAGCAACAGCAGAAGCTAAAACAGGTAAGTCTTTTTTATTGAGTAACAGTAGGTGATACTGTAAAAGCAAGCCATAGGAGCCATGGGGAAGAATTGTTCTCAGCTACACTGAAATTAGTGTGGCATGCAGTCTTTTTATCTAATGCAAACTTGCATAGGCATGTCACGCCATCAGCTAAGTATATGAAACAGAGCCATGGGAGGACTGTAAGGTTGAAATCGAGAGGTATTAACAAAATTCTACAAATGGAGAGGCCAAGCAATGTAGGAAAATTTGATTTCATTTAATTACCAGTTTCTTGTTTTGTTGAGAACAATAATTTGTGAGACCTGGGTAAAACTCTCACAATTTATTTTATGCTTTTTCCTGTCTGTCTCTTAGGACCTGGGATTCGAGACCTTCAGTTCTTTTAAGGGTAACTTAACCATTCTTCCATTTAAAAACAAAATAATACACTTTACTTATTAATTGGGATTAGAAATAAGCACAAAATACTAGGCTAAAACACCCAGGTCAAAAGAAAGTAGATGCCATATAATTGGCTGTTCAAGTTTATTTGACCTGTCAAAAAGAAGAATACATTTCCAGGGGATTTTACAGGCTTTTGAAATTATTGTGTTCAAGGTCAACGTCTTTCTCTTGGTTTACAGCTGCCTTATGATGTCATGAAAGCTTGCAATTTGATGTCATTCTGATATCCTCTCCTAAACACCCAATAGTAGATCATCTTTCTTCTAAAGCACCCCACAGACCACACAAATAAATGTCATTTTGCCTAATTGACATATTCTTTTTAGACGAAATTGAGAAAAACTGCACTGTTGTACACGCTCACTAAGGGAGTATCAAAATGGCACAACCGAGGCAAAAGCACTGTGGAGAAAGCAACCTGTAATCACCTTTTCTCTCTTCTCTGCAAAACAAAGAACAAGTACCAGGATGGGCCATAGCATCACTTCTGGTGCACTTCTAGTGGTACTGGCCTTTCTGCTTGAGAACTGCCTAAATAGTTGCGGTGTTCCAAATCGCTGAACACTTTGGACTCCACTAATGTCAAAAGCAGAACTTCACAAAGAAAAAAACGACTAAGCTAGCAGCTTAGGAGTACCTGAGATGTTACTACCTTTTTGGGCATACAATTACCATATTCTTTAGGGATCTGCTATTTGTGCCAATCCCCACTTTTCGCTGCTGTTTTTTTTCGTTTCTTCTGTGGTGGTGATCTGTGGCACTACCACTTGATCAAGACACCATGCAGGCTCCTTAGATGTTGGAATGAAGGTGGATGTCTCAGCTGTCCACGAGACCAACTTCATCAGGATCTTATGAAATGATGCATGAAAACTAAGAGGTTTGATTTAGGTTTGACATTTATGTTAGGTAGAATGCCCAATGAGGGCTGGGTGGACTTTTGGCCTTGGAACCTCTGCAGATTTTGTTTTTTTTTTCTCTCCAGACTATCTGGAGTTTTTGTTTTGTTTTGTTTTCTTGTCCTCCTGGGGGGTATTTTCCGTACGTCGCTTAAACCATCCGAGATCAGGTGCCTCATCTTGGATGAGTTAATGCCAGTGAAACTCATCCAGATAAGGCGGTTTTTGAAACGCAGCCGCATAGTAGATTAGTTTAGCTGGATCTAATCATACGAGATGAATGCGCGCGCCCGCGCTGAGTGAAAAGCCCATATATATTGAGTCTAGAAAACATGATCAGCAAGTCTTTGATAGGCTGCAACAAAATGACGAAAGAACGGGTGCATTTTTTTTCCACACAAGCAGAGCAAGATCTTTCATTCGAAGGACATGAAGAATTTCAAGATTTAATATGCACAAGGGGTAACACTGCAAAAGCAGCCCAAACCAGAAAAGACAGCTGGCAAAAAGTGGCAGACAAATGAAATGCGTGTGCATTGTACTTACTGAAAGCAGCGTTTCATTTCCTATGTGTCAGATTAATTATTATTTAACATGTCATAATTCCAGATCAAACGTGAGCACAAGGAGAACACGGGAACAGGTTAAAGTAAAGTACAACAATATACTTCAAACTGGTAAATATTGATATATAAGTATTTAAAGAATTGATGACATAAAGAATCATATATAATGTAAAGAACATTAATTTTAAAGCTAATAAGAAGGCAGACAAGCAAAAAACAGGTGGAGGTCCATGCGGTCCAGACCTAACCCCTGCAGAAGAGTTGGCTCTCCAGCAAAATGCCCATCGCACTGTTTCTGAGGGCATTCCAGGGGGAAGCTCCTCCTCAGAACCAGTGGCAGAATGCAGTGGTCACTTCATTTGAGGTAAAGGATGATCATTGCATATATTTGTCCTCAATGTGTGCCATAGGTATGTTCCATATAGCCCTCTTTTTTGTTGGTTCAGTTGCAGGGAATGTCATATCCCTAGAACCTGCGTCTGACCAACGAGATATTGACGAAGGTCAAATATTTGATGAAGACACTGTGTCTGATTATTCATCAGGAGGAGAGGTACATTTTCCAAATAATGTTTGATCAAACTCCACTGTGATCAGTCCCATGTGCCCCAATCACATTTGGAAACCCTGGGTAATGTGAATGTTAGGCTTTGATTGTGAGATTCTTTATGGAATACCTGCAATGGCATGAAACGCCTCTTTTGTCTGCACACGCAGGTGTCCAGGAAACACAATGAAAACCCGAAGGAAATATTTCAGAGCCAAACAGACTTTACGAGTTGCATGGCAAACTGCACTTTTCGATAGATGTTCCGCATTGCCTACAGTATATAAAAAAGTGCCGCTTGCAAGAAACCTCAAAGCAATGCATACTGTCTGTGTGGTTGTGAGAGCCGACTTTGCCAAGTTTGACTTCAAATATACGGAGCTAATAAATCTTTGAGGTACAATATTTCCCCTCGGCTAAAGCGGTATCTTTTGTACAGAATTTCCTCCGGGAGCAATAAAGGATCTTGCCGATTGCGCAAAACCCTCTCTATATGAAATTCTCTTCGTATAATTTGCGCACCAATATCAATTGGTCGCTCATTCATGAACGGCGAAGCCATGACTGGATGACTTCCACTCACCGTCACTGATCACGTGTGTAAACTAATCCTTTTTCACATAGAACAAACCTGCTCCGAGCAGGTTTGCGGATTTGGATGTGTTGTTATGACAACACTTCCAGCAAGAGTTTCGAAAAACCGACAGATCCAGGATCAGGCCAAATCGTCAACAATTACATCCGGCTAAGCGAGTAATCCACGTACGAAAAATACCCCCCTGGCCATCTAACCTTAGCTTGTTTTGTGGTTATTTATTCTTTAATATGTTTTGTCTAATGTTATGTTTTTCTCTTCTTGTACCTTTCTTTTGTCATCTTTTACAGCACTTTGAGCTACATTGTTGTATGAAAATATGCTATATACATAAATGTTTCTGTTGTTGATATTTTGATTGTTCATTTAGCTTTCAATTTTATTATTAAACTGGGCCTCTGGTTGGACCCCAACCCTTTATAATATTTGGTCTGCACAAAATGCCTTTCTATTAAACAAACTCTGCATGTGTCTCCAATGTCTGTTGTTTCAACAAAGAATGCCATGTTTGCCACTCAAAATCAATTAAGCAAAGAGAAGGAAAGGAGGAGAAAACTACTAAAGTTATCAAAGGGCAGCATTATACAGTAGCTAGGAAAGGTGGCTGTCATTATGTCTAGTATGCTGTGAATAGCATTTTGGGAATGTTATGTGGGATTTTATGCCTCAGTCATTACATTACTATTGTGACTCTCTTATTATATTTTGGTTTTGGACATCTGTAGTAGTCTTTTTCCAATATTTTATTTTTCTGTCTATTGTCAAACACTTGGCCCGACACTGGTTTCATGTCTTACATTATTGCACAAAGCATTTCCAAGATGGTAGCAGGCATAGTCAGACATTCATGTTTTTTGGCAAGCTAAAATACAAATGTATCATGAGTTTACTGTGGGAAGGCAAAAGATTCTTTCAGGTGTGGCTAGGATCTTTTGGCCTTTTGTGTTTTTAACTTCACTTTGGGTTTGGTCAGTTGGTTTTGCATAGACTTTCCTTGGTTCTGGCCTCTGCTTGTCATTTTAGCATTTTTCGTGTGTACCCTAAAGTTTCTTCATCCACCAGCAATTATTATTCCCAAATGGCTACAATACTGATTTTGATTATTTTGGAGTGTTTGGAATATCTTTTTATCATCTAGTTTTTATATATGTTTCCCAATATTTCTTTGGCAATAACATCAAAGGCGGCCATATCAATAGTTACTTTAAGAAATAAAACAATATACCTTTATTTGATAAGTCATTGTCAGTTTCTCTTAAATGTTCCAATAAGGAGTTCCTGCAGCTTGTTGACAACAGTATTGAATAATGTCAGTAAGGGCATGTCAGAAAGATTGTGAGAAAAAAAATATATACAAAAATGTCCCTAACCATTCAAGAATTAATAAAAATTTGTAGAGCATAATAAAGATGGGAAAGACAAAAGATATATCTAAAGGATAGGATTTACTCCACCAAAAAAACAACTGAAGGAATCCTATGAAACAGCACAATGTCATAGGACCAATCTTCAATGAACAGCTCTATTCTCTTCAGGTTTTCAAACCTCTGGAACTTATTTTTGTCTTTTCACATTTGTGGGTAAAAGAAGGTAAAAGACATAATATTTTGGCAGAATAACTTATCAGTGTTACATTTCAGCCAGGGTTCTTTTCTCAGTTCCTGGCACTTCATTTCAAAAGTGTCTTGAATTGTTGAGTTTTGTTTTTTCTGTGCTTTTGTAAATATCTGGGTTTTCATCCCATGGGCTCTGTTTTTGATCTTGCTCCAGATTTCTTCATTTCTGGAGTCAAAATTTTGGGCACTCTGCATGCACAGACCTTGTACATGTTTAATTATTCGTGAAGATGGACTCCATTCTCCATTATAATTCATTCTATATTGGCTTCAATTTTTTTTCTCATTGTCAATGCTGAAAGCTGGCCAGACCTTAGGTCTTCTTTAAGAGATGACCTGTGAAGATGGAGTTCTGCAGCCTATTTCTTGGCTGTGGCACTGAAGTGGACTGACTGGTCCTGGTACACATTGGTAAGGCAAGGAATAATCTCTGAAGGCCCACCTGACATTAGAGGGTTGATCTCGGAGACGTGTCAGAGGAACATATGAGAGAAATGTTTTGTTTTTTTGTGGGAAAAAGATAGAAGAGGAAAATTTCCTGGATTTCTTATTTTCTGCATGTATGCATTATTTTGCCTCCTTCAGTCATAACTAATCTCCCTGTGTTTTCACACTTTGTAGCCAGTAGAATCCCAAGCCATTTGAAGCTTGGGCACCTTTTTTTTAACAGACCACCAGCAAAAAAGTATTAGCTTTTCAATCATGATTTTAATAGTATAAATGTTTAACAACTGTGTCAGTATATTTAAAGAGTGGGCGGATGATAACTACTTGTCTTTGAATAAAAGAAAAAAAAAAAAATGTTAGCAATTAGGGGGATTGATGTTGACCACAACAATATTCTGTCACATTTAAACTTTGTTGGTCTGAACAGCACACAGCTTAGGTATTATCTTTGATGCCAGTGTGCCATTTAAAATGAACATTGCATTTTTTTATTGTTAAATTTATTAAAAGCATATAACACTCCTTACAATCAAGTCAAACTTAACAAAACTGTGCCATTTAAAATGCACATTACAACTCTGGACGAAGTTTAATGTGTAAGCCTGGGGGTTCAAACGAACCATAAAAGACAACTGCATTATTTAAATCACCACTGTACTGCAACATCTTTACATCACATCCCATGCCATACATCATAAATTGTTTTTAATTGAAAATTACAATATGAAGTCTTACTTACATTAACACAAAACTTTGAAATTATAAAAACAAAATATAAAAAATGAATGAAAAGTTATTATTATAACATTTTGTTTTTAAGGAGCATTTTCAATTATTTATTTGTTTCATCAAAGAATCACTTTTTTGTCTAAGATATATTTTGTCACAGCAGTACCAAAATAGCATAGGCATTTTAAGAAAGCAAAAAGAGTCCTAAAAAACCTCAAAAATGCCCACTAGAGCAATTAAACCATCAAAACCTAGCTAGTAACTGGGCAAACTCAGGATCATTCTAAAAAAAAGGTTCATTTCTTTATAAAAATGCCCAGAGGAACAAAGAAAACTCCATGGAGGCAAAAAGGACTTGACTGAAACACCGAGGCAAGCCAAGCAAAGAAGTCTCAATGTGGGGGGGTATTTTTTGTACATGGATTAGTTGTTTAGCCGGATGTAATTGTTGACGATTTGGCCTGATCCTGGATCTGACGGTTTTTCGAAACTCTTGCTGGAAGTGTTGTCATAGCAACACATCCTAATCCTCAAACCTGCTCGGAGCAGGTTTGCTCGATGTAAACAAGGATTAGCTCACATACTTAATGAGTGTCCGTGCATGGAATTCATTAAGACATGACTTCACCGTTCATGAATGAGTGACCAATTGATATCGGTACGCAAGTTATAAGAAGAGAATTTCATACAGAGAGGGGTTTGCGCGATCATCAAGATCCTTTATTGCTCCCGGAGTAAATTCTTTTCGAAAGATACCGCTTTAGCCGAGGGGGAATGTTGTACCTCAAAAATGTATTAGGACCTTATATTCGAAGTTAAACTCGGCGAAGTCGGGCTCTCACAATTACACAGACAGTAGGCATTGCTTTGAGGTTTTTTGCAAGTGGCACTTTTTTATATACTGTAGGCGATGCGGAAAATCTATCTTAAAAGTGCAGTTTGCCAGGCAATTCGTAAAGTCTGTTTGGCTCTGAAATATTTCCTTCGGTTTTCATAGTGTTTCCTGGACACCTGCGTGTGCAGACAATAAAAGAAGTGTTTCATGCCATTGCAGGTATGGGGAATACACAAGTAAAAACACCCACAATTCCATAAAGAATCTCACAATCAGCCTAACATTCTCATTACCCAGGATTTCCAAATGTGATTGGGGCACATGGGACTGATCACAGTGGAGTTTGATCAAACATTATTTGGAAAATGTACCTCTCCTCCTGATGAATAATCAGACATAGTGTCTTCATCAAATATTTGACCTTTGTCAATATCTCGTTGGTCAGACACAGGTTCTAGGGATATGACATTCCCTGCAACCGACCCAAAAAAAAAGAGGGCTATATGGAAACTACATATGGCACACATTGAGAACAAATACATGCAATGACCATCCTTTATCTGAAATGAAGCGACCACTGCATCCTGCCACTGGTTCTGAGGAGGAGCTTCCCCCTGGAATGCTCTCAAAAACAGGGTGATGGGCATTTTGCTGGAGAGCCAACTCTTCTGCAGTGGTTAGGTCTGGATCGCGTGGACCTCCACCTGTTTTTTGCTTGTCTGCCTTCTTATTAGCTTTAAAATTAATGTTTTTTTTATTATATATGATTCTTTATGTCAACAATTTTTTAAATAATTATATACAAATATTTACCAGTTTGAAGTATATTCTTGTACTTCACTTTAACCTGTTCCCATGTTCTCCTTGTGCTCACGTTTGATCTGGAATTATGACATATTAAATAATAATTAATCTGACACATAGGAAATGAAATGCTGCTTTCAGTAACTACAATGCACACTACTTAGCGTTTAATTTGTCGGCCACTTTTTGCCAGCCGTCTTTTCTAGTTTGGGCTGCTTTTGCAGTGTTACCCCTTGTGCATATTAAGTCTTGAAATTCTTCATGTCCTTCGAATAAAAGGTCTTCCTCCACTTGCGTGAGAAAAAAAAATGTGCTCATTCTTTTGTCATTTTGTTACATGTTTTCTAGACTCAATATACTGTATATGGGCTTTTCAATCAGCGCGAGCGTGTGCATTCATCTCGGATGGTTAGATCCAGCTAGACTACTACACCGCTGCATTTGAAAAACCGACTTATCTGGATGAGTTTCACCGGCATTAACTCATCCAAGATGAGACATCTGATCTCGGATGATTTAAGCGACGTACAGAAAATACCCCCCAGATATTCAAAGAATCACAAAGAGCACAAAACGGAAACACAGACCCTAAAAAAATCACCAAACTCCTGAGCACACCTGGAAGTCTTGGAGACCCTCACCATTAAAGGACTAAAGGACGTCCCTGGTGGTGATGGGCAGGTGGTCCTGCCTCTGGGGCAACCACGCACAAGACTGAAAACACATAACAAAGGCGAAATCAAAAACAAGGAATAATGCAAATAATCAACAAAAGTAACATTAATATAAATAAACAACTCAAAATTGAACAAAAGGACATAAGCAAGGAAATTAAACCCCAGAAGGGGACAAAACAACAGGAGTTTGTGTGACGTGTAATGAAAACTTGCTAATACACACCAGGGGCCTCATTCATAACACTGTGGATAGAATTCACACTAAAACATGGCGTAAGGACAAAACTGGAAATGTGTGTACACACAAAAAAATCCAGAATTATAAATCTGTGCGTATGCCAACTTCCACGGTCTACCGCTCCATAAATCCTGGTCAGCGTGAAAAGTAACGCTCGTGTACACGCTTGTGACTCCAACCCGACTCCTCCCAGAATTACGCCTCTTTGAATATGCAAATCAATATAAATAGCTCCTTATGTTTTGCGTTCTGTGAGAAGACAATGACAAAAGCACAGGGAAAAAGAAGAATTTCAGTGAATACCAAGTAGAGACAAGGGAAAATGTACTATTTGTTGGTTTAAGCAGTGATATAAAGAACAAAAGGAAGTTGATCGAGTGACAGAGTGGTGGAGAAACTCAAAAGTTCAAGTTCAAAAAGTCGCACAGTACCCGAAATGAATAAGAAGTGGTGAGATATCAAAGTCGCCATGAAAATGCGAGTTGTAGCCCACCATCTGTGGTTCATATGGAAGTGTATTAGGGTACAGAGAAAAGAAAGAAACTGGGACACAGTGTGATAAAAAGGTTGTAATTTCCATTTTATTCATTTATAAGTAGGACGTCATAAACTTCATCTTAAAATCATTTTAATTTAGTAGTTTCTCAAATGCCATCGTAACTAAAGTAGCACATTAAATGCTTCATATTCCATGTACTCTTACGTGTGTGAATCAGTACGTGCTTCATAAACAGGCTTTCTCTTATGCCAACAGGACACAGAATACATAACATTCATGATGGTTACAGCTCTCTGAACAATTTAAATGCTAAGATGTATACTTGATATCATTTTCATGACGACAGAAATTACAGCATGTATAAAACATTAAGGCATGCTGGCGCAGTGGTAGTGACGAGCTACCACCCCAAAATGCTTGCTGCCCCATGTACGACTAACAATACGATTCCTGTCCTTCCTTTTCTTTCTCCAAATAACCAATCAGCAAACAATCAGCTCTTTAATAATTGTCAAGCCATCTGTAAGCTTAGAATGGCGATTCTTCAAAAATTTTAAAGAACTTTGAAATATCTTCGTAGTATGTTTAATTATTCCATCCATCAATCCAACCAGGGTCACGCCAGCCACAGCAAGTATACAGTATGAGGCACGAATAATCCCTGAAGGGGGCGCCAGCTCATCGCTACCGCAGTTTACCGAATCATCACATATTTAATCATTAACAATATACAGTACATTATTTAAATGAAGTTTAAAATATATCTGTATAGTGTAATATATATATACCTTACTCCATTTCATCTTTAAAATGATGTCAAGAGTTCCACAAAGATAGCGCCTGGAAATCTAAATCGACTTAGAAACCAGTCGTTATCATCTGTAAATAGCGCTCTCAATTGAAGCGTTTGCCGAATGGGTGAAGTTCAAATAGACTGTGCGCATGGCTGAGACAGCGTGTTCCAGAAGCTCTATCCCAATATTTCTCTCAGCTCTTGACACAATCTGCAGTAGAGCTTTCCGATCAGCTGCTGTACAGCTGTGATTCCACACTCAGATACACTGGGTTAAAATACTCTTGAGTGGTGCACTGACAGTGGCAACACTAAAGCAGCTATGGTATTTGGAATAGTTTAGACATTCTATACACCATTATATGGGTTACAGGTTGATTACAATCAGATGCCTTAAACTAATAATAATAATACATTTTATTTAATATGCGCTCAAGCTTTCTTAGCACTCAAGGTCACCTTACAATGAAATTAAACATTAGTAAAATAAAAACAAAGAGAATGATAAATCAAAAAGCAATAATTAGCAAACAAACAAAGATAACAGGCAGTAACAGTGCAAAATTCACAATTGGTATGCCAGTTTGAAAAGATACATTTTGAGGACAGTTTTAAAATGTGATATTGAATCGAGCTGATGAATATGAGTGGGAAGAGAATTCCAGAGTTGAGGAGCACTATGAGAGAATGCTCGAGCTCCCATAGAATAGAGTTTGATGTGTGGTACAGAAAGTAGAGCTGCAGATGAGGAGCTGAGTGAGCGAGAGGGAGTGTAAATCTGTAGGAGATCAGTGAGGTAGGGAGGAGCAAGGTTGTGGAGAGCTTTAAATGTTAAGAGCAGTATTTTGTATTGTATTCTGTAGTTAACAGGGAGCCAGTGAAGTTGAGAGAGAATAGGTGTAATTTTTTCAGTGGATTTAGAACAGATTATTATCCTGGCAGCAGAATTTTGAAGAAGTTGTAAGCGATGGATACGTTTTTGTGGGATGCCAGATAGAATAGCATTACAGTAATCTATACGTGAGGTGACTAGGGCATTGACCAATACTTCAGTACTGTGTTGTGTAAGAACAGGACGGAGTCTAGAAATGTTTCTGAGATGGAAGAAGGCCAAAAAGAAAGAGTAGGCAAAAAAGAGAGAGTACTGTCAAAAATGACGCCCAGGTTCTTCACCTAGGTAGAGATGTTTGTGTTAATATTGTTAATTAAAATAGAAGACTGGTTAACCTTAGCAAGTGTGGATTTAGAACCAATGAGGAGCACCTCAGTTTTATTGCTGTTTAGTTGGAGAAAATTGTGAGTCATACATGTCTTTATTTTGTTGTTAATAATTAACGATATACATTATTTAAATGAACTTAAAATGTATTTGTATGATTTAATATATGTACTTCACTGCATTTCATCTTAAATTTGATACAAAGAGCTCCAAGAAGATAGCGCCTGGAAATCTAAATTGACTTAGAAGCCAGTTGTCGTCATCTGTAAATACATGCTCTCTTCTATTGAATTAAACTGAATTTCTTTATTGTTATTGTATGGTACAATGGGATTCAATATGCAAATCCTCCATAAACTTATTTTTCTATAAAATGGTAAAATAACAACAACAACAATAATAATAGGATAAAAACAGTGAAAAATATACAATCTGAAAGCATAAGTGGCTCAGGTTGTGCAATATTACAACTGTAATGCAAGTACAAACCGTTCTACCAGGAGCACTTGATGGACAGATTGAGAGCGTTTAGAGCTCTTGGGATGAAACTGTTTCTGAATCGCGAAGTCCGTACAGGAAAGGCTCTGAAGCATTTGCCGAAAGGGTGAAGTTCAAATAGACTGTGCGCATGGCTGAGACAGCGTGTCCTAGAAGCTGTATCCCGATATTTCTCCCCGCTCTTAACACAATCTGCCATATAGCTTTCCGATCAGCTGCTGTACAGCTGTGATTCCACACTCAGATAGACTGGGTTAAAATATTCCGAGTGGTGTGCACTGAGAGTATCAACACTAAAGCAGCTATAGTATTTGGAATAGTTTGGCCATTCAGTGCACCATTATATGGTTACAAGTTGATTACAATCAGATGCCTTGAACTTAAAAACAATATGTGGTTAATTTCAGGGTATTTGATAAAGCCTGCGTCATGGATGTGAATCTAAAAAATGAAGAGAAACCATAACAGGAACAGTATCACTGCTTTGACACTGGGTGCCGCCAGTTTGAAAAACCGAACAGAGAACTTGCGTACGCAAGGGATTGAACTGGCGTGAAAATATGCGTGGCTTTACGCCAAGTTTAGTTTTTATACATCGCGATGTGAGAGTGGAAACAGGCATACGCTACATTTTTGTGCGTACGCACCGTTTATACATGAGGCCCCAGAACTGTGCACAATAGTTCAACAGTTTTTATGATATAATCCAACAATTGTGCTTCTATACGTTGCTTGTGTGGGTCTATATGAGTCATGACAAAAATACAAGCAATGACATGGTTGTTCCCGCTTACTCTCTCCATGCATCATAGCTTCAGTGGCCACGCAGACTGCAGTTCATCCCCTGATGACTTCTCCTGTCTCTTCTGCTTTGGCTCAGCAGCCCTGATACCCATCAGCCGAACTCAACCATGCCTCCAGCTCCTACACTACAACCTCCGGGTGGCTTCAGGGAGCCCCCTCTACCACCTCCAATCAGTATCTTCAGAGTATAAACTGGTATAGATGTCTCCCCCCCATCTCATTGCAGGTTCAGAGTATCACCCTAACAAAGACAACTATATACTGTTGACCAAACTAATTTCATCCACTCTTTCCTACTTCTCATTTATTTATTCGTCACGATTCAGGAACTGCTAATTAGCATCCAGTGCCATTAATGAGGAGCGATATCTTTGATCACAATTACATGTGCTTCATTAACAACCCGTCCCCTTGTTCGCCACACTCCCCATCCCTGTTTCTGCCTGCATTGTTTCTATTAGCAGGGCAGCACCATATTTTAAACTGCACTTTGCTGTTTTAAAAAAGGCCTTCGTGATACAGATTACTTTGCAAATGTCTGTATTCTATGCCAGGGAGAAATCAAATGTCATTTTTTGTTACTGTCTCTCCTAAATAGGACTAATTTGTTAGCAATTCAAAATTTTTAATTTGATTCATCCTGTAATCAGTGCATGCTCCCAACTCCCCAGTATATTACTCTTCATGGAATACAGACTCAGAGATTTACAAGTACAATACAATGACAGCAAATTACCAATTCTTGTATCATTTACACTTACAGTATATCAATGGTTAAACACAACTAAATCAAGTCAATATAATACTCCATCAACCTAATATATGAAATGGGCAACTGACAACAGCAAAGTGGAAAGTAAAAACTCAAGGTCGTAGCATTCTTGGACAAAAAAAATACATAGTGGCCCAAGATCCGATTGGTAAAGTCATAAAGAAATTCTAGAATTTCATAAGCACAAGCCAAAATCCACAGCTTTATAAAGTAAAGTAAAATAAGAAGTTCTGGTGTTCCATCAGGAACTATTGAGTTTGAAGGACAACAATCAAGCAGATCAGTTCTTATGTTTCAGTCAGTGAGTGTTCCCTGCTTATGGTTATTCTTCTGTTTGTTCCTTCTTTGTTTATTTTGTTATTGTTCATATGTTTATTGTTTTTTATTGAAATTTTGTTAATTTTGCCTTATTTATTCATTATTATTTTTATTTTATTGATTTTATTAAAAACAAATAGCATTCCATACCAATAACTCAAGTTTAACAAAAAAAGGTTTGAAACAAAAACAAATCAACCCCCACCCCTGAGAAAGAGTGCTAAGCCAGCAGAGTAAAACCTAAAGCTAGTAAAAATAAGTAAATAGATAAATTAATAAAGATAAATGGAGTAAAAGTGGGGAGAGAACCTGCTTCCTCAATTTAAATGCTTATTCTAAATTGTTATTGATTAGATCCTGACAGGTTTTATAAACGTTTTTTACAGATCCACTAAGTGTGATTTTTTTCAATTTCAAATAGTATATAGCATTATTTACCCACTAACTTAGAATAGGAGAGTTAGCATTCTTCCAGTTTAGCAAGATAAGTCTACGTGCCAATAGTGTAGTAAAGGCAATTACAGTTTGTTTCTCCTTCTCCACTTTAGGCACATCTGGGAGTACACCAAACACAGCTGTTAGATTAGGAGGGATTGTGACGCCAAGGCTGTCTGAAAGGCATTTAAAGATTTTGGTCCAGAATTATGTTAATTTGGTGTACACCCAAAACATCTAACCCAATCAGGCTAGAACTTGATTGCAGCGATTGCAGGTTAGATCTTACCCTGGAAACATTTTGGACAATTTTAAATGAGAGATATACACTTGATATATAATTTTGAGTTGAATAATTCTATGCTTTGCGCAAATGGAGCTCGAGTGAATTCTGTGCATTGCTACCTTCCACTCCTTTTCTGAGATGTTGAGTGAGAGATCCTTTTCCCACTGTACTCTTGGATCTTTGAAAGGGAGGGACTGTAAAATGGTTTTATATATTATGGAAATGCTGTCAGAGTCCTCAAAACTGATCAATATTTTTCTGGCATAGAGGTAGGTGGGAGGCGAGGAAAAGTGGGTAGGTTTTGTTTAACAAAGTTTTCTAATTTGAAGGTCGTGAAAGAAATGTGTTGCTGGAAAGTTTAATTTCGAGTGTAATTGTTCATAGGCTTCAAAGACGTTGTCTATGTACAGATCTCTAAGTGATTTAATCCTGAATGTTTTCCAGACATTAAAAACTGCATATGTTTGAGAGGATGGAAAAAGGAGGTTCTCGTGCAGAAGTGCCACAGATAAAAGCTTCTCTATCTTAAAATACTTCCTACATTGGTTCCATATTCTGAGTGAGTGAAACACAATTGGGTTGTTAGTATATTGGTGATATCTTACATTTATTGGGGTGCAAAACCAGTAATATAAAGAAGTACTGCAGGATTTTATTTTTATTGTGGATCAAGCCTGTGAATATTCAACTGTTTGTTTCCATGTCCATGTTTTTATAGCTTGCATATTTGCTGCCCAGTAATAAAATTGAAAGTTAGGTAGAGCCATGCCACCTTCCGCCTTAGGTCTTTGTAGGGTCGCCATTTGGATATGTTGTGGATGTTTTGAATTCCAAATAAATGAGGTTATGGTTTATTCTAAATTCTTGAAAAAAGATCTATTGATATGTATTAGAATATTTTGAAATAAAAAGAAAACCTTAGGAAGGATATTCATCTTAATAATGTTAATTCTTCCAGATAAAGTGAGATGAAGGGTTGACAATCTATGCAAGGACAGATGGAAGAATTTTGTTGATAAACAGTTTTATGTTTACTTGTGATATTTACCCCTAGGTATTTAAACTGATCTGCTATGATAAAAGGGAAGGTGTCCAATCTAATATTGTATGCTTGAGAATTCACCTGGAAGAGCACACTTTTATTCAAATTAATTCTTAGACCGGAAATCTTTTGAAATTCTGTTAGTGCTGTTAGGACTGCAGGCACAGTATTTTGTGGATCTGATATATACAGTACCATATCATCTGCATATAGAGAAACTTTCTGTTCAAGTTCTTCTCTGATAATCCCCTTTATCTCATAAGCATTTAGACAGTGAACTGCCAGTATCTCAATGGCAATTGCAAAAAGCAGTGGTGACAAGGGGCATCCTTGTCTGGTACTACGTTCTAATTTAAAGTATTCTGAATTAATGGTGTTAATACAAACTGAAGCATCTGGATTGGTATACAGTAATTTGATCCATGCATAAATGTTTGGGCCAAACCCAAATTTCTCCAATGTAGTGAAAAGCTTTTTCTGCATCCAACAATAATATCATCTCTGGGGTGTTTGACTTTGTGGGTGAATATATTACATTAAACTGGCATCGAAGATTGGAAGCTAAGTGTCTGCCTTTAATAAATCCAGATGGAGAGTATCTTAACATTATTATTCAGAAGTGAAATTGGTCTGTATGATGCACATTGTAATGTCCTTATTTTGTTTAGGAAAGACAGTAATTAATGCTTGGTGAAAAGTTTGAGGTAGAATTTTATTTTCTATAGTTTCTGTAAATGTTGCTAATAGAAGGGGAGCTAGCTGAGTTGATAATTTTTTATAAAAGTTGGCAGAGTAGCCATCAGGGCCAGCTGCTTTCCCACTCTGAAGTGAGTTAATAGCATCTAGAAATTCTAATAGTGCCAGAGGTTTATCCAATTTCTTTACACTAAGAGTATCTATTTGTGGTATCTGTAATGCATCCAGAAATGCATTAGATTGTGTCTTGTCTTCTTTAAACTCCATAGAATATAAGGATTTATAGTAGTCTCTAAATGTGTGCATTATATTTTTATGGTCAATGATTTTGTCTCCGTTTGTGTTGGTGATTGCTGGGATAGCATTGCAAACTTCTTTCTTGTGGATCTTATTAGCTGTTTCTCCATGTTCATAATAATGATGTCCTGATTTAAAAATGAGTTGTTCAGTTTCTTTAGTTGTTAAGAGGTTGAGTTCTGAATGCAGAACCTGCCTTTTCCTATGAAGAGCCTCACTTGGACACCTGATATGTTCTTGATCTATTATAGTAATTTCGCTGGTTAGCTCTGATACCTTCTTGGTTTCCAATTTATTTCTGTGGGAAAGATATGAGATAATCTGCCCTCTTAAGAAGGCCTTCAGGGTTTCCGAGAGTATTCCTGCAGAAACCTCTGAGGATGTATTTGTTTCTAAAAAAATATCGATTTGCTTGGATATAAATTCTGTACTGTTTTTGTCTGCTAGTAAAAGTGGATTAAGATGCCATCTCCAAGATGAGTATGTGGGGCATAATGATTTTAGCTGTAAAATCAAAGGGGTATGGTCAGAAATAACAGCGTCGTACTTACAAGATTTAATCATAGGCAAGAAATTGTTATCTACAAAGAAATAATCAATTCTTGAGTAGCAATGGTGCACTGGTGAGTAGAAGGAATATGCTCTTGAGTTTGGGTTCAGAAATCTCCAGGGGTCTGATAAGTTATGGTCAGTTACATACTGTGTATTTGTCTTTGCAGTGTTAGATGTCATCGCCCCTGTGGCAGGAGACCGATCTAGGTCTGGATTTAAAACACAATTAAAGTCCCCATTCATTATAATTTTATGAGTGTTCACATTGGGAATGGATGCAAATACATTTTGCATGAATTCCCTATCCTCGACATTGGGTGTGTAGATATTTATCAAAATTACTTTACAGTTAAATAAATTACCTATGACAATCACATATCTCCCTTCAGGATCAGATACTACATCTGATACTACAAATGAGACTGTTCTATGTATAAGAATTCCCACACCTCTAGTTTTCTTTGTAATGCTGGAATGGAACATTGGGCCAGTCCAGACTTTGTGCAGCCAAAACTGATCCTTGTTTAATAAGTGGGTCTCCTGTAAAAATACAATTTTAGTGGTTAGATCTGTTAGGTGAGAGAATACTTTCTTTCTCTTTAATTCATAATTCAGGCCTTTAACATTCCAGCTCACAGTTAACTGTCCAGTCTTGGAGACATTGCTTCTGAACTTTTGTTGTCATTTTGTAGTCTTAACTGAAAGTAAGACAGCTTTGACCTTAATTTCCAATTTTCCAGGAGTTATTGCCATGAAGCCTATTGTTACGTTGGCACTTATAATTATAAGGATTAAAAGGATAGATTAGAGATAGCTTGCTCTGTGGATCCTTCAGTGGTTCATTGAAGGTCATCTTCTTATATAATACACTACCGTGGCTGTTCGTTTGTCTGTCCAGGATTTTAAATCACCTGTAGCTCGCAAACCGTTTGACCTATTGACTTGAAATTTGGTACACATATACTATGTGACATCTACTATCCGCTTTCGGGGTGATGAGTATTATTACTCTTTTTATTTTTATTTTATTGTGAATCAACTCTCGGCAGGGCGGCCGTGCAGCGCATGCGTACGGGCGCTGTTCTCATTCCCTACCACCTTCGCTAATCATTCTTGAGGCAGATTGAAGACTTAAGTGCCATCTTAAGTGAAAAATTAAAGAAAACGTACTAAGTAATTGCAACACAAAAACTAACTTAATCAGTTTTAGCAGGCCGCTAGGGTGGAGAAAAGAAGAGCTGCTCAGGGAGTAGCAAGCGCATCAACCTCTGAGCAAATGAATGCTTAACGTACAAAGAGCTCAAGTCAAGTGTATTCACTGCACGTTATTGTGCAATACGCCATTACTGGTAGAGTATAATTCAAAGTGAGTGTTGATTTTCTGGTTGCTGTATTTTTCTTTCTGTTTTTTGGATTCTGTTTATCTGATCAGGATTCATCACTTGGTTGCTTTGTGTTGTCTTTTTCATTTTCTGCATTTGTATGCTTCTTGCATTTCTATAAATAAATACCTTTATTTTAAAAGATTTTGCTTGAATCTTGTTCTTCCAAGCCAGAAGTTTGTACATTTCCTCGCCCCAGAATGGAACTTATGAGGTTTTTTGGTACATTTTTGAGACATTAAAGGTATTTTGAACTTTTGAAGCCAAAATCTCTTTTAGGCCTGTGTAGGCTGAAGCCAGTCAGTAGAGTATTGTTTTATGTGTCTTCTAGTAGCCTCACACTTTTTTTGCTATTAGTGTGTACTCGATTCATAACTGTTCATAATGTTTGACATAAAGTCATAGAGAAGTTAAGTAATTTCTATAATGCTATGCCAAAATGTCTTTTTTTCTCTCTTTCTCTCTTTCCCTTTCTCTCTCTTATGAGGAGTCTTTCCCTACTTTATCATGAGTTGTCTGTGACAGAAAATTGTTTCGAGGATGGACCAGGAGAAGAGACAAGGTAAACAAATGTAGCAAAGTTCAACACCAGAGTCTAAAGAGAGAAACAATAAAACCAGAAACGTTAATCCAAAATCAATGTACAGAGTACAGAGTAAAAGTCTTATCCCAAAATTTCACAAACAAAAGCACAATAAATTCAATCTCGAATGAATTACAGCTAGAAGAGGTGAACTTTATTTAGTCTCACTGATAACATTATCACACCATCCTAATACATTGTTACCATGGGAATTAAAGTCGCAAAACAAAATGATTTTAAAAATGTTAAAAATTATTAACTTTTAAATAAGGTTTCCAAATGAAAAATAGATGTCAGAATCCACATTTCTAGGTCAGAAGATCCTAGAAATGATGTATTATTCAATTTTAAAGCTTCAGGAAAGCCCCCAAAATATTAAATATACATGTGAATTACAACAGTCCGATCCCTGTTGAACTGATTTGTCAGTTTTATGGTTTCACCAGTGTGCGCAATCAGGGTGGAGTTTTTCCTCACCATCTTCTTGACACATGGTTCCTCCCTGTGTTCCTTTTCAAGGTAGCTCTCCTGATTTTGCTAAAACTACACAAAATAAGTACATCTAGTTGACTTTACAATGTCCATCTGCCTCGTTTGATTGGCTATAAGATGAAATATTTGATCAAAGCATCTCACCTAAGCATTTCAAATAGGGCAACAAAGCATCCACTTTAGCAATGTAACTTACACGTTTGCTGTAGCTGCCAAACTCCCTATATAAGAATAGCGGACAATAAGAAGTTTGACAAACAAGATGACGCTGCCCAGTCCTTCAAGATCTTTCAGTAACAGCTTACTTGTTCAAATTTCGCATTCAGATACTATTTAAAAATTAAAGCTTCCACTTCAACAACAACATTTTGTTTCAAATTCACATAAAAAGCAGTACCTCTTGTTTTTTCATCAGTTATCTTTGTATTATTGTCAATGGATGACTCGTTTAGAGACTTGGGGGGTATTTTCCGTACGTCGCTTAAATCATCCGAGATCAGATGCCTCATCTTGGATGAGTTAATGCCGGTGAAACTTATCCAGGATAAGTCGGTTTTTCAAACGCAGCCATGTAGTAGATTAGTCCACTGGATCTAATCATCCAAGATGAATGCGTGCGCCCACGCTGATTGAAAAGCCCATATATATTGAGTCTAGAAAACAGGATCAGCAAGTCTTTGATAGGCTGTAACAAAATGACGAAAGAACAGGCACATTTTTTTTCCACACAAGCGGAGCAGGACCTTTTATTCGAAGGACATAAAGAATTTCAAGATTTAATATGCACAAGGGATAACACTGCAATAGCAGCCCAAACCAGAAAAGACCGCTGGCAAATAGTGGCCGACAAATTAAACGCTAAGTAGTGTGCATTGTACCTACTGAATGCAGCGTTTCATTTCCTATGTGTCAGATTAATTATTATTTAAAATGTCATAATTCCAGATCAAACATGAGCACAAAGAGAACATGGGAACAGGTTAAAGTGAAGTACAAGAATATACTTCAAACTGGTAAATATTGGTATATAACTATTTAAAGAATTGTTGACATAAATAATCATATATAACATAAAAAACATTAATTTTAAAGGCAGACAAGCAAACAACAGGTGGAGGTCCACGAGGTCCAGACCTAACCCCTGCAGAAGAGTTGGCTAACCAGCAAAATGCCCATCTCCCTGTTTGTGAGGGCATTCCACGGGCAAACTCCTCCTCAGAACCAGTGGCAGGATGCAGTGGTCACTTCATTTCAGGTAAAGGATGGTCATTGCATAGATTTGTCCTCAATGTGTGCCATAGGTATGTTCCATTTAGCCCTCCTTTTTTTGTTTGGTCAGTTGCAGGGAATGTCAACTGTGTCTGACCAACGAGATATTGACGATGGTCAAATACTTGATGAAGACACTGTGTCTGATTATTCTTCAGGAGGAGAGGTACATTTTCCAAATATTGTTTGATCAAACTCCACTCTGATCAGTCCCATGTGCCCCAATCACATTTGGAAATCATGGGTAATGAGAATGTTAGGCTGATTGAGATTCTTCATGGAACTGTGGGTGTTTTTGCCTGTGTATTACCTACCTGCAGTGGCATGAAACGCCTCTTTTATTGTCTGCACACGCAGGTGTCCAGGAAACACTATGAAAACCCGAAGGAAATATTTCAGAGCCAAACAGACTTTATGAAGTGTCTGGCAAACTGCACTTTTAGATAAATGTTCTGCATCGCCTATAGTATATAAAAAAGTGCCGCTTGCAAAAAACCTCAAAGCAATGCATACTGTCTGTGTGGTTGTGAGAGCCCGACTTTGCCGAGTTTGACTACGAATATAAGGTGCTAATAAATCTTTGAGGTACAATATTCCCCTCTGGCTAAAGCAGTATCTTTTGAAAAGAATTTCCTCCGGGAGCAATAAAGGATCTTGCCGATCACGCAAAAACCCTCTTTATATGAAATTCTCATCTTATAATTTGCGCACCGATATCAATTGGTTGCTCATTCATGAACGGCAAAGCCATGACTGAGCGAATTCCATGCACGGACACTGAGTAAGTGTGTGAGCTAATCCTTGTTTACATAGAGCAGGTTTGAGGATTAGGATGTGTTGCTATGACAACACATCCAGCAAGAGTTTTGAAAAACCGGCAGATCCAGGATCACACCAAATCGTCAACAATTACATCCGGCTAAACAAGTAATCCACGTACGAAAAATACCCCCTTGTTCTGTGAAGTCCTTCATTCAGGAAACTATCACATTGTATTCATGTACATGAGGGTTTCCTCTAGGTATCCCTGTTCCCTCCCAAAATAACAAAGATATAGTTGCCTCCCAAAGTCAGGCACGCTATATGATATATTAGTGAGGGTACCCTATGATAGACTGGCATTCAGTCCAAGGCTGGTTGATGCCTGACACCTGATATTGCTTCCTGCAGCACAACAATAAATGAAATGTAGGAGATATTACAATGTGTTATCTGAAAAATACTAACCAGGAAATCTTTAAGTGTGATAAGGAAACAGAAGTATTATTATTACATATGTAGATATCACATATTGTAAGTAGGACAACATTAAAATTAGGCGAGTTGCTTACAACATGGTATCTAAAAGTTATTATTATAAACAATAGGAACGAATGGGCATCATAATGTAGATTGTAAGTGCCAAAGCATCCCGACTGAGATGTAGAATGATTTCTTACCCAGTCAGGATGGTAAGCAATCCTCATGCCTGTTAAGGTAAAAAAGATAACGAATGAAGTGGGAAAACATGGATGCCAGAGACAGTTCATTCCCCCACACAAAAGGTGGGGGCTAGTCCCAGTTAAGACCACAGAGTCACATGGGAGTTGAAGTGTAGAAGAGCAACCCTGTTGGGGTCCCTGGGTGCACTGCCAGGGGAAGACTGCCCTGGTTTCCATACAATGTGGAAGTACTCAGGATGGCCACTGCTGAGATACCAGAAGCATTCCTAGGTCTGGTTTAAAAAAATCCGGCCATCACATCAGGGAGTCGGAGTCCGGAGGTAGCCAGCAAAACTCACTTGGGGGAAGGAAAGAGAGTAGAATTGGAAAGGTGCTTGTTGTCAAATAAAAATCCTTCATTTCAACCCAGAGTTGTGTTGGGTGACATTTTGTCTGTGGTTTTGGGCTCAGTGGTGCCACCTTGTGGTTACAAGATCAATAATTAGATCATTTACTACAGTGTCATGCAAAACTACAAAAAACTGATTTCAATAAATAAGATACTTAAAACATTTTACCTAATGCTGATAGCTAAACAGACAGTTGTAGATAATTACATGCTTGCAAAAAACAAAACAGTCAGCTACAGGAATCAGTGATTCAAGGACAATCTCTCGAACAGATGTTATCAATCAAAATGGAAGAACACATTTGACCAAAGTAAAAAAAAAAATCTCCATTTATCATACACTTAAAACAATGCAATCCACACCACAATGGCATTTTGGTTTTATTTCATTGGCAAAACTCATGCATATAAATTGTTCAACAAAAAAAATCTGAATGTAGTTGTCAAAAAACTTTAAATATTTAGAAAACAAAAAGCTGAGTTAAAATGAGATTTGGCCATGTTGTTGAGTCTGTAATCTTTCAAGAAACAGCTGTTATGGAATTATGTTATCCACCATTTCAGCATATTACATCATTCTGTTACATCTCAGGGTGTTTGTCTTTTCTATGCAGTTTCTAGTGAATTTGCTACTTGTTATTACCTTATAGGGAATACCCATATATTTGTATGTTTCAGCTAGTGTATCTTCCCTGGCTTGGTTATGCTTTTTGTTTATTTATGCTTTTTGCTGTTTTTTAAATATTATTTTTCACATTATTTTATTTCTGCTTTTGGTTTATTCTGTCTTTGTTATATATGTGTAATGCCCCCCAGTGGGGACTAGGTGGTCTGTTGGCTTTGAAACCCCTGCAGATTTAGTTTTTTCTTGAAAGAAGTGGTGAGGTGACCTTCTGCTGTTATGCACCTAAAATCTGGAATAGTTTACCAATACAAATTAGCCAGGCTAATACAGTGGAGCACTTAATAAACTGCTAAAAACACATTATTTTAACATGGCTTTCTCATAGCTTCATTTTAGTGTAACCATAATATTCTGTATATGCAGCTAATTATCATTTTTTATCATGGCTCTACAATCCGTACTAACCCCCACTTTCTCTGCTGTTCTTTTTCTGGTTTTCTGCGCCACCACCACCTGATCAAAGCACTGTGATGTCCCTAATTTGATGGATTGAAGGCCAGAGGTCCACATGACCATCATCATATAATTCTTCTACGAGAAGCCTGAAAACCATAAGGACTGACTGAGATCATTAAGATCATTAAGGGGGCTGGGTGGTCTTGTGGCCTCAGAACCCCTGCAGATTTTGTTTTTTTCTCCAGCCCTCTGGAGTTTTTTTTTTTTTTTTTTGTGATTGTTTTTTCTGTCCTCCTAGCCATCAAACCTTACTTCATTCTTTGTTACATAGTATTGCCTAATCTTATTTTTATATTTTTCTTCTTTTCTGAGCTACATCATTTGTATGAAACCATGCTATATAAATAAATGTTTTGTTTTTGGTGTTGTTCTCGAGCCTAATGGGGGTATTTTCCGTATGTCGCTTAAATCATCCGAGATCAGATGCCTGATTTTGGATGAGTTAATGCCGGTGAAACTCATCCGGGATAAGTCGGTTTTTCAAATGCAGCCGCGTAGTAGATTAGTCTAGCTGGATCTAATCATCCGAGATGAATGCACGCGCTGAGTGAAAAGCCCATATATATTGAGTCTAGAAAACATGATCAGCAAGTCTTTGATAGGCTGTAACAAAATGACGAAAGAAAGGGCACATTTTTTTTCACATAAACTCTGTGTGTGTGGGGGGGGGGGCACACATGGAGGACAAATATATGCAATGACCATCCTTTACCTAAAATGAAGTGACCACTGCATCCTGCCACTGGTTCTGAGGAAGAGTTTCCCCCTGGAATGCCCTCAGAAACAGGGCGATGGGCATTTTGCTGGAGAGCCAACTCTTCTGCAGGGGTTAGGTGTGGACCGCGTGGACCGCCACCTGTTTTTTGCTTGTCTGCCTTCTTATTAGCTTTAAAATTAATGTTTTTTATATTATATATGATTATTTATGTCAACAATTCTTTAAATAGTTATATACCAATATTTACCAGTTTGAAGTATATTCTTGTACTTCACTTTAACCTGTTCCCATGTTCTCCTTGTGCTCATGTTTGATCTGGAATTATGACATATTAAATAATAATTAATCTGACACATAAGAAATGAAATGCTGCTTTCAGTAAGTACAATGCACACTACTTAGCGTTTAATTTGTCGGCCACTTTTTGCCAGCCGTCTTTTCTGGTTTGGGCTGCTTTTGCAGTGTTATCCCTTGTGCATATTAAATCTTGAAATTCTTTATGTCCTTCGAATAAAAGGTCTTGCGCCGCATGTGTGAAAAAAAATGTGCCTGTTCTTTCGTCATTTTGTTACAGCCTATCAAAGACTTGCTGATCCTGTTTTGTAGACTCAATATATATGGGCTTTTCACTCAGCTCGGGCGCGCGCATTCATCTCGTATGATTAGATCCAGCTAGACTTATCTAATACATGGCTGTGTTTGAAAAACCGACCTATCCCGGATGAGTGTCACTGGCATTAACTTATCCAAGATGAGGCACCTGATCTCGGATGATTTAAATGACGTATGAAAAATACCCCCCTGGAGTTTTTTTTTTGTTTGTTTTTAATTTTTGTTTTTTCTAACCTGCCAGCCATCTGAAATTACCTTTTGTTTTTGTTACTTGTTTTTTTCATGTCTTGTAAAGCACTTTCAGCTACATTGTTTGAAAATGTGCTATATAAATGTTGTTGTTGTTTTGTAATCTGTATGAAATGCTACGATTTTTACTAATATTGTGTTTATTGAATATTGTGTTATTTTGTATTTTAAGATTATATATATTAGTTGTCTTTACTATCTGCCATCTCTCTTGTCTGTAAACTGGGATACTGTCGTTGCTGTACATTACCAGAAACTGTTGAATTGCCATTGCAGTTTCGACACTCTGTTTTTGACCTTTGATTCCTGTTTTTGTGATTTTATGCTTTTAATGTTCAATTTCTGTTTTTGCTCCCTGCTATCTGTAAAGGCCTCTTTCTGTTTTTCGGATTCCTGGCTTTGTTTGCCTATATGTTTATTTCTCATGTCCTTTTCCCTCTCTTTTTGATGTTTGAACAATATTTATGCATCTTTATGCATATATTTTAGCTATAATGTACTACTTATGTGTGCTGATTCTGTTTCTGATGTTTATGTTGCATTTGTGTTGAAATATTAAAGCTGATTTTTAATTACATCTTGGATTTTGTGGTGTATGTGACACATATTTTTGCTCATGTGAAAACAACTGTCACACCTTTGATGTGACTATGTTTTACAAATAAATAGGGCACCTTTACAGTTATTCCTCAGTGAGTGAAAAGTTTAAACTTCCTTAGTGTCAGTTACCTATGTAATTATTTTTCTTGGCCTCTCGCTTTGCTCTCTGGTTTTAGTTGCTTATTATTGTTCTGTCTCCTGATTTTTGACCTGTGCTTTTCTCTTTTCACCATGTCTGCTCAACGTTTAAATCATCTTCTGGGGCAGGGGTGTCAAACTCAAATAATGAGTGGGCCAAAATTTAAAACTGAACAAAGCCGCGGGCCAAGGTTGAAAAAAATTACCTTTTAATAGGCACCCAAACAAGTTTTGCGTTGAAAATTGAACAAGCAAGGCTTATATAACTTTATAATGACATGCAAACCCGAGTTTCATGTTTAAATATAAAAATTGAATGCCTCTTTTCTATTTGCAGCCTTCTGAGGTAAATATCAAAATAAACTTTTTTCCACAGGCTAATAAATACATTTGAAAACAAAATAACAATAATGAATGAATCAAACATTCAAGCCTTGAAGTAGCAAGAGAAGAGTGCATGAATAAAATGTTTTTGCTCAGTTTGCTACACTGATTTGCTTTAACACTGAATATGGAACAAGCCATGCTTATAGCTTAACTTAACTTAATAGTGCAAAATCAACTGTCAAAGAACAAACGAAGAAACATCAATGGCATATTAAATAACATTTAAATAAAAAATGAATGCCTCTTTTCAATTTGCTAAATATCAACATTAACTTTTTCCACTGGCTAATACATAAATCAATCATTCAGGCCTTTTTACTGTTCAGTTTGCGACACACTGATCTAACATGGTGTGTTCAAGCCAGACACCTGGCATCTTTTCTTGGATGCTAGTTCATCAGTGTCGGGGCTCAGGCTTTGAGCTGAGGCAACCTTCATTATCGAACGAAGGTGTTCATCAGTGAGATGTGCCCTGTGAGATGTTTTCGTCATCTTCATTGAGGAGAAAAGTTGCTCACATAGGTAAGTGCTGCCGAACATGGAGAGCAATTGAGCAGCTTGGGTGCGGAGCTGAGGCATTGTGTCAGGGATGTGTTGTGGAAACTGTGCGGCGCCAACAGCATCATACTTTGACTTCAGCGTGTCATCACACTGGAGTTCAATCAGCTCCATTTGAATGTTAGTTGGTGCTTTTTCCACATCGACTGCGAAGGGATTACTAAGCAGTTCAAATCTCCATTTCTGACCATCAAAGTCGCCAAATCGTCGGTTAAACTCAGCGCCGAGTACACTGAGTTTTTCAGCAAACTGTGCGCACACGGCGGTAGAGATCTGCGTATTTATGGTTTGGCAACAGGGGAAATGGCCAAGGTTTCCTTGCAGCAGCTGATTCTCCCACAGGCAGAGTTTAGCTTTAAAAGCTTTCACTGACGAGTACATCTCGGTGATGATGCGGCCCCGCCCCTGTAGCTGCAGGTTCAGCGCATCAAGATGGCTTGCGATGTCAGACAGAAAGGCCAGCTCACACATAAACTTTTGCTCCTGGAGTTCTGCTGTGTCCTTCCCTTTGCTTTGCAGAAACTGACATATTTCTTCACGCAGCTCGAAAAATCTGTTCAGTACTTTTCCGCGGCTTAACCATCTCACCTTTGTGTGATACGGCACGTCTGTGTGTTCCGAACCAAACTCTTCCAGAAAAGACTTAAACTCGCGGTGATTCAGACCTTTGGCTCTTATAAAGTTAACAACTTGTGTTACTGTGGTCATAACATGTTCCATCTTTAGGGCTTTAGCACACAGTGACTCTTGATGTATAATGCAGTGATAAACCGATAGCTCACCTGCACAGTTCTCTTCCCGCATCTTTTCACGCATCCTGCCCACCAGACCATTCTTTTTACCACTCATCGCTGGCGCACCATCAGTGGTTAATCCCACGAGTTTATCCCACGGCAGGTTTATTTCAGTTACACATTTGCAAACCTCCTCAAAAATGTCCGTCCCTGTGGTTGTGCCATGCATGGATTTAAATCCCAAAAGCTCCTCCGTAACACACATTTTTGAGTCGACACCGCGGATGAAGACTGACAGCTGCGCAGTATCAGACGCGTCAGTGCTCTCGTCCACAGCGAGGGAAAAAGAAACAAAATCTTTCCCCTTTTCCATCAGCTGGTCATGCAGATTGGTGGCAAGATCACATATGCGCTCCGCTATTGTGTTCCTGCTCAGGCTTACGTTTGAAAAGGCCTGTTTTTTCTCTGGGCACACTTGGTCACAAACTTTCAGCATTATCTTTTTAATAAATTCTCCCTCATTAAAGGATCGGGTTGATTTGCCGATTTCTTCTGCCACGATATAACTCGCCTTTACAGCAGCCTCGTTTTGTGCTGTGGCTTTTTTGAACATATTTTGTTGTGAAACCAACCCTCTCTTCATCTCCTCTACTTTCTGGCTCCTTTGAGTCGTGTCCAGGTCCTTGTACATGTCCTGATGTTTCGTTTCATAGTGTCGCCTAAGGTTGTACTCCTTAGGTACCGACACGTTGGCTCCACAAACGAGACAAACAGGTCTGTCTTTCAGATACGTAAACATATATTCTGTCTCCCACCTGTCCCGAAAAGTTCTGTTTTCTCCCTTCCTTTTCGTCATTTTTGGTAGGGGTAAAACAGTGACACCTAGAGTTGTAGTATTGGGCCGCAGCATGTCTGGAAAGAACGCTGCTTGCTAGAAATCTACTGACACAAAGCTGGCGCGCCAAAACAACCGCAGAGCATTATGGGATTTGTAGTATTCGCAGTGAATGCGGTGTTACAGCAACACCGCCGCTGTATAATACCGGTGGGCCAGCTCTAATGTTAATTTGATATTGCCCCACGGGCCAAATGAAATTATACGGCGGGCCAAATTTGGCCCGTGGGCCAGAGTTTGACACCTGTGTTCTGGGGCCTCATGTATGAATGGTGCATACACACAAAAATGTTGCATACTTCTGTTTCCACGCTCACATCGTGATGTATAAAAACTAAACTTGGCATAAAGCCATGCACATTTTCACGGTAGCTCAAACCCTGGCGTATGCAGGTTTTCCTCTTGGTTTTGCAAACTGGCGGCACCCAGTGTCAACGCAGTGCTTTTGTTCCAGTGTGGTTTCCCTTTCTTTTTTAGATCCACATCCCTGACGCGGCTTTATCAAATACACTGAAATTAACCGCATATTGTTTATTAGTTTAACGCATCTGATTGTAATTAACATGTAACAATACAATGGTCCACGGAATGGCCAAACTATTCCAAAAAACCATAGTTGCTTTAGTGTTGTTACTCTCAAGTATTTATCCCACTGTATCTGAGTGTGGAATCACAGATCTACAGCATCTGATCAGAAAGAGAATTATCAGTATACAGCATCTAGCACACACTGCCTCAGCCATGCTATCTATTTGAACTGCTTCAATACGGCAAATGCTTCAGAGCCTTTTCTGTACGGACATCACGGTTCAAAAACAGTTTCATCCCAAGAGCTCTAAACACACTCAATCAGTTCAAGTGTTCCTTATAGAACTGTTTGTACTTATGAGTACAATTACCTCACTGTAAACTTGCGATATAGTTATAATATTGCACAACCTGAGCCACTTTATAAAGCGCGTATTTACAAATGATGATGATGTCATTTTTAAGATGAAATGCAGCAAAATATGTTTACAGTGATCCCCCGCTATATCGCAGTTCAGCTATTGCCCCCCCACTATATCGCAGATTTTTCTGTGGAACATATCTAATTTTCTATTGTGGAAATCTGTGGTTTTATAGTGATCACTTTTTTATGGGTTTTTGACAACTTTTTATGTTGAAATAAGCATTTTTCTATGCTAAACTATTAATAACAACAATGTATTACTGTAATTATAACATATATATATATATATATACCTGTACTGTAAATAAATAAAAACTGAGTAAAAATTCAATAAGTACATCCTACCTGTAGTGTACTTTGCAGCCAATTCATAACAAAGCATACGGTTTTCAGCAGTCACTACGTGTGCTAGACAAAAGTTTGTTAGAACAATATTATAATTTAAAATAACTAACGTATATGTAACATTTAAGCAATACACTAGTAAATCATAAAACATACTGCTACATACAGGAATACGTAGACCGAGTTGCAATTCATAATGAAATGTACATGCGCATTTCATTTGTCACTACGCATGCTAGACAAGAGTTCGTTAGAACAATATGTATTATAATTTATAATAACTATAACATAACTGTAAATATTGACTAAAATGTAGTAAAAAGTCAATATGCATATAAAATAATGAACATTTAAGCAATACAGTAAATCATTAAATATATGAACATTGTACACTACTGTAGACAAAGAGTTTCGCATTACAGTACCCAGATGATTTCGTACAAGGCCCATTATTGGCTGAAAGAGGAGACTCAACCAATCAGAGCAGGATTTTCATTCTCTTGAGCTCTGATTGACTACTGTTAACGTGGTGTAATGGTCCCTGACACATCTCAGTTCTCTGTGTATCGCATACCTTGCTTATGGTCTGATTGTTGTGAGCAAACTTTTTTTGTGAACTTTTCGCTTTGTTTTAAGCCCTACCATGGCTCTCAAGTGTCTTGCATCTTCTAAGCTTTCTGGTAGTAGTGAGCCTAACCGCCAGATGAAGACCTTGACATATACATTATGTATTATTATTATTATTATTATTATTATTATGTTATTTATATCCTTAGCCCGACATCCACATATCATATGTGTTTACAAAGTATGTTGTAATAAGCTTACATGTGTTTAAAGCGTGTGGGAGGGGTATTTTAAGGCTTAAACTATAAAAAAATGTTTATTTATGTGGTCTTTCTATTTTCACCTTTTTTTTCACCTATCGCTGATGTGTCTGGAACGTAACTTCCGCGATAGGCGGGGGATCACTGTATTACATTACAGATAAAATTTCAACATCATTTATATAATCATTTATATAATATTTCAACAAAGAGTTTCTGAATGACTTTTCTGCTTTTTTAGCTTATTTGTCCTCGTTATCTTCGGCCATAATAATAATGGGTGATTTTAACATTCATTTGGATAACCGTAAGTCCTTGGCGACCAGAGATTTTATTTCTTGCCTTGATAACTTTGACTTTCAGCAGTTTATTGAAACCCCGACACATGTCAAAGGACATATCTTGGATTTGATTTGCTGTACTGGACTTACTCCGAATGACTGTACTGCGGAAGAATTTCCCTCTTCAGATCATTTTCGCCTTACATTTAATATGACTCTTACTGTCTACACCATTAAACCTCTTCGTGTAATAACTTTTAGGAATCTTAAAAATATCAACATGAGCAATTTTCAATTAGGTATTGATATACTTGTGGAATCATTACAAACTATTTCTCCGCCAGATTTAGTTAACTTTTATAACGAAGGACTTCTTGACATTTTGAATTCGGTAGCCCCACTCAAAACCCGATCAGTTTCATTTACACACACTGCCCCATGGTTTACACCAGCTTTGCGCATTTTAAAATCTAAAGGTCGGCAGTTGGAACGGCTGTACAGGAAGACAGGTCTTAATGTTCATAAAGAAATGTATTTTAGCCATATGCATCACTATAGGGGCAGCATACGGCATGCTAAAGCTGCCTATTTTACTGCCCTAATTTCTTCCAACAAGGGGAACTCTGGAACACTTTTTTCCTTGCTTAGATCGCTAACAAGTCCCCCAGACTCTCTTTCCTTGCACTGCCTTTCTAATGAATTTTGTAACACCTTAATGAGATTTTTTAATGATAAAATCCAGGCAATACATTATAATTTAGGCTCTGTTGCTATTGACTCCACCATTGATGATTTTCCTCCTCCTACTCATTCATTTTCCATGTTTGAGCTTCCTTCCACCTCAGAAATCATGGATCTCATCAATAGCTCTAAGCCTTCAACCTGTCACTTGGATCCAATTCCCACTGTTCTGATTAAAACCTGCCTTCCCTCGCTAGCTCCTCTTGTTGTTTCAATTATTCACTCGTCACTTTCCACCGGAATTGTTCACCAGTCTATGAAAACTGCAGTGATTCACCCCCTACTGAAAAAACCTGGGGTTGACCCTACTGACTTTAATAATTTCCGACCAATTTCTAATCTTCCTTTTATTTCAAAGGTTCTTGAAAAAACTGTGGCTTCCCAACTTCATCAGTATTTATCTGCTAACAGTTTATACGAACCATTCCAGTCAGGCTTCCGACGTTTTCACAGCACTGAGACGGTACTAGTTAAGATCACTAATGATCTTTTAGTGGCTGCAGACTCAGGCCTAATCACAATCCTTGTTCTTCTTGACCTCAGTGCTGCATTTGACACTGTCTGTCATTTCACCCTGCTAAAAAGGCTATCTGCACTAGGTATTTCTCACATTCCGTTAACTTGGTTTAAGTCATATCTTACAGACAGAACTCAATTCATTCAGCTGGATACATGTACCTCCACTCCCACTCCTGTAGTATCTGGGGTTCCTCAGGGTTCTGTCCTTGGCCCCTTGCTGTTTATCATTTATCTGCTTCCTTTGGGTGTCATTTTTCGTAAATAGAAGATAAACTTTCATTGTTACGCAGATGACACCCAGTTATATATTTCCACTTCACCATCTGCATCGCTTCCACCATCCTCACTTACTGATTGCCTTGCTGAGATCAAGTCTTGGTTATCTTCCAACTTCTTGCAGTTGAACTCTAATAAAACTGAGGTGCTTCTTATGGGCACGAAATCTGCAATAGCGAAGGCATCAAAGATCTCAGTAGTAATAGACAATACTTCTGTTACCTGTACTGATCAGATAAAAAGCCTTGGTGTAATTCTGGACAGCACGTTATCTTTCCAGTCTCACATCAGTTCTGTTACTCGAGCAGCTTACTTTCACCTGCGAAACATTAATCGTTTGCGTCCATTTTTGTCAAATCACTCTACTGCCATTTTAGTCAACAGTTTGGTCACCTCCCGCCTGGACTATTGCAATTCACTTCTCTTTGGTCTGCCTCAAAAGTTATTACATAAACTTCAACTTGTTCAAAATTCGGCTGCTCGTATAATTACTAAAACACCCTATTCTGATCACATTACACCTGTTATTCAGCAGCTTCATTGGCTGCCAATAAAGTTTAGGGTCAACTACAAAATTTTAGTCCTTACATATAAGGCCATTTATAATCTTGCCCCCACATATCTCTCACAGCTCCTACAAGTCACTAAACCCTCTCGTATGCTCAGATCCTCTTTTTCCATTAACTTAAATAATCCACCAGCACGTCTTGTTACGATGGGATATCGCGCATTTAGCAGATCGGCACCTTCCTTATGGAACTCATTACCTGCTTATCTTAGGAATATGACTACCCTTCACCAATTTCAGGCTAATCTTAAAACTTATCTGTTCAGAATTGCTTATTCATTGTAACTGTTATTGCTGTTTTATCTGATGTTTTATTTGGATTTTAAATTTTCTAGTTATTGAATGTCCATCCATCCATCCATTGTCTCCCGCTTATCCGAGGTCGGGTCGCGGGGGCAGCAGCTTGAGCAGAAATGCCCAGACTTCCCTCTCCCCGGCCACTTCTTCTAGCTCTTCCAGGAGAATCCCAAGGCGTTCCCAGGCCAATCGAGAGACATAGTCCCTCCAACGTGTCCTGGGTCTTCCCTGGGGCCTCCTCCCGGTTGGATGTGCCCGGAACACCTCACCAGGGAGGCGTCCAGGAGGCATCCTGATCAGATGCCCGAGCCACCTCATCTGACTCCTCTCGATGCGGAGGAGCAGCGGCTCTACTCTGAGCCCCTCCCGGATGACTGAGCTTCTCACCCTATCTTTAAGGGAAAGCCCAGACACCCTGCGGAGGAAAGTCATTTCAGCCACTTGTATTCGCGATCTCGTTCTTTCGGTCACTACCCATAGTTCATGACCATAGGTAAGGGTAGGAACATAGATCGACTGGTAAATTGAGAGCTTCGCCTTGCGGCTCAGCTCCTTTTTCACCACGACAGACCGATGCAGCGCCCGCATTACTGCGGATGCCACACCGATCCGCCTGTCGATCTCACGCTCCATTCTTCCCTCACTCGTGAACAAGATCCCGAGATACTTGAACTCATCCACTTGAGGCAGGATCTCGCTACCAACCCTGAGAGGGCACTCCACCCTTTTCCGGCTGAGGACCATGGTCTCGGATTTGGAGGTGCTGATTCTCATCCCAGCCGCTTCACACTCGGCTGCGAACCGATCCAGAGAGAGCTGAAGATCACGGCCTGATGAAGCAAACAGGACAACATCATCTGCAAAAAGCAGTGACCCAATCCTGAGCCCACCAAACCGGACCCCCTCAACGCCCTGGCTGCGCCTAGAAATTCTGTCCATAAAAGTTATGAACAGAATCGGTGACAAGGGGCAGCCCTGGCGGAGTCCAACTCTCACTGGAAACGGGTTCGACTTACTGCCGGCAATGCGGACCAAGCTCTGGCACCGATCGTACAGGGACCGAACAGCCCTTATCAGGGGGGCCGGTACCCCATACTCTCGGAGTACCCCCCACAGGATTCCCCGAGGGACACGGTCGAATGCCTTTTCCAAGTCCACAAAACACATGTAGACTGGTTGGGCAAACTCCCATGCACCCTCCAGGACCCTGCTAAGGGTATAGAGCTGGTCCACTGTTCCGCGACCAGGACGAAAACCACACTGTTCCTCCTGAATCTGAGGCTCGACTATCCGACGGACCCTCCTCTCCAGGACCCCTGAATAGACTTTTCCAGGGAGGCTGAGGAGTGTGATCCCTCTGTAGTTGGAACACACCCTCCGATCCCCCTTCTTAAAGAGGGGGATCACCACCCCGGTCTGCCAATCCAGAGGCACTGTCCCTGATGTCCATGCGATTTTGCAGAGGCGTGTCAACCAAGACAGTCCTACAACATCCAGAGCCTTGAGGAACTCCGGGCGTATCTCATCCACCCCCGGGGCCCTGCCACCAAGGAGTTTTTTGACCACCTCGGTGACCTCAGTCCCAGAGATGGGGGAGCCCACCTCTGAGTCCCCAGGCTCTGCTTCCTCATTGGAAGGCATGTTAATGGGATTGAGGAGGTCTTCGAAGTACTCCCCCCCACCGACCCACAACGTCCCGAATCGAGGTCAGCAGCGCACCATCCCCACCATATACAGTGTTGACACTGCACTGCTTCCCCTTCCTGAGACGCCGGATGGTGGACCAGAATCTCCTCGAAGCCGTCCGAAAGTCGTTCTCCATGGCCTCCCCAAACTCCTCCCACGCCCGAGTTTTTGCCTCAGCAACCACCAAAGCCGCATTCCGCTTGGCCTGCCGGTACCTATTAGCTGCCTCCAGGGTCCCACAGGACAAAAGGGTCCTGTCAGACTCCTTCTTCAGCTTGACGGCATCCTTCACCACCGGTGTCCACCAACGGGTTCGGGGATTGCCGCCACGACAGGCACCGACCACCTTACGGCCACAGCTCCGGTCAGCCGCCTAAACAATAGAGGCACGGAACATGGCCCATTCGGACTCAATGTCCCCCACCTCCCTCGGGACATGGTCGAAGTTCTGCCGGAGGTGGGAGTTGAAGCTACTTCTGACAGGGGGCTCTGCCAGACGTTCCCAGCAGACCCTCACAACACGTTTGGGCCTACCACGCCTGACCGGCATCCTCCCCCACCATCGAAGCCAACTCACCACCAGGTGGTGATCAGTTGACAGCTCCGCCCCTCTCTTCACCCGAGTGTCCAAGACATGTGGCCGCAAGTCCGACGATACGACCACAAAGTCGATCATCGAACTGAGGCCTAGGGTGTCCTGGTGCCAAGTGCACATATGAACACCCCTATGCTTGAACATGGTGTTCGTTATGGACAATCCGTGACGAGCACAGAAGTCCAATAACAAAACACAGCTCGGGTTCAGATCGGGGGGGCCATTCCTCCCAATCACGCCCTTCCAGGTCTCACTGTCATTGCCCACGTGAGCATTGAAGTCTCCCAGCAGAACGAGGGAGTCCCCAGAAGGTATGCCCTCTAGCACCCCCTCCAGGGACTCCAAAAAGGGTGGGTACTCCGAACTGCTGTTCGGTGCATACGCACAAACAACAGTTAGGACCCATCCCCCCACCCGAAGGCGAAGGTAGGCTACCCTCTCGTCCACCGGGGTAAACCCCAATGTACAGGCTCCAAGTCGGGGGGCAATAAGTATACCCACACCCGCTCGGCGCCTCTCACTGGGGGCAACTCCAGAGTGGTAGAGAGTCCAGCCCCTCTCAAGGAGATTGGTTCCAGAGTCCAAGCTGTGCGTCGAGGTGAGTCCGACTGTATCTAGCCGGAACCTCTCAACTTCGCGCACTAGCTCAGGCTCCTTCCCCTTCAGAGAGGTGACATTCCACGTCCCAAGAGCCAGCTTCTGTAGCCGAGGATCGGACCGCCAAGGTCCCTGCCTTCGGCCACCACCCAACTCACACTGCACCCGACCTCCTTGGCCCCTCCCATAGGTGGTGAGCCAATGGGAAGAGTTATTGAATGTTTATTTTTTAACCCGATTGTACAGTGACCTTGAGTTTTTTGAAAGGCGCTTCAAATAAAATGTATTATAATCTATATTGTTAATAATTTAATATGTGAGGACATGGTGTAGCAGCGCTAGCGATGAGCTGGCGCCCCGTTCAGGGATTGTTCCTGCCTCGCGCTGTATTCTTGCTGGGATTGGCGTGACCCTGGATGGATAGATGGATAGAATAATTAAACATGTACTACGAAGATATTTCAATGTTCCTTAAAAGTTTTGAAGAATTGGTATTCTAAGCTTACAGATGGCTTGACATCTATTACAGAGCTGATTGTCTGGCGATTGGTTACTTGGAGAAAGAAAGGGAAGGACAGGAATAGGGGGTTAGTACATTTGAGAGAGACAGTACTGCTGCAATAAATTATTTAATTGAAGGTCGAGCACACCGCAGCAAGCATCTTGCGGGAGGCAGGAACAATCTCTGGAGAGGGCGCCAGATCATCACTATCACTGCACCACCGTGTTCCCATGTTTAATAACATGCATTAATTCCTATCGTCATGAAAATGATATCAAGTATACATCTCAGTATTTAAATTATTCAGAGAGCTGTAATTTCACAAATGTAATGGATTCTGTGTCCTGTCAGAGGAAGAGAAAGCCTGTTTAAGAAGCACATAGTGATTCACACACATAGAGCACATAGAAGAACAAATACAATACACAAAGCATTTAACGTGCTACTTTAGTTACGATGGGATTTAAGAAACTAGTAAATTAAACGATTTTTAGATGAAGTGTATGATGTTCTACTTTAATGACAAAATAAACTAAGTGATTAAAGTGAAAATTTCGAGATTAAAGTTCTGTGCTTTTTTCCCCACTGTGTGCCTAATTTTTTTTCTTTTCTCTGTACCCTAATAAGCTTCCATATGACTCTCTGACGGTGGGCTGCAACTCACCTTTTTTATAGCAACTTTGATATCTGACATTTTTTTTATTTTTGGCACTGTACAAATTTGTGAACATGAACTTTCGAGTTTCTCCGCCAGTCTCTGTCACTCGATCAACTTCCTTTTGTTGTTTATACCACTGTTTAAACCAACAAATAGTATGTTTTTCTTTGCCTCCACTTGGTATTCGCTGAAATTCTTCTATTTTCCCCCGTGCTTTTCCATTGTCTTTTCACAGAACGCTGAGCTTAAGGGCTATTTTATTGATTTGCATATTCAAAGAGGCAAAATTCTGGGAGGAGTTGGGGAGTGGCGGCAGGCGCATGCACGTGCATTACTTTTTATGCTGACCGGGATTTATGGAGTGGAAGAACGCGGAAGTTGGTGAATGCACAGATTTATGCATTTGGATTTTTTTTGTGCGTACGCACATTTCCGCTTTTGTCCGTATGCCATGTTTTAGTGTGAATTCTACGCAGGCCGTTATGCATGAGGACCCTGTTCTTTTTTCAGCTTATAATTATCCTTAAGCACTCTGCATATCATTAACAATTTGTTACTTTAAAATGATTTTTATGCATTTTTGGGCCGGTGCAGGCTAGAAACCTGACATTTGAGTTAGTGCTAGGCTGCCTGGAGTGAGGCTTATCCAGTATTGCATATTTCTAACAACAGAGCGTGGAGAGATTAACTTTTCCATTCATTTGTTTCTTTACATTTTATGCTTTCTATTTAAATTATTTTGTTGATGTTTACCTCTTAAAGCAGCTTGTTTTTTTTTTTGTTCAATTGATGACAAGACAAGTGGACCTGCAAGTGGTCCTCCAACTCCTGCAAGCGGTCCTCCAACTTGCAGGGAAATTTATTGGGGTTGGTGGTAGGATTGGCACTCCAGCCACCGTAAAAGAAACTTCACAAAGCTCTGAGACAACAGAAAGGACTCTTTTTTGCTCTCCGCGGGAGTAGCTCTGCTGCAGCTACCAATAGGAAGGCTGCTCGCATCATGAAGGAGATGAGGGAAAGCCCTCGGGAGCCCCATCCCCGGAAGAGTCGAAACCGTGTGGAAAACCAGTGGGGTCAGGTTTGTTGGGGATCGAAACTGGTGTGGTGCTGAGGCGTTGCCCGCTGCACGGCAGCACTTGGGTCCCAATTTGAGGCGGCCCATACAGGTAGACGCATGGAACGTCTGTCTCCGACAAGATGATTATCTTCCTCAACTGTCGGAGGAGCTGCATAAACTCCGCATTTCAGTAGCGGCACTCTCTGAGATGCACAGACCAGGGACTGGCCAGATCTCTATAGGTGGATACACCTTTTGTCTGGTCGCTCTGATGGCTGTCATACTCGGGGAGTAGCTGTTGCTGTAGCGGATTGGCTTCTTCCAATGGTGTCTGATGTCACTCCTTTCAATGAGCATATTATGAGACACAGATTACGGCACTCCCTGGGTGCCTTGTCTGTTGTCTCAGTGTATTCTTTGACCGCAGTGAGTGATGTCTCAGTGAGGAAGACATTTTGTTCGCAGCTTCGCTCGGTGGTTGATGGGTGCCCATGAGGTGACATTCCTCTGGTCATGGGTGACTTCAATGCAGAGACTGGCACTGACAGGGCTGGCTATAAAGATTGTCTCGGTCCCCATGGGTCTGGTGACCGTGGTGAAAGTGGCTCCATGTTCCTTGACTTTGCAAAAGGTCAGGGGCTGCGAATCGCTGGATCCTGGTTCCAGCACCCAGAACTGCATCATTGGAGTTGGTACTCCAATATTGGTGGTGCGGTGAAGGAGATCGATGACATCCTCGTGGGCAGACGCTGGAGGCTCTTGCAAAACTGCAGGGTCTACAGAAGTGCCCAGTTTGTGAATTCTGACAACAAGCTTGTTGTTGCTACTCTTAGGATCCAGCTTAGGTTCAGGAGGTTACCACCTACTAGGTAAATAAGCCTGGACTTGGCCAGACTCCAAGACCAGGCTGTTTCTGATGAGTTTGCAGATTTGGGTGCAATTGCCGATCCTAATGTGATGTGGGAGACCTTCCATGATAAGACCCTGAAGGTTGCTGAGAGTTGTGTTGGTGTTACCGGTGTTCCCAGAAGGAGGTGTTTCACCTTGCAGGCCACCCTGGATATCATCGAGAGGAGTCGCAGTGCACGGCTCACTGGCAACTCTGGTCTGTACCGGGAACTGAGAATGGCAGCTGTGAGGGCTCTGAGAGCAGATAAAGAGCCGTTTGTTAGAGGAATCTTGTGAGCAAGTGACACACCATCTGTGGTCTAGCGACCCACGTCCTGCTTACAGAGGAATCAAAGCATTACGCACATCTGAATCTGTTCCTCGGAGAGTCACAGTCAGGGTGGCTGATGGAACGGTCCTTACGGACACTGCAGCCCACTGTGCTGACTACTTTGAGCAGTTGTTCAAAGTTGATCCTCCAGCTAGGACGTTGCATATCTCTGGGTCTATGGTCCTTGAGGCTGATCCTCCAATTAGCTGTGAACCATCCAATCTCACTGAGATTACACAGGTGGTGAACCAGCTGAGGGGAGGAAAGGCTGCAGTGATCTGTGGTATCCGGGGTGAACTTCTCCAGGCAGGTGGTAAGGCTGTCCTCCTGGCATTGCAAGCAATCTTTGCTTCCATTTGGGACACTGGCATCATCCCAACTGACTGGAAAACCGGACTTGTCGTCCCTATCTGGAAAGGGAAGGGTGATCGCCTGGATTGCAGCAACTACAGGGGATAACACTGCTCTCGGTGCCGGGTAAGGTCCTTACTAGGGTCGTCCTCAATAGGATCCGTGATCACTTGCTCACCTACCAGCAACCGGAACAGTCTGGCTTTTCGCCTAAGAAGTCTACCATTGACCGCATCCTAGCACTGAGGGTTCTCATGGAGCGCAAACGTAAATATTGGCAGAGTTTCTTTGCAGCCTTTGTCGATTTTTGTAAAGTGTGCGACTCAGTTGATCGAGCTGCCCCATGGGATATCCTGAGGGTTCACGGGATCCCTTCGAGGTTGCTGGATATCGTGACCGGCCTGTACACTGGTACTATTAGTGCTGTGCAGAGTGGAGGCAGAACCTCTACTTTTTTCCCAGTTGATCCTGGGGTTCGTCAGGGGTGTGTTCTTGCTCCTACTGTGTTCAATGCTTGTATGGACTGGGTGTTGGGCATTGTCGTGGGGTCCAGCAGCTGTGGGGCATCTGTTGGTGAAGAAAGATTCACGGATCTTGACTTTGCTGACAATGCTGTGATCTTCGCGGAGTCAATGGAGGCTCTGATCGGGGCACTCTAGAGACTGAGTGAGGAGTCTTAAGTGTCTGGGCTTATGAGTGTCCTGGATAAAAACCAAGGCTTTTAATGACCTCTTGGGCACAGCCATCAGCAGTGTGTCTATTTGCGGAGAGAATATCGACCTTGTCGAGAGGTTTATATACTTTGGCAGTGACATTCATGTCTCTGGTGACTCTTCCTATGAAGTCAGTAGACGGATTGGGAGAGCATGGGGGGTCATGAGGTCACTGGAAAGGGGTGTGTGGCGTTCCCGATATCTATGCAAAAGGACGAAGGTCCAAGTCTTTAGAGTCCTGGTGCTTCCTATCTTAGATAGAGATAGATGATAGATAGATACTTTATTAATCCCAAGGGGAAATTCACAATTGTATTCTTACTATATGGTCGTGAGACATGGACCTGAGACGAAGACTGGACTCCTTTGGTACTGTGTCTCTCCGGAAAATCCTTGGGTATCGTTGGTTTTACTTTGTGTCGAATGAGTGGTTGCTCATGGAGTCCCGAATGAGACACATTACCTGCATTGTGAGGGAGCGCCAGTTACGGCACTACGGCCATGTGGTGCGTTTCCCCGAGGGTGATCCAGCTCGTAAGATCCTCATTGTTGGGGACCCGAGTGGCTAGACCAGGCCAAAGCGTCGCCCACGTAACACCTGGCTGCGGCAGACAGAAGTTCATTTCTGGAGGGTGGGACTGGACCGAATGTCTGCCTGGGGGGTTGCCAACCGGGATCCCAAGCTGTTTCGTTGTGTAGTGGGTGTGGCAACGCACTGTATGCTCCCCAACTTGACTTGACTTGAATGACAGGACAGAATATTTAGTACACATATTGTTGCTTGCACTTTATAATGCCCTGTAGTTCAAGCTGCAGTATCAGCCTTGTCAGTTGAAATATTAAGGGTTTAAACCATTCTGACAAGCATAATAAAATCTAATCTCACTTAAAACCTTTTAAAGCTAACATTGCTTTTTTTACCAGAAACCCAATTCAATACATTTGACCATTATCATATACATAAATATTGAATGGGGCACCTCTTCCATTTCAACCTCTATGGTAAGGCCAGGGGTACAGCAATTCTTATCCATCAAAACATTCCTTTTGTCCGTAGTAAGATTAATCCAGACAGAAAACTGATCATTTTTAAAGGCAAATTTTCAATATTACATTAATTTCTGCCAGTGTTTATGTCCCTAATTGGGATGATAAGCAGTTTGTTACAAATTTCTTCTCTTTTCTGCCAGACATTGGCACATATCACCTAATTATTGAAGTGAATTTTAATGGAACTATGAATCCTTCTTTTGTTCACTCCTTACTGCTTCACTTTCTGCTTCCTCTTTTGTTACTGAATAGTTATGAAGTCCCTAATGTCTGATGTATTTTAATCCTGCATCTAGGCAGTATTCTTTATTCACACATCTATCAGTCTGTATTTTCAAATAGATTTTTTTTCTAGATAATAATATCCTGTCTGCAGTACATGCCTGCAGTTACAGTAGTATTGTAATCTAGGACCATACTATCCTTGAATTTGGTTTTTCCTTATTTACCCTCTGTTGGCAGATGCTGGAATTTTAATAAACTCCTTTCGGATGCTAAACTGAGCAGTATCTACTAAAAGGTCTGCAGTGTTTTTTTGAACATGGGGGCAAGGCTGCCAAGATATTTGCTCATCAGTTACAGTAATGTTCAGCTTCCTACAAAATTAACTAGATTCACAGCATTTCTAGCAGTGTGTCTGTAGATCATCAGGAGATAAATTATGAATACAAGTCATGTTATGCATCCTTATGCAAATCTGGATCACCCCATAATCCATCATAAATAAATTCTTTTTTTTGAAGGAATTTAAGTTCCATCTATTAACCCTGATCATAAAGCCAAACTGGATGAACCACTATGTATTGAGGAGAATATTAATCCCACTTAATCTATGCATGCTAGTAAATCACCAGGGCCCTGTGGATTTCTGTTGGGATTTTATAAATCTTTCCCCTCATAGTTTTAACCCCTTTTCTTTTCAGTCGTCTCAAAACCTTACACCTCTAAGTCTTTATCTCCTTGCTTATGCTAGGCCACTGTCTCATTGTTGCTTAAAAAAGGTAAAGTGCAGTATCATTTCTTAATGTTGATGTTAAAGAACTACCTAATATGCTATTTTGTCATCTATAATTAATTAGAACCAGACAGATATTATAAAAATAGAGTTAACGCCTGAAATGTTGGTTTCCCTTGATGCAGAAAAGGAATTTGATCCAACTAAACAGGATTACTGCGGTGGGCTGGCACCCTGCCCAGGGTTTGCTTCCTGCCTTGCACCCTGTGTTGGCTGGGATTGGCTCCAGCAGAACCCTGTGACCCTGTGTTAGGATATAGCGGGTTGGATAATGGATGGATGGATAAATGGGATTATTTAGTTTCACACCCTTCACAAATTTGGTTTTGGTTGAAATATTTATACAATAAATGAGAACAAATTAGCAATAAGTACAAAAATACATACATCATTACACTCAAAGAGTTCCAATCCTGGGGCACACATTGGCCGTTCCACAAAACGGAAGCAGCAGACTGGGCTGTTCCATTTTTTGAAGTCATGACTCCATTCATTTGAAATGTCTTTTTTGTTTCTGATCTACCTGTGCAAATAATTCTCACTTTTTTGTTCTATCAAGAAGATATAAAGACCATGTAAATAGTAATACATTTTCTGTTACTATTATTATTTCACAGAGTTTCATTCTGACCCCCTGGGGAAGGAAGGGCTCTTTTAAGGCTTATTTTGACTCATCCTCAGTGGTACATGGCTAATTATTCATGCATAATCAACCACGTGGTGCTGCATGAGAAACTGCTCTAGCGGGTACGAATCAGTGTTATATATCTGAATGCAGTACTATTTTCTCCTTATGGAGAGCTAAAGTACCCCCAAATGAAAATATTGTATGTTTAAAAAACAATTTTTCACACATACAAGGTGCAGATCTGGCTGGACAGGGGTCATGTGCAACACAGATCAAAAAACAATCTTTCAGTACACATTTATGAAAATTCAATGAACAACTGTAACAGCTCTGCAATGTCATGCTGGCCTTACAAAGCTTCATGGGGCACTGGGAAAAAATGTTTTTCTAAGCCAGCCACACGGCAAATTTCCAGGAATATATTCGGTAAACAAGGTCACTGGTGAACACAGCATATTCGCTGCGAAAGACGCTTTTGGCAAATTTCACTGATGAACACTTCTTGTTACCACATATTCTTTCAACACTAGGTCAGTTTGGTGAGGCGTCTGGATAAAAATTGAATTTTAGGAAAAGCGAACTATTTCCCATTAGCCCTGCTGCTCAGATTTGCTTCTGGTAGGTAATCATATTTAGATATAACAGTGACATGCTCCTATGGAGACCTTTTTAGACTGACTTTTGCTTCATTACTCGCACTCAATAAAAGGACCTTATACTCTGGTCAGTGCTCTCCCTATTCTTCCTGGCTCAGATTAACTCTGTTGCAATGAAAATACTTCCCAAATGTTTATTGTTGTTTTAGTGTATCCCAGTTTTTATCCCTAAAAATATTTTCATCTCATTTGATCAAATTATTTCATCATTTATCTGGAATAGGAAGATTCCTTTTTGTAAATCTTTTCAACAGAGACCTAAGTGGCTAGGGGGTCTGTCAATGCAGAATTTTTGATTTTATGCTGGTATAAGTTCCAGTCAGATCCAGTTGTTGCTAAATGGGTTCATATAGAGGCAGCCATTGGCCATTCTTCTCTTTCCATTTTGCTTTGCTCTTTTTCATGCCTTCCCACATACTTTTTCTTCAGTTTAGGGGACACTTTGGACTCCAGTCTATATCAGAACTTTTACTTATTGATGCACACCATCTTTTCCCTCTCTCTGTGGAGAATGTAGCATTTAAGGTATGGTATAACAAGGAATCAAGTGCATTAAAGACTTGCATAAAGTCAAATTCACTCCATTACCCTATTTACCTGAATCTTCTCCCATTGACACAATACTCTGGATCAATCCAGATTCTAAGGGTCAGATTTGTAGAATATATATACTTCCAATTCAGCTCTTCATCCTTCATCCCCTGCTGTTATCCGTTGCTCAATGTTTGCCACTTTAAGACCTTACAAAAGATCCACTTTTGAAAAGTAAGGTTAGCGCACCTATTCTCAAATATTGATCCAATATGTGATCGATGTAAACAGACCCCTGGAACATTACCACATTTATTTTGGAACTGCCCCAGCCTGGACACATTCTGATTTTTTATTTTTAACTCTCTGTGGGCTATTTTGAGAACAAATATTCAAGTACTTTGCTAAGCAATTTTAGTGCCTAGTGTTGTCCCAGGTCATATCCCACTAAACAAAGTCAGGCTTGTGTGTTGTCTATTGGAACCCTTTTTGCAAGATGCTTCATTTAAAAGTGCTGGCAACAAGCGGCTCCACCCTTTCCCATGCAAAATAAAATTTTCTATTTTTGGCAACATTAAAAAATGTACTCCTCCTGGCAGCCCTTTCTTGATTCTTTTTCACCAGTTATCAGCCCCTCTTGACTTTCAGCTGTGCTCCTCTATCGTCTATTTTCTATTATTAAAGATAAAAAAAAACTGGTGAGCATCCAGCTATCTTCCTGCCTTTATTTCTTTTTTTCTTTTTCCCTTCCACTTTTTCTATAATGGGAAGTAGCTCTTGTTATCACTGCTATGATATGATTTATACAAATATTATAAAGTTAAAATAAAAACAAAATTAGAATGTATGAATTTAATACAGCACATATCTAAAACAAAAAACTTGGATACTTGTCACTTCTATCAAAACATCAAATAGTTGCTTTTTCTAAAGTTGCTGACGTTGAGGAGTTTTATAGTTCACAAATATGTTCACTACCTAAAATCTGTCTATAAAATGGTTAATTTCTGTTTTTTTTTTTTTCTGTTTGTCATTGGTGTCTTTGAGGCTGAACACCTGCCTTCATAAAACACAAACACGTAGTCAGAAAAAAGTTGCAATTGCACAACCCTGTTTCATTTGAATAAATATGAAAGCCATAAGGTTTAAAAATGTGTGGCTCAGGTTGAAAGAGTTTGTTAAGGTCACATCCTTCTTTTCTTCTTTTATTTGGTGCTGAGAATTTAATTAAAATGTATGTATGCAACGAATGCTTTCAAAAACACTAAGGAATTAGTTTGTATTCCATGGAAATAATTCAGGTAATTTCCTTGTTTCTAATTGACTGTGCTCTCAAAACAGACATCACTCATTATATAAGATGTCAACCAAAAGTCATAAGCCTCTCCAAAGCTAAGTCACAATCTAAGGTGAACCTTTTTATTGTAGAAGTCACTTGTAAAATGAATGAACACTATTTGTGGTTTCACCTCAGATTGAAATTGACAAAGAACTAAAGAAATACCAGAGGGAGAGATGAAAAAGCATGGACCGTGCCGTTTACCAAAACAGCCAAAAATAGACGAAAAACATGATAGCCCTTCTGGGATTATTTGACACAGATTTAGCCCAAATTCCTTCTCATTTTCTCTGCCTGTAAAGTAATTAATCTTGGCCTAACGTAGGCAGTAGAATTGTTGAAAAGAAAAAAAAATAAAGTGTGAGAAAAATGTTTAAATTACAATATCAGTTATCCATAACATATTCAAAACTCTGCAACTGGAAATATCAGTGGTTATCCTAGATCAGGAGGTCCCAACCAGGGGTAAATTTCACCTAAAAACTATAAAATCGCAAACTCTTCTTTGGTTCCCAAAGACGTCATTAATCTTGCTTTTTCAACAACTTCACCAAAATATCCAAAATTGAAGGTGAAAGCAAGAACAAGCGTCTCACTGATCGATGTGTTCTCATCAACTGATGTGGTTTGTTCTGGCATACCTTTGTTACAATACAATACAATACAATTTACTTTTTGTATAGCCCAAAATCACACCAGAAGTGCTGCAATGTGCTTTAACAGACCCTGCCTCTTGACAGCCCCCCAGCCTTGACTCTCTAAGAAAACAAAGAAAAACTCCCAAAAAAACCCTTTTAGGTAAAAAATGGAAGAACCTTGGGAAAGGCACTTCAAAAAGAGACCCCTTTCCTGGTAGGTTGGGCGTGCAGTGGGTATCAAAAAGAAGGGGGTCAATACAATACAATACACAGAGCAGAACAAATCCTCAATACACTATAAAATAAAAATTTTACAAGTATGGAGCAGAATTTAACAGTAGATGATATCACATAATATGATTTGGATTTGTTTAGAGTGCTGAAGACCTCAAGCTGCCTCCCCCATTTGGCCATTCCACGGCTGAAACAGCGCTGGGCCAGTCAATCCGATGAAAGGAGCTCTCTACCCCACGATTCCTGCGATCCTCCATCAGGGATGACTTTACCTTAGGCAGGCAAAACAACTTGGCAGGTGGGCCATGTCACCAAGTGCCACATTTGAGTACTGAGAAGAGAAACTGAATAGGCGAGGGTTAGTAACAAATTATAACTATCTTATTACTTATGTTTTAGTGCTAATCTTTAACAACAGAGATGCAGTCTGTACAGTTAATCAGCAGCTCTAGTCAGGATATGCTAAACTGAAGTAGTGAGTCTTCAGCCGGGATTTAAAAGCTGAGACCGAAGGGGCATCTCTTATAGTAGCAGGCAGACCATTCCACAGTTTAGGGGCCCTGTAACTAAAAGCTCATCCTCCCACTGTTATTTTATTAATCCTTGGAATCATAAGCAGACCTGCATCTTGAGCTCTTAATGTGCACTCTGGTTTGTAAGTCATGATAAGTTCAGACAAGTAAGCCGGACCTCGGCCATTTAATGCTTTATATGTTAAAAGGAGGATTTTGAAATCTGCCCTAAACTTAACCGGGAGCCAGTGTAAGGATTTAAGAACTGGAGTTATGTGTTCATATTTTCTTGTTCTTGTAATAATTCTTGCAGCAGCATTTTGGATTAACTACAGGCTGTATAAAGAACAGTTTGAACATCCACTGAATACAGCATTGCAGTAGTCAATCCCACTAGAGATAAATGTATGAATTAATTTCTCAGAATCCTGTTTATTTAGAAAGCGACTTAATTTTCCAACATTTCTAAGATGGAAGAAACATGATTTGGACAACTTTGTAATATGCGCTTTAAATGACATGCTAGTGTCAAAGATAACTCCTAGATTGCGGGCTGATTCAGTAAAATTAATGGTGATTCCAACTGAGTTAAATGATGACAAAATATTGTTGTGATCTGCGTCATTCCCTCCAACAATTAACATCTCTGTTTTATCTGTATTTAAAGACAAGTAGTTCTCATCCATCCATTCCTTTAATTCACTAACACAACTAATTAAAGACAACATTGGAGAAACTTCATTTGATCTAAATGAAAGGTATAACTGGGTTCCATCTGCATACGAATGAAAATTAACATTATGTTTCCTAGTGATAGATCCCAGTGGAAGCATGTAAAGTGAAAACAGTAAAGGTCCCAATACTGAGCCCTGCGGGACACCATATTGAACTTCTGTGTATAATGATGGAGTACTGTCAGCACATTTCTGTACATATTGGAATTGATTTGATAGATAAGAACTAAACCAAGCGAGCACGGTGCCTGTAAGCCCAACATCATTTTCTAGCCTGTGCAGTAAAATAGAATGGTCGATGGTGTCAAATGCTGCACTTAAGTCTAACAACATAATTACAGTGGAGTTTCCTTCATCAGAGAATATCAGAATGTTGTTTAGAACCCGCGTTAGTGCCATTTCTGTATTATGACCAGTGCAAAAACCAGACTGGAATTTCTCAAATAAATTGTAATGCGTAAGGTGTGACTGAAGCTGATTGGTTACTACTTTTTCTAGCATTTTAGAGAGATTAATTTGAAATAGGCCTATAATTATTTAGTATGTGTGGGTCTAGGTCTGACTTTTTAAGTAATGGTTTAATGACTGACACTTCTAGTGCATCAGACACTGTGCCATGCAATAATGAACTATTGATACTGTTTATAATAAGCGCTGCAAGAACATCCATTGCACTTTTTACTAGTTTTGTTGGCACTGGATCTAGGAAACAAGTAATGGGTTTCATTTTAGAAATTAAAGTTAAGACTTCCAGCTCAGTTACAGGATTATAATTACTAAAGTGCTAAATGCAATGTGAGACAAGGTCTGCTTATTTAGTATGTGGTTTGTACTGTGATGCTGAGATCCGGGATCTTATATTTTTAATTTTCTCATTGAAGAAGTTCATCAAGTCTGTACTGCTAAAATCTGTTGGTATTTTGCACTGTAGATCTGAATTCCCATTTGTTAATTTAGCAACTGTTCTAAACAGTACCCGAGGATTTTTATCATTGCTATCTATTATTGTAGTATAGTATTCAGAGCGAGCTTTAAAGAGAGCTTTTTTATATTTTTTAACACTCTCTGTCCATGCAATTTGAAAGACATGTAGCTTTGTTGTTCTCCATCTGCGCTCCAGTTTTTGACTTTTTATTTTAAGAGCTTGAGTGTTTTCGTTAAACCAGGGAGAGTTTCTATATGCTTTGATCACTTTTGTTTTAAGGGGAGCCACTGCATCCAGAGCATCTCTCAAGGTCACATTATAATGTGATGTTAACTGATCTAAATGGTTTTCCACAATTACACTTGACTTACTCAAAGTATCTATAAATTTTGAAGCAGAATTACAATCTAGATGTCGCACTGTCTTTGTTTTAATCTGTGAGTGCGTTGGTAAGGGCAGGACTAAATCAAATGTAATTTAGTAGTGATCGGTAAATAACTTCATTTAATGGAGTAATATTTAAATTTTTAATTTCAACTTTGTAAGTTATAATTAAATCTAATGTGTGGTTATGATTATGAGTTGGACCTTTGACAATCTGACAAAATCCTACTGAATTTAACAAATAAGTAAAACATTTGCTAAAAGTGTCAGTTTCCACATCAATGTGTACATTAAAATCCCCCACCAGTACTATGTGATCATAATTTATAGCCAAATCAGATAAAAGGTTGCTAAATTCAGTCATGAACAATGAATATGGCCCTGGTGGTCTGTAGACTAGCACTATAATTGTGTTGGAATCTGTTTTAATATTTAAAATGAATGCCTTAAAGGATGTAAAGTCACCTAAAGTTTTAGAAGTGACTTGCATTTTGTTACAATTAATTATTCCAAGGCCTCCTCCTCGACCAGAATCTCTAGACTTATGAAGGAACAGGTATCCATCTGGTGACGCCTCAGCTAGGGGGACAGTGTCACATTTACTAAGCCAGGTTTCAGTGAGAAGACACAGATCAGATTTTGTACTTAATATAATATCATTTACCAAAACAACTTTACTGCCAAGAGAGTGAATGTTCAATAAGCAGCATTTAAAACTGCATGCTTCTTTCTGAACTGTTGATATATTTTTAGTTTTAATTTGAAGTAAATTTCTATTACAGATGCCCCTGGTGGAGGGTCTGGTTTTATCCCTTGGTGTAATTATACACCTTATTTTTTGGTTATCAAGTAATTTAAGGTTTGTATCAAGACTAAATTTACTTGATGCCCCACAACAGGGATTATGGGTAACAGCTTTAGGATAGTAACAGGTGGGATAAACAACAACCTGTGATTTAAGATCACATGACTGTGGCCTGGATGGTGCTCTAATTAGTCAACCTGGCAGTTTTGCTGCCATATTTTGGAATAATACATAAGATCCCCTCCAGTTAGGATGAAGACCTAAGTTGTTTTTAAATAAGTGAAATAGTCTTATTATGTATTGTTATTATTGTTATTGTCATTTGAACTTGAAATAAAAATGTTAAAAAAAAAAAAGTATTTTAAAATTTCCTCTTTGAAGATTGCTTTATAATGGTACATGTATACGCTCAGATTACTAAACAAAACAGGGTTGGAGTAAATTTACTTTTGAAAAGTTGCCACGGGGTAAACGGGGTGAAAAACGTTAGGGGAACCAATGGCCCGTGATGAATAGAGGAGGAGGAGGATTGTGTTGGATTGTGATTGAAGATTAAATCATTTAAGAGTAGATTGAACTAAACTTGAAAGGTAAATACTCAGGAAGTAGCAAGATCAAGTTAGTGAGTGGAATGGCCAGACCTCAAACTGGAAGTATGTTTTAATTTAGTTTAGTTTATTTTTGTACAGCGCTCTTTACGGAGTACAGATGCAGAGCGCTGTGACAAGTTCTCAGGTAAAATTCAAGTATACTAAATACATAATGAGTACACAGATTTGTTTAAACAGACAGGAAAGCAAAGTACTGTAGATTGAAACTGACTCAGACAAATAAGGTCCAGTAATATCTGTCTATGAAATAATTATTGAACTATGGCCAACTGACAACAGAAAAGAGGAAAACAAAAACTCCATTCAGCATCATCCCTGTATACAATAAATCTCTAGGGGTTCATGGGTCAGTTATAATAATGATTACAAAAATGTTTTATTGATACACATAGTCCTCAATAATCAAATCCACAAAGAACCTTTCAGTGATTCATTACTGCTGAAAACTTCATTCACAGTTAAAAGTAATGGAAAGGGATATTACCTAAACTTGGATTTGTGACATATTGGTTTCTTTGATACCCCAGATGCAGACTTTTCACTTCCAACTTCACTTCAAACATCAGGGTCCTCATGTATAAACGGTGCGTACACACTATAATGTTGCATACTCCCATTTCCACGCTCACATCGCAATGTATAAAAAGTAAACTTGGCGTAAAGCCACACACATTTTCACACCAGCTCAATCCCTGGTGTACACAAGTTCTTTGCTCAGTTTTGCAAACTGGCGGCACCCAGCATCAAAGCAGTGCTTTTGTTTCAGTGTGGTTTCCCTTTCTTTTTTAGATCCACATCCCTGACGTGGCTTTATCAAATACACTGAAATTAACCACATATCATTTATTAGTTTAAGGCATTTGATTGTAATTAACCTGTAACATTATAATGGTCCACGGAATGGCCAAACTATTCTAAATACCATAGCTGCTTTAGCGTTGTTACTCTCACTGCACCACTCAGAGTATTTATCCCAGCATCAAGCGCACGCTGCCTCAGCCATGCGCACAGTCTATTTGAACTGCTTCAATACAGCAAAGTCTTTCCTGTAGGGACCTCACGGTTCAGAAACAGTTTCATCCTAAGAACTATAAATGCACTCAATAAGTCCATCAAGTGCTCCTTGTAAAGCTGTTTGCACTTATAAGTACAATTACTTCACTGTAAACTTGCGATACAGTTATAATATTGCACAACCTGAGCCACTTTATAAAGTGCGTATTTTCATATGATGATGACTGGCTTCTAAGCCGATTTAGATTTCCAAGCGCTATCATCTTGGAGCTCTTGATATCATTTTTAAGATTAAATGCAGCAAAGTATGTTTACTACATTATATAGATAAAATTTTAACATCATTTAAATAATGTATACTGTTAATAATTAAACGTGATGACACGGTGTTGCAGCGCTAGCGACGAGAGGGCGCCCCGTTAAGGGATTGTTCTGGCCTCGCGCTGTCTGCTTGCTGGGATTGGCACAACCCCAGATTGATAGATGGATAGAATAATTAAACATGTACTACAAAGATATTTCAATGTTCCTTAAAAGTTTTGTAGAGTCGGCGTTCTCAGCTTGCAGATGGATTTACATCTATTACAGAGATGATTGTGTGGCGATTAGTTACTTGGAGAAAGAAAAGTAAGTACAGGGGTTTAGTACGTTTGAGAGAGACAGTACTGTTGCAATAAATTATTTCATTGAAGGTCGCGCATGGCGCAGCAAGCATCTTGCGGGAGGTAGGAACAATCTCTGGAAGGGGTGCCAGCTCATCACTATCACTGTGCCACTGTGTTCCCATGTTTAATACATGCTTTAATTCCTATCATCATGAAAATGATATCAAGTAAACATCTTAGTATTTAAATTGTTCAGTGAGCTGTGATATCATGAATGTAATGTATTCTGTATCCTGTTGGAGTAAGAGAAAGCCCACTTAAGAAGCACATAGTGACTCACACACATAGAGCACATAGAAGAACACATACAATACAAAGCATTTAACATACTACTTTAGTTATTATGGGATTTGAGAAACTAGTAAATTAAATGATTTTCAGATGAAGTTTATGATGTTCTACTTTAATGACAAAATAAACTATGTGATTAAAGTGGAAACTTCGAGATTAAAGTTGACATTTCAAGCTTTTTTTCCCACTGTGTCACTATTTTTTTTTCTTTTTTCTGTAGTCTAATAAGCTTCTATATGACACTCAGATGGTGGGCTATGACTCACCTTTTCACGGCGACTTGATATCTGACAACTTCTTTTTTTATTTTGGGCACTGTGCGACTTTGTGAACTTGAATGTTCGAGTTTCTCTGACACCCTATGTCACTCGATCAACTTCCTTTTGTTGTTTATACCATTGTTTAAACCAACAAATAGTACGTTTTTCCTTGTCTCCACTTGGTATTCGCTGAAATTCTTCTATTTTCCCCCATGCTTTTGCCATTGTCTTTTCACGGAACGCTGAACTTAAGGGCTATTTATATTGATTTGCATATTCAAATGGCGTAATTCTGGGAGGAGACTCGGTGGGACGACACGCACACGCACATGCGTTACTTTTCACGCTGACCGGGATTTATGGAGTGGTAGAACATGGAAGTTGCCGTACGCACAGATTTATGCATCTGGATTTTTTTGTGTGTATGCACATTTCTGCTTTTGTTCATACGCCATGTTTTAGTGTGAATTCTTTGCACGGCGGTATGCATGAGGCCCCTGGTCATCTTCATTAAAATGGTGCCAATGACAGCCAGTTTGTAGAATCAGGAAGAAGATGATGAAGGCTCAAGAGGAGCAACATCTATAAAACTGAGACTGCTGGCTGTAAACAACAAGATTATAATCATGAGTGAAAACTGCAACTAAAATAACTAAAATAGTATTTCATTAAAATGAATAAAAAGTAAAGTGAAAGCTAAAGGAGGAATGAAAACTAAATCAGAAATAAAATCGCATACTTGAAAATCAATAGAAATAAAGTAAACATTGGTGGAAATGAATTTTTTTGTTTCTGTTGTTAAAAGTAAGAACAATTGCTGGTGATTAATACACCCTTTTGCATGTGGGCACAACTATATATTTCAGAGTACATTTTCCAGTAGTGCACAAAAGAGCATGCCATGAAGTCGAGTTGTGAAAGTCATAGGAAACTACTATCAAATATGATTAATCTAGCAATAAGTAATATGCTGTTTAGAAGGTACAAATAATTTTTTTTAACTTTTGATCATGAGCATATCTGTTCAACTTGCTAAATACGTTAATTCATTAAATTGTTTGTGCCTGAATAGTTTCAATACAAATTCCAGTTTAATAAATACATTTCATGTATGCCGTAATGCATACAAATTTCAGGTTATCTCAAATGATTAAATAATTACTTTTTTGGAGGTTTCTACCGTTGAGGAGTTTTATAGTTCACAAATATCTTTACAACCTAAAATCTGTCCATAAAATGGTTAATTTCTGGGGTTTTTTTTTTTGTTTTCTTTTCTGACATTGCTGTCTTTGAGACTGAACAGCTGCATTCATAAAACACAGACATGGAGTCAGAAAAAAAGTTGCAATAGCACAACCCTGTTTCATTTGAATAAATATGAAAGCCATAAGGTTTAACAATGTGTCGTTCAGGTTGAAAGAGTTGGTTAAGGTCACATCCTGCTTTTCTTCTTTTTCTTTGGTGCTGAGCAATTTAATTAAAATGTATGTATGTAAAGAATGCTTTTGAAAACACTAAGGAATTAGTTTGTATTCCATGGAAATAATTCCAGTAATTTCCTTGTTTCTAATTGCGTACCAACTGTGCTCTCAGAACAGACATCAGTCATAATACAAGATGTCAACCAAAAGTCATAAGCCTCTCCAAAGCTAAGTCACAGTCTAAGGTGAAATTCTCTTATTGCAACCTTTTGATTGTAGAAGTCACTTGTAAAATGAATGAATACTACTTGTGGTTTCACCTCAGATTAAAATTGCTAAAGAACTAAAGAAATACCAGAGGGAGAAATTAAAAAGCACAGACCATGCCGTTTACCAAAACAGCCAAAAATAAATGGAAAACGTGATAGCCCTTCTGGGATTATTTGACACAGATTTAGCCCAAATTATCAGTTATCCAAAACATATTCAAAACTCTATGCAACTGGAAATATCAGTGGTTATCCTAGATCAGGAGGTCCCAACCAGGGGTAAATTTCACCTAAAAACTATGAAGTTGCAAAATCTCGTTTGGTTCCCAAAGACATCATTAATCTTGCTTTTTCAGCAACTTCACCAACAATATACAAAATCGAAGGTGAAAAGCAAGAACAAGCATCTCACTGATTGATGTGTTCTCATCGACTGATGTATTTTGTTCTAGTATACCAGTATTAGCTCAACATAAGGTGTTTTTAAATATGTGAAATGGTGTTTTTATGCTTATTGCAGAGTAATGCATTTGATTATTTCCAATGTCTGATTACTACACTGCCTATTAAAAGTATTTATTCACCATCTTCTAATTCATACTTTATATTTTATCATTATATACCATTGAATCACAGTCAATTTAGTGTGGCTTTTTTCACAATGATCAACAAGAAAGACTCTTTAATGTCAAAGTGAAAACAGATCTCTGCAAAGTTGTCTAAATTAATTACAAACATAAAACACAGAATAACTAGTCACATAAGTATTCAATCGTTAAGAAATAAAAACAGCACAGCTGTAAATCAACCTCAAATAGGCTGTCCACAAAAACTGACTGATCATGCAAGAAGAAGACGAGTGAGGAATGCTAATAAGAGATCTATGAGAACTCTGAAGGAGTTACAAGCCACAGTGACTGAAACTGGAGGGACTGTGCCGACAACAACAGTTGCATGGGTGCTTCACCAGTCGTAACTTTATGTGAGAGAGGGAAAGAGAATGTCACTTTTAAAAAAATACACTTGACGTCTCAGCTAGAGTTTGTCAGAAAGCACCTGGGAGACTCTGTAGTCAAATGAAAGAAGGCTGTGTTGTCTTATGAGGCCAGTTTTTTAGCCATCCAGTTAAACTCCATGTTTGTCATAAGCCAAATGCTGGACATTATGAAAAATACACTATCCCCACCATGAACCATGGTGGTGGAAACATCATGTTGAGGGGTAGACAGGAAAATGAAAACAATAGAATACAGGGGGATCCTGAAGGATTGCTTGATGCAGTCAGCAAGAAGCCAGCAACTTGAGAAGATTTTATTTCCAGCAAGACAACAACCCCAAACATAAAGCCAAAACTACACAGAAACTGATTGTTAATGTCCTGCAGTGAATAAGTCAGTCCAGATTTTGATCCAAATGAGAATTTGTGACTGTACATGAAAAAGGATTTTTATTCACAATCCCCATGCAACCTGACAGAGCCTGAGAAGTTTTGCAAAAATGTAAGTGGAAAAAGTGCAGTGTCCAGATGTGCAAGGCTAATAAGAGAGCTGTGCACAAAGACTCAAAGCTGTTCTGGCTGCCAAAGGTGTATCAACTAAATACTGACAAGAAGGGATAAATACTTATGCAATTGATTATTTTGTGTTTTATATAATTAACTAGGGGGTTCGCCCTCTGCTCGCTTTGCACACCAACTCCCCCGGCCAGCGCTACATGCTATCCACTTTGCGTCTCTGCTGCTCGTGTTGTGAAGAGGGGGGCTGAACGCGCCCCAAGGAGGCACGGTCGCTCCTCCGAAACCCCCTCTTAAACAGTGATACAATGGGAAACAAATACAGTTTTTTTTCCTCCTCTTTGCTTGATCAGCTGCTTGCTTGCTGCTGCTGCTGCCATGCCATGTGATCTGCATCTCGTACGGCGCTTTGAACATTTAAAAGCCTGTACAGCAGCTGTCCTACTCTTTGTCTGTTATTTACAGCCCCGGCCGTGGTTAAATCTCTTGGCACAAAGTCTTGTCTCGCGGGACGTGAGTTCTTGATATTTTTTAGTTTATAATTTAAAAACAGAATAAGAATCTGAAAATCAAACAACGTCACATTAAAGCTCGATAAATTCTGAAAAGAATGATACCAAACATATATATGCAGGTTTTAAAATAAGCCTGATTTAAAATGTGACAAAAAAAGTGACATAAAAACGTTACATAAAATTGCTGCATAAAATCGTTTCACTTTTAGACTTAGGATTTTATATATAGAGAGCAGATGTAGATCACTTTTCAGAAGTCTGTTTTCACTTTTTCATTAAAGAGTTTTTCTATTAATCAGTGTCAAAAAAGCCCAATTACAACCTCTGTGATTTCATTAGAATGTGAAACCTTCCAAGGGGAGAATAGGCATTGTATTTTCACCAATTTTGCTTCCAGTAAAAGGTCAATAGGAAAGAGTAGACAACAAAAAAAAAAAACAGGAAGTTTTTGATTGCCTAAAGAAGTTATTCACTGCCATACCCTTGTGATATTCTGAAATCAAAGAAGTGTTAGATATTACTGATGAAGACATTTAGTCGCAATATTTCTGTAGCACAACAAAGTTGAGGATTTGCTATGGCCTAGTAGGGGCAAATCAACTGGTCATATTAGAAATGAATTTATATTATCAGAAATCTTCCAAAAGGCTGAATCCAACACAGGCTAGATGGTTGCTGTTTTAGGTGTTTCAATTGCCTTATTTCCTATCAACCAGGTAGAAAGAGTATTAAGATGGGGCCATCCCCCATGTCACCGTAATGTGAAAACTGCGTATCCTGACTTAGTTTCCTCCTCAATAATTCTTTAACATTAGCTAAACTACAGAGAATTCTTTTAGATATTGATAAGTTGGTTTGAAATGTTCAGAAGAATTTTATCCTACCTATATCCTACCTTTATCCTATATGTTTGCAATGATTTATGGGTTGTTCGAACACACACAGCACAGCGCTCTATGGTTAGTCTAGTTGAAGCAAAGGCTAAAAGCAGGAAAAACAAGTGTAACCGACAAAGTATAATCTGCTCGATCATCAACAAAGCACGCACAAGCCCACATGGACATGGTGAATGCCTTCATCAGAGAAGACTGACAGATTACACTGTCTCCTGTTGCTGCACATTTGGATATCAGCTATGGATCTGCACATACCACAGGGCATGATGACTTGGGGCACCATAAAGTTTCTTCAAGATGAGTACCCAATCAGCTTACTGATCTGCACAAGCCAACATCCTTTGGTGAATTTCAGCAGGTTTCACTCCCTCTGCCAAAGAAATCTCTCTATGGTGGGTTGTTTAACAATGTTGCAATCCCACAGCAACAACAACAACAACATTTATTTATATAGCACATTTTCAAATAATGTAGCTCAAAGTGCTTTAAATGATGAAGAAAGAGAAAAAAGACAAAGTAAGAATTAAAATAAGAGAACACTAATTAACATAGAATAAAAGTAAGGTCCAATGGCCAGGGAGGACAGAAAAAACAAAAAAAAACTCCAGACACCTGGAAAAAAAAAAAAAATTTGCAGGGGTTTCCAAGGCCACGAGACCACCCAGCCCCCTCTAGGCATTCTACCTAACATAAATGATCAGTCCTCATTGTATTCAGTGTTTTCATGGAAGGACTTGATGATGATGGTCACATGGGCTTCTGGCCTTTAATCTATCAATGTAGGGACATCATGGTGCTTTGATTAGGTGGTGGTGGCTCAGGTCGCCACCACAGAAAACCGGAACAAGAACAGAAGAGAAAGTAGGGGTTAGTACGGATTTTGGAGCCACCATGAATAGTAATGATAATTAATTGAATATACAGAGCATCAGGATTAAATTAAAATGAAGTTATGAGAAAGCCATGTTAAAGTAATGTGTTTTTAGCAGTTTTTTAAAGTGCTCCATCGTATCAGCCTGGCAAATTCCTATTGGCAGGGTATTCCAGATTTTAGGTGCATAACAGCAGAAGGCCGCCTCCCCACTTCTTTTAAGTTTACCTCTTGGAATTCTAAGCAGACACTCATTTGAAGATCTAAGGCTACGATTTGGAATATAAGATGTCAGACATTCTGAAATATAAGATGGAGCGAGATTATTTAAGGCTTTATTAACCATAAGCAGTATTTTAAAGTCAATTCTGAATGGCACAGGTAACCAGTGTAGTGACATCAAAACTGGAGAAATGTGCTCGGATTTTCTTTTCCTTGTTAGGATTCTAGCAGCTGCATTCTGCACTACAGTGATCCCTCGCTGTATCGCGCTTTGCCTTTCGCGGCTTCACTCCATCGCGGATTTTATATGTAAGCATATTTAAATATATATCGCGGATTTTTCGCTGCTTCGCGGGTTTCTGCGGACAATAGGTCTTTTAATTTCTGGTACATGCTTCCTCAGTTGGTTTGCCCAGTTGATTTCATACAAGGGACGCTATTGGCAGATGGCTGAGAAGCTATCCAGCTTACTTTCTCTCTCTCTCTGTCTTGCGCTGACGTAGGGGGGTGTGAGCAGGGGGGCTGTGTGCAGCTGCTTCCTGAAGGACATGCTGCACGGAGCTTCGCATACTTAAAAGCTCAAAGGGCACGTATTGATTTTTTTTATCTGTCTCTCTCTATCTCTCTCTCTCTCTCTTCCTGCTCCTGACAGAGGGGGTGTGAGCTGCCGCCTTCAACAGCTTTGTACCGGCGGTGCTTCGCATACTTAAAAGCCAAAAAGCCCTATTGATTTTTTTTTTGACTGCTTGCTTTGCACTCCTTTGAAAAGGAAGATATGTTTGCATTCTTTTAATTGTGAGACAGAACTGTCATCTCTGTCTTGTCATGGAGCACAGTTTAAACTTTTGAAAAAGAGACAAATGTTTGTTTGCAGTGTTTGAATAACATTCCTGTCTCTCTACAACCTCCTGTGTTTCTGCGCAAATCTGTGACCCAAGCATGACATTCTAAAAATAACCATATAAACATATGGTTTCTACTTCGCGGATTTTCCTATTTCGCGGGTGGCTCTGGAACGCAACCCCCGCGATGGAGGAGGGATTACTGTAGTTGCAATCGATTTATGTCTTTTTTGGGTAGTCCTGAGAGGAGTGCGTTACAGTAATCTATTCGACTGAAAACAAAAGCGTGAACTAATTTCTCAGCAACTTTCAATGATATAAGATGTCTAACTTTTGCTATATTTCTTAAGTGAAAAAATGCTGTCCTAGTGATCTGATTAATATGCGATTTAAAATTCAGATCACAGTCAACAGTTACCCCTAAATTCTTTACCTCCGTCTTGACTTTTAAGCCTAATGCATCAAGTTTATTTCTAATAACCTCATTATATCCATTATTGCCAATCACTAAAATTTCAGTTTTCTCTTTATTTAGTTTGAGAAAATTACTACTCATCCACTCAGCAACACAAGTAAGACATTGTGTCAGTGAATCAAGAGAGTCGGGGTCATCAGGTGCTATTGATAAATACAGCTGCGTGTCATCATCATAGCTGTGGTAGCTCACGTTATGCCCCGAGATAATCTGACCTAACGGAAGCATGTAGATCGAAAAGAGCCACGGACCCAGGATAGAGCCTTGTGGAACACCATATAAAATATCATGTGTCTTTGAAGTATAATTACCACAACTTACAAAGTATTTTCTACCTGTCAGGTAGGATTCAAACCAATTTAAGACACTGCCAGAGAGGCCCACCCACTGACTAAGGCGATTTCTAAGAATATTGTAATCAGTTGTATCAAATGCGGCACTCAGATCTAAGAGGATGAGAACAGATAAATGGCCTCTGTCTGCATTTACCCGCAAGTCATTTACTACTATAATGAGTTCAGTTTCTGTACAGTGATTTGTTCTAAAACCTGACTGAAACTTATCAAGAATAGCATGTTTATTGAGGTGGTTATTTAGCTGCATAATGACTGCCTTCTGTAGGATTTTACTTAAGAAAGGCAGGTTAGAAAAAGGTCTAAAATTTTCAAAAGCTGAGGAGTCAAAATTGCCTTTTCAAATTGCCTTTACTTTTCCATTTAACCTTTGTCACACACGTGTGTTTAGGAGACAACTAAAGGGCTCAAATACATGTGATTCCATGCCAGACAAGGGGGTGGTGAAGTGCACTAATTTTCCCTCTCGATCTTTTGCTGACCATTCTAGGGAAATGCCTCCCGGCTCTGGGGCAGCCAATGAAGTCACTTCCGGTTCCGGTATTGATGACATCACTTCCTCTACTGGCCTTTAAAGCCGCCATCTTATCTGACGAGAGTCAGTTCTGTTTTGGACTCAGTTCAATGAACATGTCTTGTTTTTTGAATCAGTTTTGCAGCCGGGAACAATTATACAGGTGGCTGCTCCAAACCTTCTCAACGTCCTATGGTGGTTTTTGTGACACCTTATAGAAAAAATATGTTTTGTTGGGATTATTTCTGTAGTAGCAGTTCAAAAATAGCATAAACTGTTTTATTATTAAAGTGTTCAAAGGACTGGACACCTAGTGGTTTTTATGTGATAAATACTGAATAGGTTAAAAGAGATTGTAGTATATGCACTAGCTATGATATTCAGATACCAATGGTAAAATCAGCCCCGAATTAAAATATGTTCTGCAGCAGCAAGTGTTAAGTGACTGGAAACACAGGACTGCTGATAGACTTAAATGGAGCACCTAACAAGGCATACAGAGATGTTTATGAGCATGATTTAATTTCCATGGCTAACCCAAGCATGTGTGCTTTCACTGACTTCTCTCCCCTTCTAACGTATCAGTATATGTATTATAGCCCCCCAGAGTGCTTGCCGGTGCCGGCCCAATACATTTTTACTCATTTCATTGCTTTTTTAGACAGCTTGCTATCATTAGAAGTATGACCCTCTTTATCCACACTATGATAGACTCCCTAAAGTCAGCTTTAAATCCTTTCCCAGGCTGTCTTTCAGCCAAACTCTTAAACTATTTCTGGTGTTATGGGAAAGTACTTTTTTTCTACAGGAACAAAAGACTAGGGCTCTCTCTCTGCTTCCTTCTGGTGTCCCTGTATTCTCTGAAGCAGGTAGCAGAGTGGTGCAGTGGTTAACACTCGTACCTCACTTTTCCAGAAGCATGATTTCAGATCCTGACCTGTGTGGGGTTTCTGCATTCTCCTATGTTTAAATGGGGTTTTCTCTGATTATTTCAGTTTTATTCTGTGTTTGAGGTTGATTAGTGATTCTAAATTGGTCTCATAAGAGCAATTGTGCTTAGTCCTACACTAACCCTCCATTATACTGGCTTCCCATCAAGGAGACATTATTCAACCCAAAATGATTATAGTTTGAAACACAATCGTATTTGTACAACGATATTTGGTTTAGGGGTGGCACGGTGGCGCAGTGGTAGCGCTGCTGCCTCGCAGTTAAGAGACTTGGGTTCACTTCCTGGGTCCTCCCTGTGTGGAGTTTGCATGTTCTCCCCGTGTTTGTGTGGGTTTCATCCGGACTCTCCGGTTTCCTCCCACAGTCCAAAGACATGCAGGTTAGGTGGATTGGCAATTCTAAATTGGCCCTAGTGTGTGGTGGGTGTGTTTGTGTGTGTCCTGCAGTGGGTTGGCACCCTGCCCGGGATTGGTTCCTGCCTTGTGCCCTGTGTTGGCTGGGATTGGCTCCAGCAGACCCCCATGACCCTGTGTTCGGATTCAGCGGGTTGGAAAATGGATAGATGGATGGATATTTGGTTTATTGTTTCAGTGTTGTGGGAGTGTTTCTAGAAAAGGATTAAGCAACCTGATAAAGAGACTTACTAAGAAAAACACCATCTATATATTAAAATGGAATGTCTGTTTGTCTGTATGTTCTCAACACTCTTTGACCAATCTGGAAAAAAAATTCTGCATAGTTGCTTTCTAGTACCATATGGAAAAGATAGACTAGTTTAATTTTGACCTGGGGGTCTGGGTGTTTTTTTTTAGTATCTATCTATCTATCTATCTATCTATCTATCTATCTATCTATCTATCTATCTATCTATCTATCTATCTATCTATCTATCTATCTATCTATTCCTGTGTGCTATAACTTGCACACCAGTGCCACCTGCTGTCTCAGAGCAAGTGAAACATCCAAACAGACTGAAGCCAGACTAACAGAGAAAATATGACCAGAACTTAATTTACCTGAGCAATGCCACATGCTGCTTCTGTCTACTTTAATATACAAAGGAGGGTCTTGCACTTTTGTAGGAGGGTGTTGGTTGAGACTTGATGGAGAGCGAAAGTGAAGCGCAACACAAAGGAGAATCAAAAGGTTGCTTTGTTGTCTTTCTTTGATAATTTAAACACTACAAACTGTCCACCTTGAACTAAAAAGACGAGTCAGGCATGACAGCATTACATAATGACTTTTCCATAGGCACTCAAACAATTTGGCAATAGAGCAGTGGCACCACATGTGAGTATTGAGAAGAGAAACGGTATACAGTAGGTAAGTAATTATTAACAGTTTATAAATATTATATTGCTTATATTATAGTACTAATGACTAACAACAGAGATGCAGCATCCACAGCTAATCAGCACCCATAGTCTGGGTATGCTAAACCAAATTAGTGAGTCTTCAGCTGGGATTTAAAAAATGAGAATGAAGGGGCATCTCTTATTGTAGCAGGAAGACCGTTCCCCAACTTCTGGGCCCTGTAACTAAAGGCACAACCTCCCACTGTTATTTTATTAATCCTTGGAATCATTAGCAGACCAACATCTTGAGATCTTAATGTACGTTCTGGTTTGTAAGTAATGATAAGTTCAGATAAATAAGCCGGACCTTGGCCATTTAAGGCTTTATATGTTAAAAGGAGGATTTTGAAATCTGCCCTAAACTTAATTGGGAGCCAGTGATTTAAGAACTGGAGTTATGTGTTCGTATTTTCTTGTTCTTGTAATAATTCTTACAGCAGCATTTTGAATTAACTGAAAGCTGTATAAAGAACATTTGGAACATCCAGTGAATACCGCATTGCAGTAGTCAACCCTGGTAGAAATAAAAGTATGAATTAATTTCTCAGTACCCTGCATATTAATTTTCCAACATTTTTAAGATGGAAAAAACATGCTTTGGATGTTTGAAGGCTGTTTTTATTTTACAAATTGTCCACCTTGAACTAAAAGGATGAGTAAGTGTTCATGGTTAAAACCCAGCAAGGAGTTACCACAATTCTGGACCCAAAAAGAAAAAAGTCTCCACTCATGAGAGCAGGGACATTGATATAGAGCCAGTGTAGATGATAGATGGGACAGGTAGCAATAACAACAGGGTCACCTTTCAAATAAAGCATAAGCCTTTGCTTTTTTTTCCATAACCTATTTTATCGGCCTGGACATGACTTCATCACTGTGTCAGCAGCAGTATGAGTGGACATTCCATCAATTAGACGAGCAGCTTTTAGCCAGCTGCAAGGGGACAATGGCTTTTTGAAATTGGTCAACAGAAGGTTACATATGTAAAAGATAACATAGTTGATAGCATAAGCATTCACCATCTTTTAGTATGACGCACCTTAAATCATCACTGGTCCAACCAATTTGTTGTTAGAAGTAACCCAATTTAGTTCAATTAAGATGTGAGGTTTCAATTGATTGTAGTATAATTTCAGCTGATCTGCAAGAGCCAACTTTTGGTGAGTCATTATCATGGCCTAATCTACTCAATGAAGACCAAAGAAACTTCAAGTGACTGCTTGAAAAAGAGTTTGAAAATCACAAGTTGGTGATGGATACAAGAAAATAACCAAGTAACTGAACATCCCATAATTATTTATTAAGAAATGTAAGCTGTAAATCTGACTAGAGCAGATCCACATAAACCATCCACATAAACTGAGTAATCCTTCAAGAAGAAGACCAATGAGGGAGGCCAAAATGAGACGTATGATAATGGTAAAAGAATTACAACCTAAACTGGCTGAGATCTGAGACAATATCTGTTGGCCAGGTGTTTCACCAGTCACAGCCTTTTGGGAAAGTGGCAGAGAAAAGGGTATTGCTAAAAATACACATACACACAGAGCTTGGCAAAAGGCAAATGGAAGACATGAAATCAGCTAAAATAAAGTTTGGTTTGGTGTAAGCAAATGCTGAACAACATTTAAAACACACCATTCCCTCTGTGAAGCACAGTGGTGGCAGCATCATGCACTGAGGATGCATCCCTGCAGTGGGTTTTGGAAGGCTTATGGAGGTAGAGGGGAAAATGAATGCAGCAAAATATGGGGAAATCCTGGAGGAAAACCTAATGCTTTTTGCAAGAAGCCTCCGCGTTCGAAAAGGTTTGTATTCCAACAAGACCACAACCTCAAGCATAAAGTCAAAGCTACACAGGAATGGCTTTAAACCAATGTTAATGCCCTGAAGTGGCCAAGTCAGAGGTTAAATCAATTGAGAATTTGTGACAGGACATGAAAACGACTATTCACTCATGATCATCATGAGGCCTGATGGAGCTTGAGTAGTTTTGCAAAGAAGAATGGGAGAAAATAACAGTGCCCAGTTGTGCAGAGCCATTAGTGAGAGAACGATGCATGTGACTTAGGCCTGGAATGGCTACCTACTAAATACTGATTTGAAGGGGGTCAATACTTGTACCATTTATTGTTTATGTTTATGCCAGAAAAATCAAATTAAATGCACAGTGATGCAATGTTGTATAACAATAAAATGTGAACATTTCCAGGAGATGAATACTTTCTATTGGCACTATAAAAGAGTAATGACATGAGTAAAATCCACTAAGTCAGCGCTACCAAGAATTATGCAGTGCTACAAAACACTTTTATTCATTACATTTGTGGTGAAAGACACTAAAAAGCAGCAAACAATGCAATATATCAGAGAACAGATAGGCATCCAACAGTATGTGAAGGAGAAACATGCCCTCTTGAAGAAAAAGCGGATGACAAATGAATCACTTTGGGTTGAGACATTGCACCCCACATACAGTAGCACTGCATTGATGACATAGTAAAACCAATAACTTAAAACCACCTGCTTATAACAATATTTCCGGTATATCTGGTTTTAAAATATTAGGAACACATGAAGCATCAAAATATTTCAATAATGTAACAGGGATGGACAAGTTGAAATTTTATACACAATTTACATAACATTTCTATTATTATTAAGCAGTTCGCATATGTTTGCAACCCGAGATTTTTCTTCTTTTTTTGCATATAACAGAGACATATGCTTTGCATTTGCCATTCCAACAGATTGCACATCACAAACATTAACACTGCTATCGTTTTTTTCGTGTCTGCCGTTTCTATACGAGGGTGACAATGAGTTAAATTCCAATGGATGTTTTTCAAATGTTGACAAGCAATAAGCAAAAGGTATCACTGAAAACCACAGAAAACAAAAACAGCAAAAAAAAAAAAAACAGTACGAGGAAAGTTCGAAGAAAGAATTTTTTTTTACAATGTTTCTGTTTGGGGATTGTTGTGCAAACGTGCACATCTGAGCTGCGACCACAGATCTAACTGCTCTGTGGATGATTCATTCAGGCATTTCAAGATCACTTCGTTGTAATGAAAGCATCTGCTGAATGTACTTCGTAGTAACGCGATTTCTATAGACTCGTGTCATATTGGGAAACTATCGGGACCGTAACAATACTTTGTTGTAATACTCTCTCCTCTCTCTGCGCCGCTGCAAAGCCCCGCCCGCCAAGCGTTCTGAAAAGTCTGAGTGAGTCTCCGTTGCTGGCAGTTCTCTCGCGGCCCGGCTGTCAGACGGCTGCGGCCCGGTAGTGGGTCGCGGACCGGTGGTTGGGGACCCCTGGCCTAATAGATCTCTGTTCAGTCATTTAATGTTAAAGAAGGCCTCCTTGTGGTTGATCCTCTACAGAGAAAAACAGTAGGCAGTGAAAAACATCACAAGGTAAAGTCATAGAAGGCAATTCAAAGTAATAATGATATATTTATAATAAAGCTTGTCTGCCCACTTACACTTGTTGTGTAGCTGGTTAGTTAGGTAGGCTGGTTTACCCACTTCTCCATCGGCATAACCTTTAAAATAACAGTCTCTATTTTTCTAAATTGTCCTTACCTTTGCCGCACTCACTTTTGGGTGTGAATTCATTTCAGCAGGCCATGTGGTGTAATGCCTTGGGCCTTTAAACTAGGGTGGCAAACTTGTTTAAAGGTTTGTTGGATAAAGTTTTTAACTAAAAATACCATAAGTATAATTTAACTCCGGCAAGGCTAGCCAATTTAACTCCACTAACCTGTCGCCACAAAACTAAAGCAAATCGCTAAAGAAGCAGCAACAAAAGCCAGATATTGATGCAAGGAAAATGGCTTATCTCCAAATTTTATAAATGTGGTTGAAAGCAGACAGGAACCCATGTTCTTGATGAAGAGATTGATTCTGAATGCAAAATAAACAAGCAAAAGTGAAAAAACAAGCATTAAACTACAGTGGTAAACTACTACAGCTGCTTAGAGAATCTGATAATTACAAATTAGATATTTTGATAACCGGCAATATTATTTGAACTGGTAGTGGCAAGATGGGCAGTGTGGGTGAAGTAGTTATATACTATATGCATGATGAACAACATGTACAGTATAAGATGTCAAGTTAAATAAAGATAGAAACAACTGCATGGTCAAAGTGCATCTCCAATCTTGGTATGTGAAGAAGACTGATGGACAAGTACAATCTATGATCATCTACAAGACACAATCAATAATATCACCAGACACAACATCAAATTAGTGATACAGCATATAAATAACATAAGAGAACAAAACAGACTTTAGCTAGCCTGTATTAAACAAAAACTTTGGAAAACTATTACTCCTGCTATATAATATTATAAGCCTAGGTGGTAGCAAAACCTACTTGAAAATAACACAAGAAGATGTGGCAGTCACAAAATAGAAACACCAAATCAGCATTGAGGGCTGTCAGAAGTTACAGGGAGCCAGTCACACCACAGCCTTGTAAAGGTGATACAGACACAACAATTAAAAATGGGACAAGAACTAATGGTCGGAAATTTACACAGTGTAGAAGCTAAAGGGTACTGCCACTGCCAAAACATAGCAAGCAGAACTTAAAAATTGGTTCCAACCATTTACCACAATAACAGATGAAGAGATCTTATAAGAAGTCATGGTATTAAAGAACAGCTGCAGGCCTCAACAGAACTACTGAAACATGGGTTCACAGGCACATTGACAACAATGACCAGACTTCTAAATGCATGCTGGCAGGAAGAGTGCTTCTCAGAAGCATAGATACATGGGGTGATTGTTAATCTGAACAAGAGAAGCATCTCTGATTGCAACAACCGGTGTGGTGTCACACTTCGATCTGTATTGGGCAAGTTCTTCTATAGCGTATTGTTCTATTCTCTATGAGATTCAGTGAGAAGTCAAGCAAAATGACACCTTTTTTTGGCTAACTAAAAAGATTACAATATGCAAGCTTTTGAGGCAACTCAGGCCCCTTCTTCAGGCAAGATGTAATATTGTAATTACAAGTACAACACCCTAGTACTATGAGATACAGACATTTTTATGTAAGAGGACCAGGATGATGAGATGTGCCAGAGTCAATAACAAAAAATGTCTACCCAACCTTCTGCCAATCGTAATGTCTAAAAAGAAATTCAGAATATGTACAAAACAGGCAGATATTCAGTAACTAGGGAGTCCTTAAACAAAAATAACCACATGTAACACTCTATGAATCCAAATCTCAAAAAGAACAGAATCTCACGTGATGACCTTAAAAACATTAAGCTGATGATCTCAGCAGTCACAATCCCCTCAGTTCCTCAAGATGGCAGCAAATGTACCAAAACTGAAACAACATCACGGAATAACATGGAAAAATCTAAAACTTAAAAGAAAAAAAAAATAGAAATAATGTGTACCTTAAAATGACTACAGAAAACCAGAGGAAAATTAAACAAAAGGAGACAATCGTATGACATATTACTGAGATGACTACATGATGTGACCATCCCAGTAGATCACCATCTTCCAAAATATCCAGCTGCTTTGTAAAGATGACTACTGGCATTATGGATTAGTTCAACAGCGTACGCGAGGGTTGTCTGTTGTCACTCGTGTTCTTTTTGGTAATCAAATGCAAGAGGCAGTGAACAGGCCAAACCTGTGGACTGAACAGACTCGTCTGAAAGACCTGGAATTAACGGATGATGCTGTCCTACTGGCTGAAATGAGAGACAGACTACAGAAGCTGACAGTCAAAACTGGAAGAGCCTGCCAGAGAAATAAGACTAAGAATTAAAGTTAAAAAGAAGGAAAATGCAGATCAGTTACAATCAAGCAATAACTCAAATCACTACTGGATAAAAGCTAGTGGGTAACATTGATTGCTCTACCTACATTGGCAATGTCTCTACCAGGAAAAATGAGATAAAGAATAAAGATTTCTTTGAGAAATATCAGAGAGATAGAAAATAATGAGTGACAGTAAAAAACACTTTTTCTTTCCTCCCTCGATCTTCAGATTCTGTCTTTTCTTCATTTTAAAAGTAAGCTTATTGGTACACTGGCTCAGGACAGCCAGTAAAACCTGTTTTGTTGTTATTTACATTTATTTGTTTGGCTTATGCCTTTATCCATATACAGTTGATATACAGTTGGTTACATTTCTTTTGTTTTTCCATTTGGAGCACAGGCAGGTGAAGTGACCTGCTCAGGGTCACACAGTTTCAGTGGTTCTATTCAATAAGGGCGCGCACAAAAAGGCGACCTTCAAAAGGGCGACCTCAATTGGGCGCAGAGAATAAAAGCGCACATAAATAAAAGCGATCTTCAAAAGGGCGACCTCAATTGAGCGCCGAATAAAGGCGCGCGTAAATAAAGGCAAGCTTCAAAAGGACGACCTCAATTGAGCGCCGAATAAATGCGCGCGCAAATAAAGGAGCGCTTCAAAAGGATGACCTTCGGAGCGAATTAAATTAATTGTCCTTGATTATGCTAATAGACCGCATCTCGAATATCTACGTGGCATTGCACATAATCTACAGCTTCAAGTGTAACTTGCTTTCACCTTTTTATACATTCAGTCATTGCCTTAATCTAATTTTCTGTAATTTTGAAAACAACGAAATATAGAGAGCTTTAGAAATAGTTCGTTAGAAGTAGTTCATTAGAAGTTCATGCATTAATTAATTGGATGTTTTAATATTCTTGCTTTCACCTTTTTATACGTTCAATCATTGCCTTTATCTAATAAATTTTCTGTAATTTTGTTGCGTTTGCCTTTATTCGCTGCGCCCAATTGACGTCACCCTTCGAAGCACTCCTTTATTTATGCGCGCAGTTATTCGGCGCTCAATTGAGGTCATCCTTTTGAAGCTCGCCTTTATTTGCGCACGCCTTTATTCAGCGCTCAATTGAGGTCGCCCTTTTGAAGATCGCTTTTATTTATGTGCGCTTTTATTCGCCGCGCCCAATTGAGGTCGCCCTTTTGAAGGTCGCCTTTATGTGCGCGCCCTTATTGACGGATACCGTGTCAGTGGATTTTAACCTGCAACCTCAGGGTTTGAAGTCTGAAGCGTTAACCACTGCACCACACTGCCACTTTCTAAGCTAAACATTGGTTTCACTTCTGGCGTCAACTGTACCTTTTACAACTATGTTATATCACTACACTATATAATAAAACTGAAAAAGAAACAACACAGTAATGTTATCGGGATGAAGACAGCATAAACATAATAAATCATTTATTTACATAGGAAATTTGTAAATTTTGAAGTTTCTTTACACAATTTTAAAATAAAGAATCCAGAAACTAATAAAAAAATAGAACAAATAAAACAAAATGCTTTGATTAGTGAGAAAAGCGCTATATAAATGTAAAGAATTATTATTATTATTATTATTAACCAACACAATGCAATGACAGAACACTGAAGAACACAAGAGAAATATTGAATAAACATTAAGATTTTCAATTTAGTTTAAAAGAAGAAAGTGAAAAGCAGTCACACAGACGTTGAGGTAAGGAGTTCCATGTTTGGGGGGCCATGGCTCTGCATGATCTAACACCCCAGGTAAAAAGTTTAATTTCAAGTACTATAAGGAGCCCTGGTTATGCAGATGAATGAAGTGAACCAGGCATGAAGGAGACAGACCAAATAAAACTTTGCCGCAGCCAGTGTACAATGTAAAGAACATGTGGGATACACTCTGTTTACTTGGTGTATTTGTATAGTGAGAGTCAAGCAAACTGACACCTTTTGTTGGCTAACTAGAAAGATTACAATATGCAAGCTTTTGAGGCAATTGAGGCCCGTTCTTCAGGCAAAACATCTAATTACATTTTGCATGCACAAGCGTTTCACTGAAGACAAGTGATATAGCAAAGGTGACAATAAGCATTTTGATAAGTGAGATGATGTGAGGCTCAAAAGTAAGTGATGAATCAAAAAGGATACCTACATTACAAACAACTTGGGAAGGTTGGATAAACCCAACATCAAGTTAAATGCTAAAGTCTTGACAGCAATCAACTTGGGGACAACTAAGAATACTTAATTTCTATTCCAGCAGAAAAAGACTTAGCAAATACAATAGATAGTAGACCTGGTATGAATGATCTGAATGTCATCAGCATAACAGTGAAAGTTGAGACCATGATGATGACCATGATGATGAACAATTTGTCTTAAGGGGGGTATGTACTGAATGTTAAAAAAAGAAGGGACTGAGCACAGATCCCAGAAGTACATTTTGGGTGAATGGGTGTTGGAGAATTTACAGTGGATTTAAGAAGTATTTGGACCCCTCCACTATTTCATATTTTGGTATGTTGCACCCTTGTGCTGAAATCATTTAAATTAATTTTCCCCCATATCAAGCAACACTACTTAAATACTATAGAACGACAAAACAAAAACAGCATTTTAGAAATGTTTGCAAACTTGTTTAAAATAATCAATGAAAATATCACATGGACACAAGTAATTAGACCATTTACTCAGTACTTAGTTGAAGCAGCTTTGGCAGCAATTCCAACCTGGAGTCTTCTTGGGTTTGATTGCAACAAGTTCCCCACACGTGAATTTGGAGATTTTCCTCCATACTTCTCCTCAGATCCTCTCAAGCTCTGTTGAGTAAGATGGTGACTTCGATGGAGAGCTGCAGTATTTTCAGGTCTCTCTAGTGATGTTCAGTTGGGTTCATGCTTGGGCTGTGGCTAGGCCACTCAAGAATATTTGCAGAGTTGACCCAAAGACAGAACTGTATTGTCTTTGTTTTGTGCTTATGGTCATTGTCCTGTTGGAAGGTGAACCTTTGAGCCAGTCTGAGGTCCAGACAACTCCAGAGCTGGTTTTCTTTAAGAATAACTTGGAATTTTGTTCCATTCAGCTTTCCCTGTTTGGTTTCCCAGTCTCTGCAGCTGAAAAACAAATCCACAGCATGATGCTGCAAAACACCATTCTTCAATGTTGGAATGGTTTACTCCAGACATGAGGCTGGTATTGGATTCATCAGACTAGAGAATCTTGTTTGGGGCTTCCATGTATTTCCCGTCTCAAAACTCTGCAGGTAATTCCTTTGACTTCATTGTTTGTTTTTTGTTCTTTTACACATTGTCAAATGTAGGACCTTATATAGACAGGTGTGTGCCTTTTCTAATCATGTCCAACCAATGCAACTGACCACAGGGGGACTCCAAACAATGTGTAGAAACATCTCAATGACTGATAGAATGGGATGCACCTGAGCCAGATGTCAAGTGTCATAGCATAGGGTCTAAATACTTGTGTCAATGTGTTATTTCAATTTTTTATTTTCAATAAATTTGTAACAAAATTCTAAAATTTACTTTTTTCTCATTCTGGGGAATTGAGTGTTACCTGATTTGAGGAAAAAAATTAATTTGAATGATTTTAGCATAAAGCAGCACAACAGCAAAATGTGAGAAAAGTTAAGGGGTCTGAATACTTTCTGAATCCTATGTACCTGTATATGAACAATTGTAACAAAATACTGTCTATGAGATCGATACGATTTAAACAAGGACAAATCTGTGGCAGGATTACCAATTAGGGAAAGGCAAGATGAAAGCTTATTTTGATTCAAAGTGTCAAAAGCCACACTAAGCTCAAGGAACAGAAAAATGCCAAGAGGCAGATTAAAACAGAATATTAACAGTTTTCAAGAGAGCAGTCTTTGTGTTTTATAACATGTGAAAACCAGACTAAAATGTTTTATAGATCTGTTTAGCAACAGTAAATACCGTTGAAGTAGCTTAGTGACAGCACCTTCCACCATCTTGCTAGGAACGGAAAGCAGGAGACAGGCCTTCCGCCATCAAGACATGATGGCTCAAGAAAAGACTTTTGAGAAAATGTGTTACAGCACCAGTTTTAAGAGAAGATGGGACACAGCCAGAATCTAAAGATGTATTAGCAATGTGAGAAATTGGGCCGGCAATAACTAAGGCACAGAACTTAAGAAGAGAAGTAGTGACAGGATCGAGGTTTGAGGAGGAGGAGAAGTTTCTTAGCTCAGTGATACAGAAATGATCGATATAGGCAGAATCAGTCCACGAAGGTATCATGGAAAAGTGAAAAAGAAATCATTGTAGAAAACTGCTGAAAGATATCACTGCCTTCGTACATGAAAATCGTAAAAACACTTGACATTGCTTGCAGCTAGGAGCAGACAATATGGGAAGTAGTACAAGTGTGCTCATACTTGTGGTTATTGGGATTGCTGCTACTTTAATTTATAATGGAAGAATATTAGAAGTCATAGGCTTTACATCTTGCCTGAAGAAGGGGCCTGAGTTGCCTCGAAAGCTTGCATATTGTAATCTTTCTAGTTAGCCAATAAAAGGTGTCATTTTGCTTGGCTTTTCTCTACATTCATAATGGCTAACACGGTACAACACCCTAGTACCATAGGCTTTATTCAAAACACATCTGTACTTTAAGAATGTGTGTTCATTGTATGCCACTGAGTCGAGAACATGAAACACCAGCAGGTCTAGGATTATCAGAATTTTTCTTTCCATGAGGATTTGTTTTCTACTAAATTTGCATCTTGCTACAGATGTTTCCCCTTCTTTCAGGCATGTTGCACACCCACCCACCCATTCATTGTCTAATACACTTATCCAGTTCACAATCCATAGGTGCTGCTTGACCTTATTCTGCATGTTTAAAATATATTGCTTTTTCTTATTCATTTCCCTTATTTTGCACGTCAACAGTTGGTGCAGAAGGTTTATTTGTTGCCGTGTGAAGTGCACCATGTCTTTCTGGTCTATTGCTTTGTAGTTTAACCAAATGCATTAAAATGGACGAAGGCCATCTTTGTAGTAAATCTAGAAGCGAGAGCTCAAGGGGCATTGAGGGCAAGCAAGGAGAAGATGGGTGATGCTTCATTGGGGAGCAGTATTGGGCTTGTGTAAGTGAAAAAGTGCTGACAGAATAGAATCAAATATTATTTTTCAGACCAGGACTCACAATGGTCTTTTTCATTCTAATTCTATTATGTCAGCAAATAAAACAACATATTAGTCTGAATTTTAAATGCTCTCTACACTAAAGTGGACATTTTTTACTATTGCAAAGTTGCAAAATAACAGAGTGTGGGTCCTATTTTTTGTGTGCTTGAATGCATCACAGGCGAGTTGTTTGTATTTAGCCACAGTCTGCAGGTCCTTTAAATGCAATGAGCACTCGGGTTGCTGCCGAGCAGTAGTCCAGCACCGAGACGTCTTCTTTCACTATACAACAGCACCACTCTCTGGCCACAGAGTGACATCCTTCAAGATGTCATGTGCGTGGATAACTTAGTGAAATTATATACATTAAATTATTCATACTGCATTGCTGGAAGGATTAATATACTGTATATACAAAATGTATGCGAAGCAAAAGTGCACAAAATACTTTTATTGCTCAAAGCATTGCAAAATCACAATGACAGAATGAATTTGTGTAAGCAGACTGACAGACACGGAGGTAGGCCGATTAATCTTCTAGATATCCCTGATAGTTTTTCTATGCGGAACTCAGTGACTTGGTGGAATCCATGAGACTTTTCCACATATCCATCATGCTGGTTTGCAAGGAATCAGCCATTGGTTGCCATTGCTCTGCCTGAGCTTTCAAGCTTTCAATCAGAGGTTTCATTTGGCTCTCCATGTTATCTGCAATGGGCTTGAGGTTCTCTTCCAGCTGAGATCTGCTGCTTTTTATGTATTCCCTTAAATAAAACAAACAAGAAGGAGCATCAGCAAAAGCATTAAGACACTTTGATGAGAGGAAAACATTTAGGCAAGTGGTCCAAACCATAATAAAAGTGCTCAAAATCAGGTTTGTGTTAACAAGAAATGTCTGAACAGCAAGCACCGTATGATAAAAAAATATATGCATTAATCCAAGAAGAAATTTGTTTTCTCAGAAAATGCACCTATTAACCAATTTTCAAGGTACGTAATAAACTTGAATTTCAGTTGCAAAGAGACATGATACAGGAAACAATTCTGGATATGAGAGCCAGCAGATCAATGCAAAAATATTATTTCATTCATGGATAAAACATGGACAGTACACTGCAAGCTTTATTTTTTCTTGTATGCACTGCCATGTGCTGTCAATACACAGAGCAGCAGCCCTTGTTGTGCATAATAATGAACCGATACTATCAATATAATAACATAACATAAGTGGATTGTGGGTGAGCTCTGGAGTGAATTCCCATGAAGTCAAAAGTATATAAAATGATGTTTGTTTTATAAATGAAGAACAAGAGATAAGTTAAGGAAAGGAGCAACAAAGAAGTACACAAAATAAACCCACAGAGACAGCATGGGGCCTCACTAAACTAGGATGGTTACATGTCAGTCCATCCAGGCTTTCCTTTATGGTCAGGGCCTTTTAGGGTCCTTCCTCTTCTCTGCAATGCTCTAGTCACCTTGTCAGCACTGGGTGCAAAACAGAAGCCGATCCTGGAAGGGGAACCAGGCCACCTCAGGGCTTAACTCATGGACACATTAACACAGGGCCAATTTTAAATTAACGGTCAACCTAAATTATATAATATGGTCAATGTTTCAAATAGATGTGCAATATGTTTAAAAAACATTTTAATGTTTCTGCCACATGTATAAATAAATAATATTACAATATCTAAACTGTGTGACAGTGTAGCACAGTGGCCAAAGCTGCTGTTTCATGGATCTAGTGGCTTGTGTTGTTGTCCAAGTGGAGATTTCCCATTCTACAGCAGGAATGGGCAAAATTGTTTCTGGAGGGCCGCAGTGCCTGCAGGTTTTTGTTGCAACCCAATTGCTTAATAAGAAGCTCTTATTGCTCAAGTAACACTTCTGCTTCATTTTCATGTCTGGCTCATTAAGATTTGCTTATTTTAGTCTTAAACAGTCTTGGTTTTTAATTGCTCCTTATTAGCAATAAGATGCAAATGACAAAAGAAACCAACTGTTCTCCATTTAGCTTGTTTCCATTTACACCTGTGTGTATTTATTGTGCACTATTTGGTTTAATTAAATACTTGGAAGGAAAGTGAAGAGAAAAAAGTAAAGGACTGAGAATTACTCGTATGTTTTAGCCTTTAAATCATTTGGATGATATCCTTAGAAAGGGGAGGAAAATCTAGGATATGAGAATGACTTGACATAGAAGAGTTAAAGTACTAACAAGCCATAAAATTAAATTATTGGCAACAATTGTTTTGTAATTAAGCAACCAGGATGGAACAAAAACCTGCAGCCACTGCGGCCCTCCAGGACTGACTTTGCCCACCCCTGTTCTACAGTGTCTGCATAGTTTTTCCTTCAGTTACTCTAGATTTCCTCCCAAATCCTCAAAGATGTTCAGGTTAGCTTAAATGGAGATTGCAAATAAGTCCCTGTGAGTTTCAGTGTGGATGTGTGCATGAGTGGCTCTTCTGATGAAGTGTTTCCTGTCTTGTGCCCAGTGCTGCTTAGACAGGCCCCAGCAACCCGGAATGGGATGCAGCAGGTCAGAGAATGATGTGATACAATATGTACATTTTCTGAAGTATTTCTTGGCATATGAGAAAATATTGGAATAAAAGTTGTGAATTCCATATGAACACCAATCCAGGCAGAAATCATAACTATTGCCATGGGGCTGAACGGCTGCAGTGTTAGTCATTGTGTTAGAATACTCATCTGAAGATTTGAGGAATTTTTTGATGAAATTAAATAAATAAATATGAAAATGAATAAACGTATTGTGAAATGTGACAATAAATAAAGAAAAAGTACATGAAATATGAGCGCAAATAACTAAGTGTGTCACAGAATGCATTTTTTGTTGCCCATTTTTATTTAATTGTTCATAATATTCCTTCTAACAAATTTAAAACTGTCACTTTCACTCATCGAAGCTGAGTGGATGGGCTCTGTTAAGCACTGTTTTTTGATTGGTGAATCTTCCACAAAGTGCATGTACATGTTTTGCATGACTTGGGAATCCCGTGGCCTATGCACGTGCTCAGAGTTGTGACTGTACACATCGACTGCAAGTGCAAGAAAAACTTGAGTAGAACTACTGCAATATGCAGCTACTTTAATCCTATAAAATCCGACTTCAACCTTAGAAGCTTTTAAAAAGTGTCTGCTATAAATGTGGCATTTTATGGCTGAAGGTTTAAGACAGCTGTATTAACGATTCACCAATTAAAACACAGCACTCACTAAAAGCCTGCCATCTCAGCTTTGACAAGTAAAAGTGACAGTTTGAAATTCAAACCGTATTTCACGTTGTGTTTGGAGGAATATTATGGACAAGTTTAAATAAATAAACAAAAGACATTCTGTGACACGTTTAAATATATATATATATATATATATATATATATTGGCTGACATTTCATGGCCTTTTTCTTTATTTATTGTCAAATTTCACAGTACTTTTAATTATTTGTGTATTTATTTACTTTTTAAATTTTGGATAAAATATTCCTCCATAGAAGATGTCTGTTCCCACTCGTACTAAGCCAATAAATTTAGGGCGGAGTGGCTGCTCTGAGACTAAGGATCTGTGCCGGTATCTGGTAGGTTTCTGGTTCAAATCCCCATTTCTGCCAAAAGAGATCCTACTCTGCTGGACTGTTGAGCAAGGTCTTTATATGCAATTGCTCCAGGGGCGCCGTACAATGGCTGACCCTGCGCTCAGACCCTAAGGGGTATGCAAAAACTAACAAATTTCTAATATAAGAAATTGTATAAGGCAAAAACAAAGAACAAAACAAAAATACAGAGAACTGTAACAACCACACAACTGTTTCCAACCCCAGTCATCGACACATGTACTATGCTAACCACTGCACTTCCATTCCAATGCATGAACATCTCCAAAATGAAAGAACTAAGAATTGATACATTTATTGTTACTGTTCACTAAAAGAAATGCGTCATTAAATGTTTTAAATGAAGGGCATTAAAAAAAAAGGCAAGTATAATCATTTCATAAATTTAAAGCAGTACAAGAAATAAAGTTCCTTCCTGCACCGTGTCATAGCCAGATACTCGCAGCTGCATTGAATGATAGTCAGTTAGTAAAACGTATAATTACTGGGCTTTGGAGTTCAGCTCCTCTGCTTTCAGTTTGCTCATTAAGTCCTGGGTGCTGGTTTTCACTAAATTAGTTAATTCTTCAACGTATTTGGTCAGAGTTTCCACTTGGCCCATAACATCTGGAACCTCCCTTTTTGTTAGTGAGGCGGCTTCACTGCCTGAAAAAAGACAAAAAGTTATAAGAACAAGGATTATAAGGAAGAAGGAATGCCTTACATAGTTAATCACCCGAATATGTTTTATAAAAGCAGAAAATTCTAAACGATAAATGATCAGTACATTGATTTTTTTAAGTTCACTTATCCACTTTCAAGTAGTCCTAAAAGGAGTAACAGGTGCTAAATCCTATCCTGGCATCATACGTTTTTATAATCACTTAATCCATCTGTTTTAATAAAATCAAAAAACAGTAATATAAATATAAAATTACATTATTTCCATAATTCAGTTTTCTTTTTTATTATTTTGTATTGTACTAAGGATAGACTCTTTTTACCTGACTGATTTGAGTAAAAGACATAGCATTTTCTAAAAGGGGTTCACAGTAAGTATTTTGTATGTGTGAATGCCATGCTGGACCCTTTCCCAGCTGGGACGCCGTAATGGAAGATCAGCATGGAAGGAGGCACAACTCGGCTGGGACTGAGCTAAATCAACATCCCATGCAAAGGGATAAATTAGTGGACAGCAGGAAGGAGCTAGGATATGAACAGCAGTTTCTCCCCCAGCATAATAGATGGCAGTGCTCTGCTGCCGTGGACCCAATAAGGTTTATGGGAATCGTAGTCCTGCGAGACAACTCTGTCAGAGTCCTTGGGTGCCACAAGGGGGGACTGCAGAGAGAAGGGCTCCCTGTTTCCTCGAGTGCCCTGGTACTGGAAGCACTCCTGGATCTGACATAAAAGCAAGCTGTCTATGGAGTCAGAGTTGGGAGGTAGAAGGCGAAGCTTACCTGGAAGAGAAAGAGGAGGATTGCTTATTCGAAGGCTGTGGATTAATTGGAAAATGGGTATTTTGTGAAAAAAAAAATTTTTACACCTGGGGCTGTTTTGTGTGGTGTGTCTGGGGTTTTGGGGCTCAGTGATGCCCCCTGTCTTTTACATATGGTAATATTGTTAAGAGAATATTTGTCACTGCACACAGGAGTTCATCAGATAAGCAAAGAGGCAAATTTAGGAAATCAGGACTTGTAAATACCTTATATCAATTTCTGACTGCCTTAACTCACTCACCATTTGAAATCTTCTTTAATGAATTAAGAGAAACCTAAAAAGAGAACTTAATTTGGCAAATACATTGACTCTTATAATTAATGGCTGATATCTTACCATAAAACATGGCCATGGCAAGAGCCAAGACAGAGATGACTGAAACCTTCATGTTTGTGGAATTGCCTGATCTCTAGAGGACATAAACATACATTAAAGGTTAAATGTTATTAATTAAATATATAAAATAATAAAGGTAAATACAGAGAATTCCAAATGCAACCCCATGTTCTTAAAATGTTTAATTTTTTTTTTAGTGTGAATGTCTTTCTTCTATTATGATTACAAACTTATTAATAAATAGAACCAAACAGTTAATATTTTCCTAGCAATACTGTAACAGTCAAGGAGCATGGTGGTCCAGTAACTTCAGAAGTTAATAATAATAATAATTTTTTGCATTTATATAGCGCTTTTTCTCACTACTTAAAGCGCTCAGCAAGTGCAGGTTAAGGGCCTTGCTGAAGGGCCCAACAGAGCTGAGTCCCAGGCCTGCACACTGTCAGTGGAGTTTGCACACACTCCCTAGGCCTGCACAGATTTTTCCCTGCAAGCTCAACTTTCCCTTACCAAAGATGTGAGAGTTATATTAGTTGGTGATTCTAAATTTGGTCAAGTACGAGTTTATTTGTGAGTCTGCATAATATAGTAATGTTTTTAATCAGTGTAAGAGAAAGTTAACTTTTTGTATATTCCAACATTAATTTTCACTTTTAATTGCAGCCATGGGATGAGAACTGGACCCTGGTCCTCTTGTTACGCCTTCAAACTGGACTTTCACAGATATGACCAGCTCATCAGGATGTTACTTAATGTGATGATGCTCTGTTTAACGACTTCCATGAAGAATAGTGCAAGTTTTGGCTTGGTATTTCAGTTATGTGCCTACCTTATTTGCCTTCTACGCAAAGATATATGCAATAATTTAATCAAGAAGTGTAGTAGAAAACAGTACTTTGGGGATCTCAACTTGATGATATTTTCAAAGGTTTATGTGAATAGAGATTTGCACACTATCTTTTATGTTCTTACGAAATTAAACTTGAGTTCATACCTCACTTGCTGAATCAGTGAATTGGAAGACAATATCTATCACTTTAATACTCCATATACTGAATACTTGGATGAAGTGCCACAATAGTGGTTCTCTAACATAACTAAATGTGTGAAAATAACAACTAAATGTCTTTCATGTTTTTTCTGGGTTCAAGTAGGAATTTACTTACTTATTTCATTATATTTTTGATTCTTTATTCAAAGAAATTAAAAAATAATTCTAATTTTGACTGACTGCACTGACTCTAGTTACTTTCTTGCTATTAATCACTCACAATAGTATTTATCAATTTTGTCTTATATGTAATTTTCTCCTCTCACCTCCCTTGCATAAAGAACTAAACAAACATAAAAACATAAGAAATTGAATGAGGTAACTTTTTAATTCATCAAGCTCATCTGTTATACCATTAGTATAGTAGAAGAAATTGCATATGTTTTCTTCTATGGTGCTAACAAAAGGGCAGATGTAAAAGTGCTGCATTAGGCCAATCAAAAATGGCACATGTTGGCAAATCATTTGTTTGAATGATAATCCACACAGCGTGTAAAAGATCATTAACTCTTATTTAAAAACAGCAGACCAGGCAGGACTCAGTCCTGGACATGATACCAGTCTATCATGGTGTCCATGCACATATATACAGTCACTGCTCATTCTAGGCTTTGGTTGGAAATCTGAGAATGTGCAAACTGCACAGAGACAGTCTCTAAGCATGGAGTTGACCTCAGAATGCTGGACCACTGTCCCCTATCTGAGGTCCCTAAAGTTTACAGCACCATTTTTAAAAAGAGGAGAAAACACAAATTAATTCAGTGCCATTTTTGTATAAAGAGAAGTCATCAGCCATTTTCTGTTGACCTCGTTCTGTTAGTTTTCCACAAACTGAAATAATAGTATGACATCAGTTTTCTTCAAAGTTGAATTTATTATAATAGAAACTGCTAAATACATTTTCTAAATGATACATTTATATTAGTTACAGTAGTAAGTTGCTTTATTGCTGTATGTCATGATTACAAGCATATTCTTTTATAGCAGATCTGACACTAATTTTAATTATTCACTTACAAGTCAAATTAAAATAACACTGGAGTTCAAAAAGTAAACCCTCAGATAATATGATTAACATCAGTCACAACTGCATATAATTTCATAAGCCTTATTGTATGTTATAACATTGAGAAAATCCAGAATCAATATTAAAATCTTAACAGTAATGACAGAAACAGAAATAAATAAATGAAAAGCTAGTTCATACAAGAAAGCATAGAATCGTGAACATCACTCATGTCTTGACTCTGTCTTTAAATTTAAAGTAAATAAAGGCTTTAGGCTTGTTAGTCTTCATTTTGAAAACATTTAAAAGCAAAACTTCTAGGGTAGAAGCCAAGTACTACTGTTTTAGATTTATGAAGAAACTAAACATAAAACATTACCATTTCAGGACAATGAAGCATATATTCACATATAAAGACTGGAATACATCTCATTGCATTTTTCAAAGTAACAATTAAATATAAAAGCTCTTAATATTTGAACCAAATGAGTTCCTTAACTAATTAACCAGAATAAGGGAAGTAAAGAGCCCTTACCTACTCAGAGGCAGCCAAGAGTCTTGATGCTGTCCCATGAAGAACTTCTGAAGCTTTTATATCCTCACAGTGGGCTAAGTCCCCTTCTGGTAGGCTAAAAAGGATAAAAAGTTTCAGGTGATTGGGCATTGTCCGTTGTCAGTCACAGTGGTAAAGGTTGGTATCTGCATGTGTTTTGTTGGACTAACCCTTGAGCTCAATTCAGCTGCTTAGAAGAGGAACCCAAAGTCCAAGGCTGTGAGCAGCTGAGCGCTGATAGAGCAAACATCCCATGTTTATTTGATTAAAAAACAAGACAATCACACAAACATTTTGTGGTACTCTTTGGGGTAATGACCACACTTAGCACATAAAGTTCTGTTTGTTTTATCTTTGTGAAGAATGAATACTTGCCCCAGATAAAAAAGCAAAATATCAATAAACGTTTCAAAACAATTTTTTCACAACTCATATGCATTTTTTTTGTTTTAATAATTAATTATTGTTCTTGTATGCTTGTTCCATTGTAATCCAGTGTGAGTAGCAAAAAGGTATTGAGAGCAATACTCCCAAATAGTAGGTAATCAAATAAGAGTTTACTTGGGGAGCAAGGAAAAGAGGAAGATTGTGCATGGTTATATAACATAATTTCTCTTATTATGCATCCCAGTATACTACAGCAGACTATCTGAGTAAAATAATATTATATAATATATATATACATGACATGTACTATAATTAACAGATAAAGTGTAAATGCACACATGAGAAAGGCAAAAGGAATACCTCTGAAAGTTGAACTGTAAAGGGTATTATTGGCTCAAAAATAAGTGATTTATTATAAAAAACTAAATACAGTACATACAACTGATGTGGATGGGAGAATATGAGGTTTTAAAATAGAAAGACATTAAAGCCTAGTTGTTGAAATTAGCTTTGTTAATGGGATTTGGACCCTGTCTAGCAAGCAGGCTGATTCATCCACTGTTCCTCATTATGCAAAGGCTCCACTCCCTTTCAAACTGTTCTGCACTTTCCAAAACAATGGCCACTTCCGCCCTCTCCCAGAATGAGACCCTGTCCAACTCTCCTCCAAAATAAGACTCCAAGGCCTTCTGGTCAAGGAGCAGCTTTTGCTTCTGCTTAGAGCTGCTTCTGAGAAAATCCCATGAACCACTTCTGTGGTCAGTAGTGCTGTTAGAATGTCCCATGGCATTCTCTGCAGAGCTTCTTCTGGTAGTCCCGAATCAGCCTTCATCACACTGGACATCAAAAACGGTAAATTTCAGCCAAAAACATGGTATGTCTGCCCTCTAAAACCTGCATTAGAACCTCACCTGTGTCATACAGGAATCCACTCAGTGGTTTTGGATATTGGATTGTTATTGGATTGTTTTTTTCTTAGTCTAATTCCATTTTTTATAACATTGAAAACCGTTTATGGTCTTACCTTTATTTGTAAATGAAGTCCATGCGCCTATCCTTCTCCACGAAAATCTCCGTCACTTTCTTGTAAAAGTCCTCCTTATTTTCCTTTAGTTTTAAAAATCTTAATCTTTCATTTTGGCAGTCAGTCGGAACAAAAAATAAAAATAAACGGACCGCTGCAGTGCACTTGATTTTCTGATATCGCTAACTTATTGGCGCCTCTGTGTAGAAGAACAGCAGCAACAAGCACCTGTTAGGCTCACATGCACCCCCTTCAGGGCGGCATGATACCATCTGACACATCTTGTGCCTTTTCACTGAAGTTTTATGTCAAATCAGCAAGACTAAATATGTCGCACACATACATTAAACATATTAAATAAAATTTATTATTATTATTATTATATTAGCCAGACTGCAGAAAGTCAGGGTGTATAATAAACATGTCTGCAAACATTATATTGGCGATACACAGAGAGACAGCAACAGGCACGCGCCAATTGCATGCATCAACCCAGTGTGTGAGGGAGAGCGCAGTCCGAGGTGAGGCTCTATAAAAATTGACTATAAAAATGATTAAAGTTATTGGAATAATACAAAAAACAAATTTATAGCATAGACCAGTGGACATATTTATTTTATGTTATCATTATAAGTTCTTTTACTTTTCATGATGACAGGTGACGCTCTGCCTCACCTGCCTCCCCTGACCGCATGTCCCTGTTAGAATGTGCCCGGTTTAACTAGACATAGTTGTATACTCTTCTTAAAACTGTTCAGCTGTAGGACCATTGTTAGACTTCTAATTCCCAGTTCTTACTCAACAGCTGCTTGCATTACAGAGAGAAACAGACATGTAGCCCATATCTTGTTATGATATGAAAAGTGAAAAATAGGGGCTACATCATATTAATTTTTTCAGATCGTATACATCTAAGATGCTTAAGCAATACTGACAGATGACCTTCTTGCAGAGCTGGATACAGATTAATGTCATACCCAGGATGGTGCCATTGCAGGTTAAGAGCCTTGCTCAGGGGCCCAACAGAGTAGAGTCACTTCTGATGTTTATAGGATTCGAACCGGCAACCTTCCAATTGCCGGCACAGATCAATAGCCTAAGAGAACTACTGAGAAAATACAATTTGAAAATCAAAGAGTCCCCAAAGGATGTTCAGTATTAGAGCATTTAAAGCATTCTGTGTGTGACAAAGCTGACTCAACACATGACATTTTTCTTTTGTTATAATAATCCAGGTGTAGTGAAGAACATCTCTTTTGGTGATTCAAAAGGGAAATTGAAGCAAAAGTGGAAAGCCCTTACTGATATTTATGAGAAGAAAATCCTATAATCTAATGACTGTGTTAGTACCCAGTCCTATCCCATCTTGATAGTTCTTTAATGACTTCCTCGATGTAATGCCTATACACTACCACGTATCAAAAACTTTGTAAATGCCCAACATATTACAGTCCAAAATATGACCAAGACAGGAGTGTAACTACCATGTGTGTAGGGTCTGACATCACATGGGCCTCAGCGTTCAGGGGGCCCTGGCATCACATGGAAATAAAAAAAAAATCTTCAAATAAAACAGTAATAAATACAAAGGAAAAAAAAGAAGTCCAAATATTACTTTGAGTAACCCGGCATTGATTTGGACTTGTTCTGCATGCTTTAGAATAAAACATAATCAGTGTTCAACCGAACGCAGTCAGCACAAATTTGCTAGTAATGTTTCTGAACGCATCCTTACGCAGTTTCAAATCAGTCATTTCAGTCAACAATTGTACAAATGCGTGTGACGGTAGTTACATTTCAAAACTAAAGTGGTCAGCTAATCTGTGATAGTCTGTTACAATGTGAGGTTGATTTGAATTAATTACTCTTCTAGTTGAAAGTAGTAAGGATAACTTTTATAACCTGTTTGAAATCATACTGTAGATACAAATATGCACATAAGTTATGTTATGATTATGGCATTCCACAAATGTATAAATATACGTACCTGAAAAGTAAGGACTGATTCCTAAAAAAACCTCAACCATGGCCATGAAATAATTGTGTTTGTTTTTTGGAAATAATCGTATTTGTATGATCCAAAAAATGTCAGATTTAGGATGGCTGTGAAAAATGAACTCATGTCTTAGTTTAGATCAGAAATGATTTATATGTCATCAGAACTTGTAACCTCGAAATTACAAATGACAGAAATGTATAAGCATTAATCAGGTGTTAATGTGACAGCAAAATAAATGTCAATGTAATAGCAAAGCATGTAGTCCTAGAGAAGAAATGAAAGTTTATTCCACAGCTGTCCTAAATCTGAAATTTTTTGGATCATATTCCACTAATTGTAGGCCCATGTAAAATACAGAGATGCACATTTAAAAAACTTTGTTGTCTTATCATCTTCTCACGTGTTGTCAAAAATAATACAAGATATAAAAGAAGCCAGTGTTATTAGAGACATGGACATTCAAAACAAAACCTGCTTGTTGTGCCAGATACCCCCAACTGACTCTAATTACTAGCCTGGTAAAGGCAAAAGCATTATGGTCAAGCTCCCAAGTACTTGGTTCACTTATTAGAACCTAGGAGTCCAGAAATGAGTGCCTGTCTAGATTAACTAGTTACATATACTGTAAGTGCAAACAAAAACCATACTACCAAAAAAAGCCGACAGCTGCAAAGCATGAGACCTACTAATAAGAGTGTTAATAAAATGTTTACTAACACTACAAATTAACATCAAAGTATAATAAATAGAGATAAAGCCAATGTCAAAATTACTAAACATACCTTATCTAACAAAATGAGAAAAGCTGACAAAATTAACTTTCATCCTTGGCCTCCTTTTATATGTGAAATGGCTACTGAGACATGTTGACAAATAGCTGCAATGTCGGTGGGCACTTGACCATGCCTGCCAGCACTATGGTTGTCTCAGATCTGGGAAAACAATGGGAGATCTTTCACCAAACAAAAGAAAAGCAAACAAATTATAAAAAATATAAAAATGTGTTTAATTGGCTGCTGAACCTTATACTTTTTCCCCAATGTCTGATTGGAAATGGGACAAGCAGCAAATGTTATTGTTATGTCAAGATCTTCTGATGGTTATTCCATTTTCTTTCCTTATGCTAGCAGAAGACCTTACCCAAAGAACATTATTCAGATATAGTAAAATTAATTTTAAATAAGTGGGAGTTTCTATTTGTTTTATGTAAGTTGTAATATATGACTATGTAAAACATTATGTTATGTAATGCTATGTTAATTATGCAAGCATAAACATATATTAACATTTTAAGTTGTATAAGTACATAATGTGTTTCAGATCTAAACCTGATGCTATTTAACTCACTATTAGTGTGATGCATTTTGTTATGCTTAGAACTCAAGAAAAGTAGTTTTAAATTGTGGTGAAAATGTAAATAATACATTTGTCTCAGTCAAGTGCTTAAATCTGTTAAACTGAAACAAATAATTTTGAAATCAGCAAAGCTTTTAAACTATCTTAACCAGACAGAGAAGACTAAGCAAACTACATGAATGAAAGTCCGAGGGAAAAATTGTTGCTGCAGTGAGTATCAGGCAAACCAGCCTTTACACTAGAGATAAATTTGATTCCTTTTTTTTGCCACCATCACATCTTAAGACGTGTATGTCTTTGCATCATGTAGTTTATCTTTCGACCCTTCATTACGTAAACAGAGATTACGTCATTTTAGCTGTCCTCATCTTATCAAGTCAGCACAGATAAAGACTGGCTGTGCTGAAACAGCTTTTCCTCTTGTTAGAATGGAAATATCAGCATACCCACAAGAGGCCTAACACTGAAGACGGCAATCTAAGCAAAAAAAAAAAAAAAAATCCCACTTAATATTTACTATACTTTAATGCTGTGCAAATTGTGAATTGATTCTTTTTAAGTGCAATTCCACATAGGAGTTTCAAAATAATTACAAATATATTATAAAAATATAATATAATATAAAATAAAATGTAATGCTAACATAAACAGAGGAACATTATGTGATTATATATGTTTTGTTTATTTTGCATATACACAAATAAATGTACATATATATATTGTGGCGGATGGCTGGGGTCCATGCCAGGCCTGGATGCCCCTTCACTGTATATTCAGGGGTAGCAGCCCTGGACGGTGCGATACCTCCCACTGGCCGCTGGATGGCCGCCCTCCTGGGTTTTAGCGGTGCTTCAGTTTCCCGCAGGGCTCCATGCGAATTGGAGTTGGGTGTAGCCCTGTTGGGTTCCGCAGGTGCCGCCAGGGGTGCTGCAGTCTGGGCAGCATATTTGCCCCACCTGGAAGTGCTAAGCCTTGGAAAGCAGCTCTCCCGCCAGAATTAGGTCAGCGAGCACCTGGAGCACTTCTGGATGCTTTATAAAAGGAGCCAGCAGCCACTACATGGTGAGCCAGAGTTGGGAGGAGGGAGACAAAGCTTGCCAGGAGGAGTGGAGGAGAAAGAAAATAGAGAAGGAGAGTATTGTGCAGTGTTCTGTGTATTGGGACTGTGTTGTGCCTGTGGGAAACGAGTTTCCCACGAGGTGAAGAAAATAAAACCATTCGTGTTTTATCAGTGTGCCTCCTGTGTCTGTCTGTGTTGGGTTAAGCTGTGGTATAACGTTATTGTCACTATATATATATATATATACTGTATATATATATACTAGGGGGCTCCGCCCCCTGCTCGCTTCGCTCGCCAACCCCTGGTGTTGGGAATGACAAAGAGCGTGATGTATGAATGAGATATAGAATAGTGTGACGGTGTAGATGATGCAAATAGAAAGCAAACAATAAAGTGTGTGGCACAGTGTAAAGGTTTATTTCTTTGCACACGCCGTTTAAGTGTAAAAGGTAATTCCAGCTCAGAACTTGTAAGGTCATTTAAGATGGTTATTGTTGTGATCAGAGTCAAGTTTGTCAGAGCTTAGAAAGAGTTGTGTCTCTCCAGGAAGCAATGGAATGACTTGGGTATTAATGTTTTCCACATTAATATTTTTTGGACATAATATAGTGCGTTGTGTTAAAAGGGGCATTTGGTCTAATGAGATTGCTGTTCCAAATGTCTCTGTAACTAAGTCGTCGCAGATAAAGGCTTGAGGAATTGTAATAATATGTGGCTGAAGTCCATCTGTATTGGTGAGTGTACCATCTCTCAGTTGTAATAAGCAATTGTTATGATCTGGTTCTGGACATCGTATCTTTTTTACTAACTGTATCTTTTGAAAGCAATGCCAATTGTCTGCGTATTTTAAGGTGCACTGAACAATAGCTGAGTGCATGGCATCTGGAAGAATAGCTAATCACTGTCTAAAATCTCCTCCTCATAAAAGTACCTTTCCTCCAAATCGAATATTATTATTCCTAAACGTTTGTAGAAGTTTATGAATGGTGTTGAGTAAGTGACTTCATGCCATTGAACATTCATCAATAAACAACATTTTTTCAAGACGGATGTCACGTGCAGTGCCACCGTTAATGTTCATAGTGAATACCGATTTGTAGGATCTAATGTAGTTGATAAAGATTTCACTTTCAGGTACATCGTCAGTTATAAGCTTCTGTAGATATTCAGTATATGAATGTAAAGAAGGCAGTCTAATTTGACCCTTTTGACAACAACGTGTAAATGTATAACTTGTATTGCCAGTTGTTTCTTCAGGGAAGTGAACTGAATGACAATGATTGCAAATGACATTCATTAATCCGAATGAATTTTCCTGGTGTATGTTTTGCTTGTGCCGTTTGAGAGGCGCATTGTTGCATGTGTAGTATTTGGGACGTGTTGTTTTGGAGCTGTAATCGATTTGCCTGTGCTGTGTGAGAAGCCCGTTGTAGCCTTCGCTGCCATTAACGTATGTCTGAGATGGGAGGTGTTTCGTTTTGAATCCGTGCCTGTTGCGATGCAGCACTTTGATTGATAGTTTGTGTAATGTGGATCTAGGATGTAGATTTGTGCATATTTGCGTTGTTGATTTGTTTCAGGGTGCACTGTTCCAATGCGATGCAGTATTTGTGCACATATGCGAATGCAGTATGGGCCATTGCCTTTTGGTGGCCTGATATTTACTCCGGTATATGCAAAAGCAAATGAACTATTGTAGGATCTAATGCAGTTCATAAAGTTTTTACTTTTAGGTACATTGTTAGTTAGAAGCTTTAGTTGAGCTTTGCGTTTTTGGAGTCGAGACATTTTTTCTTTTAGAAATATGGATAAGTAATAAGGAGTATTGCACTCACTGTTAATATGGAGCCTTTTCTGCGGTTGAACGGTTAATAGTGCCTTATTGTAATGAGATCCACCTATGCTGCATACCCGTCTATTTTGTTGTTTCTTTCGTGTTCGTGTGTTTGTTCCTGTTATCATTTCCTTTTCGTTTTGTACCCGTGACCGTGTATTCATGACTTGTTTCTTTCTCAGCATGCGAAATATGGATAAGTAATAAGGAGGATCGCAGTCACTGTTAATATGTTTCCTTTTCTGCAGTTGAACGGTTAATAGTGCTTTATTGTAAGGAGATCCACCTATGCTGACACCTATGCTGTCTAGTGTGAAGGTGTTGACGTTCACTTTAGAATATGTGGCTTTGGGTGTCACTTCTTATGGATGTGTGTGTGTGTGGGGGGGGGGGGGGGGGGTGAGGATTGTTGTCGCGCGAGCGTCTTCTTTCTTTTTGTGTTCCTGTGTGTTGTTGAATCCCCCTCTTTGTGTGTGTCCCGTCCCTTGCTTGTAGGGTCTGTGGGGTGGTTTTGTGTTCTTTTTTTTGTGTTCTATGGGCTTGTTGAATCCCCCTCTTGGTGTGTGTCCCGTCCGGTGCCTGTGGGGGGGGGGGGGGTGCCTTGCTGTTGTGCGTGAGCCTCTTTTTTTTTTTTTTTTTTTTTTTGGGTCTAGTTTCGTGTGCAATGTGTTTCGTGCTTTGCTTGCGTTTGAATACTTTTTTATGTGCCTTTTCCTTTTTTCGGTGCTCTTTGCGCCTCATTTCTCCATTTTTCCTGTGCTCACTCCTTTTTTCTGTGGTCTTGTCCGCCTCTCGCGGCCCCTCATCCGCCTCTCTCGCCCTCTTTTGTCCGCCTTTCTCGGCTCCTCAGCCGACTCTCGCGGACTCTTTTTGCGCCTGCGCAGTACGTCTTTTTGCAGCTACGGCCCATTGCCGGATGTGCCTGCGTCCATCATCCGGTTTAGCATTCTCGGTTAGTAATATGGATATATATATATATATATATATATATATATATATATATATATATATATCCATCCATCCATTTTCCAACCCGCTGAATCCGAACACAGGGTCACGGGGGTCTGCTGGAGCCAATCCAGCCAACACAGGGCACAAGGCAGGAACCAATCCCGGGCAGGGTGCCAACCCACCGCAGGACACACACAAACACATCCACACACCAAGCACACACTAGGGCCAATTTAGAATCGCCAATCCACCTAACCAGCATGTCTTTGGACTGTGGGAGGAAACCGGAGGGCCCGGAGGAAACCCACGCAGACACGGGGAGAACATGCAAACTCCACGCAGGGAGGACCCGGGAAGCGAACCCAGGTCCCCAGGTCTCCCAACTGCGAGGCAGCAGCGCTACCCACTGCGCCACCGTGCCGCCCATATATATATATATATAAAATACAAATACATATATATAGAGATAGTTAGATACTGTATATACTGCAATGGTGCCTTGATAGATTCCAGCCCTCCACAACCCAAATTGGGTGGGTTCAGCAGGTTATACAATATTATTATATTATGCAATATTTTATAGACAAGTCATAGGTTTTTATGTAATGTCTTTGTGGTAAACCATACACCAGGGTAAGCTATATATTGCACATGATGATATGGTGGTATATTAATGATATATTAATAAAACACACAATACTTACTGTCCATGCTATCTAAAAGTATACAAAGGTAACTGTAATATAACTGTGAGAGTAAAGTTCATGTTATGCAACTTCTTTACCACTCCTATATAAGATCTGCATGTTTCTGAATAACAATTTAATTATTTTTAAAGTATTCATAATTTATTTACCATATGCACTTTTTTCATCTTACGCTTGAGCTTTATATTCATTATACAAATGGTTCTACATAGCATAGTTTTAATCTTAGTGTTTTTTTCAATTTCAAATATATGGAATAAATAAACTTTCAGTCCACTGGTTCTGCAGGTTTTATAAAGAAGGTGTAGTTTTATTATAATGAAATTAAGTACCAAGGAAACATTTCCATTCATCCATTTTCCAACCCGCTGAATCCAAACACAGGGTCACGGGGGTCTGCTGGAGCCAATCCCAGCCAACACGGGGCACAAGGCAGGAACCAATCCCGGGCAGGGTGCCAACCCACCGCAGGACACACACAAACACAACCACACACCAAGCACACACTAGGGCCAATTTAGAATTGAAGATCCACCTAACCAGCATGTCTTTGGACTGTGGGAGGAAACCGGAGCGCCCGGAGGAAACCCACGCAGACACGGGGAAAACATGCAAAGTCCACGCAAGGAGGACCTGGGAAGCGAACCCGGGTCTCCTAACTGCGAGGCAGCAGCGCTACCACTGCGCCACCGTGCTGCACAAGGAAACATTTAGTAACCAATATTCATGTATTTCATGGTGTCTGTTGTATATAATTTTAATAACCATGTGCTTGTTACAAAATCAAATAGTATATGAGTGCAACTGTACTACATTACCAAAGTATTCATTTTCTTCATACAGAATCATGCAACACATTCGTTTATGTACTCCAGTCCAGGGTGAGTTGAACTTTCTGCTCAGTTTGTACACATAGTTACGAGAAAATATTTCACTTGTCCAGCAATTTTCAGTAAAATGGGAAAGAAATAATATAATTATAAATTATTATATAACAAAATGCTTCGCGTTGAAAGGAGACTTCACTTGTAGCTTGGAGCAGACTTACAGTGACAATCTGGAGTAGTACACTCTGGCTTCATGTTTCAGCGCTAGTGTTTAACCAGTTCCTAATGTAGTGGGATTTGTCCAAGAATACTGATTCCATGTGGCACAACTTCACACATTTATTGCTGATTAAGATTTCTGAATCCACTGTATTAATAGCATGCACTTTATCTAAATAACTTGGAACTTCACAAGTGTGGTTGCTGCAGTTCCTTGGAGTTTTTAGATTGAGTTTGTCATTAAAATATGAACAGCAGCAATAGTCACTGGCTAGGATGCCGACAGGGTGTGGAGCAGATTTAGAAATGCTGAATTTCATTTTATATGAAAAATAGAAAAGACTACATGGTGGTTGAAAATGTGGCCTTCTAGCTTGAAGAGTTTAAATTCCCATGAGGAGAATGCCTGTGTAAAGTCTAAACGTCTTTCCCGGGAGTAACTTTTTCCAGGTTGGTGTGGTACAGATTACATCAACTGATGACTGTGAATTGCTCCTGAATCACTGAGTTTTGCTCTTTAAGAGAATGATGTCTTGTCCAGGTTTGGTTCCTTTCATGCACCTAATTGTGATAGAATAGGTTTTGGCCAGCTGTGACCATGTTTTTAAATACATGCGTTCGGTGCTGCAGGGAGTACACAACAGGAGCTGAGTATTAAGATGGTCTGGCACAGAGACAACTTGCTTAGGAAACCCATTTGATCATGCCAGTGGAAATGGGCTGCCATCATCCAGGGGCATTATGCCTCATAATTATGTAGCACATCATCAGAAGGGTGGTATTTTTCCCTTGTATGCTGTCCAGGATGGGAGGTGTCACCAGCAATATTGGGATCCCAGTTATTTACTCTGTTTGTGCATATCATCAATGATAGATTGCAGCAGACGACTTCTTCAGCACACTTGATAGTAGTTTGTATTTGACTTTTTGGATTTTGCAGTCAGGAAGCCAAAAAAGACAACAACAGGCAATGAAAGCCCATTCTTATACCTTGTCACATTAAATGGGCTTTCAGTGTTAAATTATTGGAGTTGCTTCAGAAGAAACATACATTGCTCTGCTTCTTTTGTGATGTAAATGGTGTTTATGAACTGGCTGGAAATTATGGTACTGTGATAGAAACCGGGGCATTAGCGAGCCCCAAACACAAACACAGAGTCCCAGGTTCAAATAAAGGTTGCTTTATTTACCTTAACTCTTCCAACCAGTAACAAAAGCACAAAAAAAGGTTTTCTTTCTCCACAATTTACACCACCACCGCACTACCAACCTCCAGTCAAGTGTTGTCTGTCTACCTCCCAGCTCCGACTCCCCTTGATAAGGGAGTGCAGCCCCTTTTATTACAGACCTGGGAGCACTTCCGGTGCCAGGGCGATTGCCTGATGGAAGCACTTCCGGGTCACACAGAAGTCCATTATAACAGGGCTCTTGTCTCCCTGCAGCGCCCTCTCACGGCACCCAGTGACCTCAGCAGGGCTGCCCTGCTGGCCTACATTTCCCGGCATGACCTGCTGGCTTCCCACTGGGCATGGATATCCGGGGCTGCTGCCATCTAGTGTGCTGGGGAAGAAAAAAGCCCCCATCTGCATCTTTCCTTTTCATTGGGCTGTCCATCCATCTCTTCTAGTCCTTCCTTCTGGGTCTGATCCCTTTCTCCTCCCCGGCCAGGATGTCCATCTGCCTGTTAGGATCCTCCCGTCTAGGTAAGGAATTATCCCCACTTCTGTCCGGGATGCCCATCCAGCCCCTGTGGCATCTACAGTACCTAGGAATTTAATGGACTCCATCATATTAACAGCTATGTCTTTGATTACTGGGGGCAAAATCAAAATGTTTAACTCCTTTTCTGTACACGAATTTATCTTCATCTCTGATAAGTGATAATCTGTGATATTGCAGCACTTCCTGTGTGATTTTGAGCTATACAAAAATAAACTGTATTGTATTGTATAAGCCTACAAAAAATGCCTGATCTGAATGTTTAAATAACTTGAATTTGGGGTCACTTGAAATGCAGCTCTTGGTGTACAGAGAGTACAATTATTGAGAAAGGCCCCAACCCTGCAATTTACCTGTACTTGTAATATGACATACATATCTCTTCCAAGTTGCCAGAAAGTTCTAGATCCACTTGTAGGTAGATTGATACAGCTTAATTTGTGACAACTTGTGTTTTGTTGATAGTGTTAAAAGCTTGAGGTAATAAACAGAATTCTAGCATAAGTAGTATCGTCCACAGATCTTTTAACTTTGCATGCAGACTGCAGGTGGAAGAAAGTGCAAATGAGAAGGTGACCTTAAGGTAGGACAGAATCAATTACATTAAATGTTTTCCATAGATGACAGGGCAACATAATTTGTAGTCATTTACTGTAGATTATTTAGTCCTTTTTCCAGGAACAGTAACACTCTGGGACACCGAACTGGGCCAGTAATTAGCTTAAAATTCTGCAAACAATAGAACCACCACATCTAATTAAATCCAAATAACAGAGTGGCAGACAGTACTGTTAAAGTAAAAGTTTAGAGAGAATTTGAGCAGGTGAACACACTAAACCTAAATATTGCCAAACTAATTAAACAAAAGTAGCTTTGGTTAAATTCAGGTCAGGTCAGGTTGCTGCACCCACCACACAAAGCAACAGCTCAGGATCCTGGTTGGCAAACCTCCAGGCAGACACGCGGTCCAGTCCCACCCTCCGGAAATGACCATCTATCTGTCGCAGCCAGGTGTTATGTGGGGATTCCCTTGGCCTGGTCCAGCCACTCGGGTCCTCAACAATGAGGATCCTGCAAGCTGGATCACTCTCGGGGAATCGCGTCACATGGCCGTAGTGCCATAACTGATGCTGCCTCACAATGCAGGTAATGTGCCTCATTCGGGACTCCATGAGCAACCGCTCATTCAACACAGTCAAACCAACGGTACCCAAGGATTCTCTGAAGAGACACAGTACCAAAGGAGACCAGTTTTTGTCTCAGGTCACTGGATAGCATCCATGTCTCGCAACCTACATTTTTTTCTATGTTTCCTTTTCTTACTAGATTACTCAAGAATAAAATTTTCCCAAAACGTCATTGCTTTTTTGCACAAAGTTCAGTTTACATGTGGTCCAAGTGTAAATAATCAATCAGGGTGACGTCACACTTCAAACAGTGTGCAACACACATTCCTAGTAGCAGCATGCAGTTTCATTCCAGTGAATTGCTGCCCATCAATTGATACCAAATGAAAAAGCAAACGCAACTAAGAAAATAAAAAATTTTTAGTTGGCACCATGTTTTAGTATGGTTGGTTTCTGTCTGCCTGTTGCATGATATGGAAGCTGTTGTCAAGGGCTACGAAAAGTGATATTTGGCCTAGCTGGTAAGACTAATGGGTCTATAGATGCAGCCAAGTAGCAGACAATATGTCCATTTGAAGGCACAAAGTTGTGAACTAACCTGTGAGAAAGGTACAAAGGTAACATAATGTAGTCTATTATATCCATGCAGCCTTAGAGCTCCTCAGTCCAGACCAATTTCCTGTCTGACATCAGTTTTTGCTTGCATGTGCATGGTTCAAGTATCAGAGTTCAAGTAAAGAGTTGCATGAGATATAGGATGGTATGATCCAAAGTTTTCCTAACTCTAAATCATATCTGACCAATACTAAGAGTTTCACATATGCTCATAAGACAAAAAAAATCGAAAAAGTATGCAGTCTAATGTCACATAACAAAAAACATTATCAAAAACCATTTAATCTTGGTTAGGGTCGGTCTGGTAAGAACCTATCCCATCAGCTTTGAGTGCGAAGCATGAACCAATATTTGATGAGTTACCAGTCCATTGAAGGATAAACTAACGCACACACCTACACTTACATGGGGATTATAAAGGTCTTAGAAAAGCTGCAGAGAAAGTGGAATTTTATATGATTTCACAATCCTATTCCATCTTCTTTTTGTGTTCAGGACAATAATGAAGGTTAGTTGGGTTTGACTTGATGCTAATGAGATAATAAAAAGGGCTACTAGCTAATGAAAGATAGATGCAAAAAAGGCAGCCAGACTTGGAAAAGAGAATCATTGCACCATATGGATCAATCCCTGCACCAATTTTCAAAACATGTAATCCCATTTAAAGAACATAAAGAAGGTGCACAGCTATACAACTGCAGTGCAGTCTGTGATAAATTACCTTTTATTTATTTTGCATTTGTAATTTCTTTAATTACTATTTATGACAATGTTCTATATGAATATATGTTGTTGTTATTAGTGCATAATGAACAAATGCCAAATGCACTTTTAGAGGTTACTATGACAGCAATAATGTATTTTTCTATTTGAGTTACTTGGAGCACTAGACAAGAGAACATGGTAAAAATCTACTTTAGGTATAATGTAGTGTATTTGGATGACTTTGCTATTTGATAGATAGATAGATAGATAGATAGATAGATAGATAGATAGATAGATAGATAGATAGATAGATAGATAGATAGATACTTTATTAATCCCAAGGGGAAATTCACTAGCCTATTTCAGGGCCACACTTTAACCATTTTATGAAAAAAATTAAAACCCTCAAATATTCATTTCATTTTGGAATGAAAGAAGCCAATTATAGCATTTGAGTTAATCAACCAAACAAAAAATGTGGCACCAATCAGTTACCCACAGACAGTTTTATGATTAGCTGGCCTATTGAGGAGACCAGAATTTATGCATCCCTTTGTTCCTCAGACACACACATCTGAGGCAGGCATTGGCTTGAAAATTGATTGTGAATTCATTTAAGTACTATTTGCTTTGTCTTAGCTACAGGCAACATTCATTTCTGCCTCTCCAGGCACTTTGCTTTTGGGCAACCCTCAAAGCTAATTCAGTAACCACTGAAGTCTTTGTAAACTTAGTAAAAATCAGGCCATAACATCTTTAGACCAACCCAGATTTCTTTATTTCTGGGCTCTAATGTGAGGTCAAAAGGGACAGCTCTCCAATGAGATGTCTTTTTAACAGTGTAGGAAATGTGAGGGATTTCTGTTTCATCCACCCAAAGACTCCAAATAAATGTAGAAAATTGAGGGACACTAATTCAATTTAGGTAGTGGTGTATAGATGTAAGAAAAAGAATTGATTGTTTAATGTAAATCAATCAGTTAATTAATTATCAGTTTTGCCTTTGGCAATGTCAGTAATTCATTAAATAATTTGGTAAGGCTCCGACTTTATTTTTCCTAGCTCTGTAGGACGGGTTTCTGGCTGTTAAACTTATAACAATGTAACCAATATATACTCATTTTAAGTAGTACTCATTTTAAGAAACAGAATAATATAATTTATTTATAAACATAAGGATTATAGTAATACAAGAGGGTTTGGACCCTGTTCACTTCGCTCGCCAACCCCTCCAGCCTGTGCTACGCCCCAGCCACTTCACATCTCTGCCACTCACGTTGTGAAGAGGGGGTCTGAACGCACCCCAAGGAGACGCAGTTGCTCCTCCGAAACCCCCTCTTAAACGGTGATAAAATGGGAAACAAATAGAGTTGGGTTTTTTTTTTACCTCCTCTTTGCTCGATAAGCTGCTGGCTTGCTTCACGCTTTGAATATTTAAAAGCCTGTAGAGCAGCTGTCTTTGTCATCTACTCTTTGTCTTTTATTTCCGGCCCCGGGTGTGGTTAAATCTCTTGGCACAAAGTCTTGTCTCGTAGGACATGAGTTCTTGATATTTTTTAGTTTATAATTTAAAAACACAATAAGAATCTGAAAATCTAACAACATCACATTAAAGTTCGATAGATTCTGAAAAGAATGATACCAAACATATATATGTAGGTTTTAAAATAAGCCCGATTGACAAAAACGTGACATAAAAACATCACATAAAATCATTGCACTTTTAGACTTAGGATTTTATATATAGAGAGTAGATAACTGCTGTTGCAGGTAGCCGGAATCCGTACCCGGCCAGGATGCCCATAGTGTGGAAGGACCGGGGGGTGAGAGTATTTGTGGGACAGTTTCTCCCCACGGCCGATAGAAAGTAGCCGCCTTGGTTTCCAGTGGGGCCACGGGTTAAGAGCATGGGAGCTCAACCCTGTTGGAACCCATGGCCACTGCCAGGGGTCGCATGGACCTTTTCAGGACCTTATTTGGCCACACTTCCACCACACTCAGAAGTGTGACTGGAAGAAGCTTGTTAGGCACCTGGCTTCCTTCCAGGTGCCCTATAAAAAAGGGTCAGTCCCGCCATTCAGGGGCCAGAGTCAGGAGGAAGGAGTGGATAAAGCCTGAGGAAGAGTGGAGGCGGAAGGACTGATGGCAAGGAAGGGAATGGATTGTGTATTGTGGTGTTGGTGATTGGTGCACAAACTGTAAATAAACACGGGTGTTGAGTGAACATGTGTCCTGCCTGTTTGTGTCTTACACTGCACACAGTATATACTGACATAGAAGACAGGCAAACATATACTGTAACACACAAGAGGCCGGCTGTTTACTAGCTACTTATGTTATGATATTGCATGTATTTTATTGTTATTTCTGAATTATTACAGTATATTGTTTTATTTTATGTTATGTGTCTAATTATGTACTTAACAGTAAAAGAGAAGTGCATTGTTCTCTCACACAACAATAAGTATTAATAAAATAAGGCTAGATTCAAACAGTCATTTTAAAGAAAAGGTAAACCATCAATATACTACATAGACTCGTATACCGATATCAGAATCACACCACAGCCAAATAAACTAGAAGCCATCATTTATTTTCGTCAAAAAAACACACCCATTTTACAAATGTAATACCCTCACAGTTAAACTAAAAAAAACCTTTATGCACCAAAATCAATCCTATAAAAAGTTATGTATCAAGAAAACACAGATGAAGGTTAATCCCATGTGTTAATGCTTGGAGAAGGAAGACGTCTTGCAGTCCATCAAGATACAAATACTATATATCTTAAGCCCCAAATCTAGGTGCCAAGAGAACTGATGACCCTCAAATTGAGTGTACCTCTTGATACCAGCTTAGTAGTTCAATTGAAGGTCAGTGTCCTCTTTCCTGTAGCAGAAGAAGTCAAACTCCGTTTCTTTCTTCCTAAGCATTTCGGAACTGGCCCTGTTCCTTTATCAAGGATTAATATCACATGGGCAATGATGCACTATGGCTTAAAAGCATATTAGGAAACATTTCTAAAACATATTGAACTTTTCACATCATTATTCCTTACGCATGCACAATAAAAAAACAAATTTGACACTAAAACATGCAGAAATTTTTTTTAAAAAAATTCAACAAAAAACAATGAGGAATAAAGCTGAACGATAACCAAATATAGTCAGAAATCTAATATTCACACAGGTATCCACAGCTCATCAGGATTCATACTTAGACTCCACTGATGGTGATTCCAATTGAGTGATTAACAACTAAACTAAAAATAAATAGCAATGTGTAGACATATACAAATAATATCCAAGCATCGTAAGCACCAATTACACTGAGGTGGGACATACGTATGTTACTATGTAACAGGTAGTAACTCTCAGAGGCCCATATATATATTCAGTAGTCTTTATAATTAGTATAACTGCAAAGCACTATGCCCACTAACATTCATCTTTCAATGAACAAAAGTTGAAAGGCAAAGGTGCATGGATGTGCGTGAATATCAAAAAAAGCATCCCAAGTCAAATGATTCATTTATGCCAATCAGTTTAAGCATTTTTAAATGAAAGATTCTAGAAGTTTCTCTACTTAATAGGGTTTTCTCATAGTTGTCGCTCCTTGGATATGGTTTGACTATCTCCAGGATGATGTATTTCAAGTCTATGACTGAGTGATTACGTTCCTTAAAATGTTTCAAAACAGGTCGCTTTTCTGACAACCTTCTGATAATACTCTTATGTTCCACTTTAAGCCCACAGAGAACAATAAATGAGGAGAAAAAAGTAAATATATAACACCTTTAGTCCCACAATCAGGTCGATACTTCAACATGATGGTAAAATTAGCACTTGTTATCTGAACTCCTCTATGTACATTGTTGAAACATCTCCATTGTAGACAGGGGGAAATGTCACGGTTTTCTAAATCTATTGGGCAAATCCACATGACTGTTCAGCTTCAGGTCAGATGTTTTATCCACCATATCCTTAATATTACGGTTAAGTGTGAAAGAGAACATAGGTGATGATCTAAAAATTGGAAGTAATTATAAAACATCCAACTTAAATTTGCTTACAGTATATTCTGTGTTCTTTGTGGGTGGAGTCCCAAGAGGCGGGGCCACTTTGACATCATCATGTCTGAACCCTCCCTCTGGCTATTTAGGTCAAAGCCAAAGGAGGGCTCAAACATGGTGCATGGCGCATTGAAATCTATTGGGAGTAATGGTTAGCACTGTGTCATTTGAATTTTTTTTTTTTTGCTTTGTTTGTTGGATTCTGTTAGTGGATTTACCAATTAGGACATATTTGCCTTTGGATTGCCTCCTTACCTCTCTTGTGAGCTTTTCTTTGTATTTTTGAATTTTTTTTTAAATAAACCCTTTTATATACAAAGTTTTTTTTGTCCCTTATTTGCACAATCCGAGGTTTTCGGTTAGCCTCCTCCTTTGTGGTTTTGGAGGTATTTTTGGGACATTTAAGTTTATTATTAAGGCTTTTATTTAAGGCTTTTATTAAGGCCAAAGACCTTTATTTAAGTTTATATTAAGGCTCTTTTGAGCCTGCAAGGCCTCAACCAGGCCAGTGAGCTGGGATAAAGCCCACTGGGGTGAGGACTGTTTTCCAGGAAAGCTAAAGGGGCCTAGCCTGGTCAGTGAAGCCTTTTGGAGACCTCATACCTATTTATGTTATGGTTAAGACTCCAATTCATGACTATTTAGAGTTCTAATTTATCTTGCCACATATTAATAGTTTACAATTTCCAAACCTTCAAGGAAAATGTCTGATGTCTGTGTGGAGTTGAATGTTGTTGTTCTGGATTCAAATGAAGAACTCCTCTTCTGTTGGAGTGCAACACAGAGATTAAAGAAAGGTTACAATTTACAGCAAGGACATAAAAAGAAGTGTGTTTTCAGCCAATCTTGGTTGTGATGCAGGTTTAGAATGGGTAAATCCCTTAGATTCTCAAAATTTATAGCAAAGTTTAGTTTCAGCATCTCATAGGTGAGTGGAAAGGTTTAAAAAATTCAAGAACACAATATAATTTGAACTGCCAAGGGAGCAGACCTGTGGGTCCCTTTAAATGTATTATTCCTAGAAATGTCAACATTGTTGACCTCTGGCACCTCTACAGATACTGAATGTACCAAAGTTTCACAGTATTCGGATATTGACACTCAGCTGTTCATTTGTAAACTTGAATGCTCTCAAGATTGTAATGAGAACATAAGAACTGCTGACAAACAGTCTATTAAATATCAGTAAAGCCAGAAGAATCGTCATATTTTTCAGGGTAAGCAGAGAGATACCTGACTAATGTGTATAAATTGATAAAAGAACTACAGCACATAAAGATAGCACCTAATTATATATAAAGGTTTTGAAAATAACATAGAGAAGTCCTAATAATGCAGGGAGTACTGAAATTCAACTACTCCCAAATCCATACATATGAGGAAACACACTCTTAGCCAGCCTTAGACAAACATTAGAAATTACTACAAAAAGTCCCACATTCACTACTGCCTTGTTTCAAAAGGTACAGTGACATAAGTGGCATATGCACAAGTGACTTGTGTCCATATATATACTGTATATATATATGTGGTGTCACGTGAGTCAATGTCTTGTACCCAAGAGAAGGTGCTTAGTCCAAAACCAACTTTATTCCAATCAAAACAGGAACAGTCAGAGTATTTATTCAAATGGGAGCTACCACTTCAGTACAGGCACCGCAAACAAGAAGTGATGGCTCCAGGTCAGTGGCCAGGTTAGAATGTTCCCTGCATCAACCATCAGGTGACACACGTGTTATGCACAGAGAGGATGAGAACTTACAGTTGCGTCTGTGGCACCTTGATGACAGACAAGCAACCCTTGACAGACACATCAGCCGCATTTCGGTGTGTAGCACCGTTGGGGAGGAGCTCAAAAGAGCTTAAACATCTCACTATATATATACTGTATGTGTGTGCATGTGTTTGTGAATGTGTTATAAATATCATCATATTTATTCGCAAGGTTACTTCTGGCATTCCCTCCCCACTCTTAAGGAGACAAAGCAAACAGAAATATGCAAAAATATTAGAGAATTGGAGAAATCACATTTGAATAAATTAAGAGAAAACAAAACCTGCTGCCCCTCTGGGCATAACTAAATAGGTTTTGAACCCTTGTCTATCTCATGAGGTGGCTCATCCACTTGCCCACCTTATTACCAGTACAAAACACTCCCTTTACCTCCATGTGTATCTCTCTCTCTCTCTATCACTTCCGGACCATGTGTCCTGTTCCTCTTGCTAATTTCTATTGTAACCACTTCCAGTGTTAAAGGCAGTCATTCATATCTTCCAGGGCACACAAGGCTAGGACCCAGTCTAGCAACTTCTGATGTCCCTGCACTTCTGAAACTTCAGTTGATATTAAAGTGCTTAAAGGTAACATCACTGAACTGCAGCCTTCTCCTATATGTTTACTTCTGGAACACTCTTTTAACCAGGAAGTGTAGCCAGTTCTTCTCTTTCTCTCTTTGGCATTGCTAACTGTAGCTGGGTTAACCCCCACCCCCCCATCCTGACGTTTAGATGGAAAATAACATGCCTTTCTACAGCCTGTATCTTTCAATTACAATACCTGGATTCACTGTTCCAGTGCAGTTTCTGGGCATTCAGCACATGCTATATTCACATACTGTTCCCTAGTGGCCCCTTCATTCCCACACTTGAACAAGCATGGCTCTTTTCCAATCCTGGAGGCTGTCTCAAGAGATAAGTATATAAATATTGTCAGACATGTGTGCATCTCAGGTAAAGGTTTTAGTTGGTTTTGGGTGAGGTGGGAGAATTAACATATTTTATGTTTAATCTAGAATGAAAGTGAAGAGGAGGACAACTGACATCACTTCCACACATGAGACCTATATTTTTTCTTTGCTACTTGCGACATCTGGGCTGGGAGCACAGAGAAGGATCACGAACAGGACCAAGAAGCTTTAGATGCCTCAAAGTGTGTTTTCTCCTTTTCTCAGGAAGGAGTGGAAGTCAGCTCAATCAAACAGCACCAAGGAGGAACGAGACAATGTCCAGCATCAGGGCCTGTTCATGAGCTTTGTAGAAGATTGGCCTAATGCTGCATTCAAATGCTACTGAACAGATGGAAAGTGCAAGTCAGAAACAATTTGGAAAAAAACAATGCTACACAAATTCAGTGAGTTCTAGCGTAACACTGCCCTTTCACCATAGTCAATTGCATGAAATAAATCATGTAACCTGGTCAGCCAAAAATTTAATATTTGTGGTCAAATCGCTTGTGGAGCAAGTCACACAAATTTTATTATGTTTAATTCATTCTTTATTAACATGAAAAAAATGCAGTTCATCTTTAATTGTTTTAAGTTCCTAATCTAAACAAATCAACAGCAACTTCACATTCTTCTGAAAAGATAGACTTAAAATTAACTTCAATGCACTGAACTGGGAAGCTGAAACATCACCAGTTGGAGCTCAGAAAACCCTGATAGCATATAAACGCACATAAGGCCTCCATCATTCCAACTATGCCACCCAAAGATGCTCAAGGAGAGAATTTAAGTAGTTCACATAGGCTGCTGCCAGAGGAGGAATTCCATCCTTTGAAAGATGCTGTATATGTAGTGAGTGAGATCAAGCCCACAGGAAGAAGAAAGTAAAAGACAAACTCTTTGAAAAACAAAACAACTTTGAAATGCTCTACAAAAGCACTATTTCTGTTTGACAAGTCTTGTAGGAACTGAATAAAAGTTTTTGTGGAATTAAAAGAATAAAATAACTATAGTGTTAGTGTTAGAGGTTACAGGTCTCTCTCTCATGTACAGGTATGTACAGTATTAGCAAGAAAATCCCCTTATGACATTTCTTAACATCCAAAATATTGCCAAGCAAGCAAAAATACCAACACAGTGCTTTTATTAAAGAGGAAACACATACCAAGGAAAGAAACAACAAACTGAGGAGTAAAGCACCAAATCAAACCCTATTTACTTCTTGGGCCTAGCTACACAAGTACTGAAGACAGTCAGGTCCCAAGCTGCACATCAATCCAGAGTGCCTATTACATCCACCTCATAAAGAGCTCACATATGTAAAAATAAAATACAATAAAACATTAATCAGGTGCCTTTCATTTTGTGATAGACCCCATGACTTGATCTAAGTTTTCAGTTTTCTTAAATGAGTCAGTTGGACCTGTTACATAAATAAAGGATAGATAAATGAGAGGAGCAGCTTACAATGCAGTGTACTCTGCACTGGGCTATTCCACTGTTACAAAACATGACTACTTGCAGTTGCCAGATCACTCATATTTACCTTGTGCAAAGTAAACATTTACTCAAAGCAGCAATTGGAGGTTGGTCTTAGACTGACAAGATTACAAATGGTTTGTTGTGTTTCTTTTTAACGCTTTGATTTTTTAAAAATGCTTTGATTCACTGTTCCTATGATTAAATGATATTTCTAAGAAAATTATTAATTTTTTGTTATTATATACCAGTGCTTCGTGTCAACTTCTTTTGTAGATGACTGTAAACTGAACTAAGATAAAAGAGAACTACATGATCCTGTATAGTGTTAAAAAGTTTTGATGTGGTAGTTTAGACAGATCATTTTGTATTTCATTCTAATACTATACATGAAACTGCACATAAATAAACAATGCAGGCAAAAGTTAGGTTTAATAACATAAACTTCTTCTCATCCTATCACATGTATTAAATTCACATATTCATTACTCTACAGATAAGATAACTGGTGACTTTAAACAGGCCAAGTGTCAGTGAGTGTGGGTGTGAGTATAGCTTCAAACTAAATAAGGAGAAAACAGAAATCTTAGTGAGTGGCAAAACTGGAAATAGTGAAGGCATTAGAAATAAACTTAGGCTTAAAAGTCAAGACAGAGATAAAGAATTTAGGGGTAATTATTGACTCTGACCTAAATTTTAAATCACATATTAATCAGATCACTAGGGCAGCATTTTTTCAATGAAAAAATATTGCAAAAGTTAGACCTCTAGCATTGCAAGATACTGAGAAATCAGTTCACGCTTTTGTTTTTAGTCGGCTAGATTACTCTGTAATGCACTTCTCTCAGGACTACCCAAAAAAGACATCAATCGATTGCAGCGAGTGCATCTGCCAGAATCTTAACTAGGAAAAGAAAATCTGAGCACATCTCTCCAATTCTGATGTCACTACACTGGTTACCTGTGCCATTTAGAATTTACTTTAAATTACTGCTTATGGTTTACAAAGCCTTAAATAATCTCGCTCCATCCTATATCTCAGAATGCCTCTCACCTTACACTCCAAATCGTAAACTTTGATCTTCAAATGAGTGTCTGCTTATAATTCCAAGAGCTAAACTTAAAAGAAGTGGTGAGGTGGCCTTCTGCTCATATCCACCTAAAATCTGGAATAGCTTACTGATAGAATATAGTGGAGCACTTTAAAAAACTGCTAAAACCTCATTATTTTAACATGGTTTTCTCATAGCTTCATTTTAGTGTAACCCTGATATTCTGTATATGCGTTTAATTATCGTTTTTATCATGGTTCCACAATCCATACTAACATCTTCTTTCTCTGTTGTTCTCTTTCCAGTTTTGATCACCACCACCACCTGATCAGTACACCATGCAGTTCCTACATTGATGGATTGAAGGCCAGATGTCCAGATGACCATCATCGTCTAATTCTTCCATGTGAAGCCTGAAAACTATGATGACTGATTTAGATCGTTTATGTTAGGTAGACTGCCCAGAAGGTGCTGGGTGGTCTTGTAGCCTCAGAACCCCTGCAGATTTTGTTTTTTTCTCCAGCCCTCTGGAGTTTTTTTTTGTTTCTGTTCTCCTGGTCATTGGGCCTTATTTATTCTTTGTTACTTAGTAGTAGTGCCTAATCTTATATTTATATTTTAGGCTAAAAGGGTGGATGGATAAACGGACTTCACAAAACATGCATGGCAGGCTAAATGAAAACTCTAAATTGGCTCAGTATGAATTTGGATATCAATATATTGTGCAAAGGAGTGGCACCTGGACCAAGGTTGGTTATTGCCTCACCCCAGTGATCATTCCCTACAACTTGGTAACTAATTTAATAAGTTCTAAGAATGGATGGGTGAACTTAACACATGTATTTTAGATTAAAAGTCCCAGAGGTGAGGCCTAAGTTGGCCCATTTTGAATTAGTACGAATGTACATGTGCTTGTGCCCTATGATGATAAAGGTTTGCTCCTACCTTGCACCTGGTACTGCCAGAATAGGCTCCAAGCTTCAGTGAACCTTACTAGAAAACACAAATTCACCAAATGGATACATGGAAAGATTGTATGTTATACCCTGTACAATACAATACAAAACAATACAATACAATACAATACAATACAATACAATACAATACAATACAATTTATTTTTGTATAGATCAAAATCACGCAAGAAGTGCTGCAATGGGCTTTAACAGGCCTCTTGACAGCCCCCCCCCCCAGCCTTGATTCTCTAAGAAGACAAGGAAAAACTCTTGTAGGGAAAAAATGAAAGAAACCTTGGGAAAGGCAGTTCAAAAAGAGACCCCTTTCCAGGTAGGTTGGGCGTGCAGTGGGTGTCAAAAAGAAGGGGGTCAATACAATACACAGAACAGAACACAAGTAATCCTCAATATAATAAAAAAATGAAAATATCACAAATATGGAGCAGAATTTAACAGTAGATGATATCACATAATATGATTTGGATTTGTTTAGAGACCTGGAGACCTTAAGCTGCCTCCCCCATTTGGCCAGTGCTGGGCCAGCCAATCTGATGAAAGGACCCCTCTACCCGACAATTCCTGCGATCCTCCATCAGGGATGACTTTACCTTAGGCAGGTGGGCCGTGGCACCAAGTGCCACATTTGAGTACCGAGTACCTGTAGTGGTAGCATTACAGAAAAAAAAAATATTGTAGCACAAAAAAAATGTTGAAACAAAAGTCTTTTCAATCAAATAAGTCATGAGTAAGGAATGAAGGTTTCTTTGTGGATGTTTTTAAAGTGCTATAGCTTTACAGCCTCTAATGCAGGTGGGCAGCTCTACAGCCTACCCATAGAAATGAAAAATCAAAGAACAGATCTCCTTAATATCTTTTTGGTTTCTCCTAGACAACAATGAAATCAGAAAGAAATAAAATGGAGTTGTTTGTGGTAATAAAACATTTTACTTTGATTACAAAACTGTGGTGCTTGCTTCCAAAAATGCTATTACTTGCTCTATTTCATATTACTGTGCTCCAAATAGATCATACTCATTCTAGAATAAAAGGCAGAGAGTGTGGCATAGTGACTTTGGACTTCAAACTCCGAGGCTGTGACTTCAAATCCTGCTAGTGACACTTCATATGTCTGTGCTCCAAATGGAAAAAACAAAAGAAATGATAGGGATCATACAGTATCTAATATCTGTGTTATAAGCCACCCTGGATAAAGGCATCAGTCCAATAATAAGTACAAATATGAAGTCTTGAAAAAGACTGAAACAAGACTGGATCTCACAAAATATAACATGCTTTTCAAAACAAATTCTTAATTTGACTTCTTTTACCTTAGTTGTATTTCATGTTTCCATTTTGTCTAAAGCTATTTCTCCAACTGAACTTTAGAAGAAACAAAGTTGATTCTTACAAGAAACATAAATGAGAATTTCTTTTAAGTCTCATGAGTCATCAATGATCAACCTTTGAACAGTAAACGTTGACAATGAGTACACGTGTGCAGAGATACATTTTTTTCTATAGACGTTCACAGTGATGAAAAGTTTGAAGTGCTGATATGTATGAAGCAAGGTTTATAGCTGTGTAAGTAAGTGCTGAGACAATTAAAGCTTCAAATAACAATAAGGTATTAATAAAGTCGATTAAAAATGTAACCAGTAACTAAGGAGGGCGGCACGGTGGCACAGTGGTAGCGCTTCTGCCTCGCAGTTAGGAGACTTGGGTTCACTTCCCGGGTCCTCAGTGAGTGGAGTTTGCATGTTCTCCCCGTGTTTCCTCCCACAGTCCAAAGACATGCAGGTTAGGTGCATTGGTGATCCTAAATTGTGCTTGGTGTGTGGGCGCGTGTGCCCTGCGGTGGGCTGGCATCCTTCCCGGGGTTTGTTACTGCCTTAAACCCTGTGTTGGCTGGGTTTGGCCCTGTGGTAGGATATAACAGGTTGGATAATGACTGACTGACTAAGGAAGATTAAGTCATAGTAGACTGATGTAAAGAAAAAACATTTGTTTAGAATAAAAAAGTAAGTAATAGCACTGAACACAGACAGAAACTTTACTGGATTACTGGCAGGCAGAATGAAAAAAATGCTAATAGCTTATTCCAGTTTTCAAAAAATCCCAAATACTTTGGATGTCATGTGCAGGAATGAAAAAATGTGATTTCAATTATGGTAAAGCAAATGAGGTGAAAAAGTTAAAGGCAGTGTTAGAACAGACAAGACTAAGTGAAAATAAAGAAACCTAAAATGTCTAGGTAATAGATATCATTGATGTAACAATAAGTGACGCTTTGTTCGGTTGGTGAATATGATTACCCAGCTAATAATTAATTTCTAAAACTGCAGTTGAACTGATGGAGAACTGGATTAACATAACAGCACTGTAGTTACCAATGCAGCTTCACGGCATTAGGAAACTAATTTGAATGTGATGTTTGCACATTCTGTGTGGGCTTTTTATAGGCCCTGCTCCCAGTAGAGCCATTTTTTCCTGTTTCCCCAAGATGTGTCTGTTAAGGTAAGTGGTGTCTCCAAATTGGCTCTTTGGGCATGATTGTGGTTGTATAGGTGAGTGTGCCCTGAAATGGATTGTCCAGAATTATCCCTTGCCTCTTGCCCAATGAAATAATTTGGTCTGGCTCCCCAAAACCCAAGACTGGTATAAATGTTGTGGACCACCAAGGGGGCGTACAAGCCACCGTACCCAACACAGACAGGCAGACACAAGTTCCAGTCCAGCACAGAAGTTTATTCCTGTGGGGAAGCCCTTTCCCTTTGCTCCCCACTGCACAACACAGCACAGTACACAAGTAGCACAACACAGTCCTTTCTGTCTTTCTTTGTCACCTCCACTCCCAGCAAGCTTTGTCCACCTCCTCCCAACTCTGGCACTTTGAATGGAGTGAGGCGGCCCCTTTTGTAGGACACCCGGAAGTGCTCCAGGCAGTCCCAGATCCTCTTTCGGCAGCACTTCCGGGTGTGGGGGAAGTGCTGCAACCCAGGGCTCTGAAACTGTCTAGGTGCCCCCTGGCGATGGCCATGTGCCCCAGCAGGGCTGAGTTTCTAAACTCCAAACTCGTGCCCCTGCTGTGGGCCTTGGGGGTTGCCCTCTCAAGTTTCGGGTTAGTTATTGCCTTGAATATGTCTAGTCCCCCCGTCCCCCCATCACAGGGGCATCCTGGCCGGGCAAGGCCCCCAGCCATCTACCACAATGTGTTCAAGAACTGAATAGCTAGGTGAATAATGATGTACACCTACAGGCTCAGAAACAGATTTAAAAGCTGATAAATGTGGATGTTGTCTGTTCCATGAACAGAATGAATCCTGTATCAGTCAGGAATCCCCGATCAGTCAGGCACACCAACAAGGGAAAACATAGCGTGGGAAAAATAAAGGGAGTTGAACCTTAAGGCATATCCCCAAATACCAACTTACAGAGTATATAAAATCAGTAAAAGATATAGAAATTGACCTTAAAATGGTAGCTGTTTTTTCTGGACACTTCATGCAGTAGTGAGTAATGACATAAAATCAGATGTTTAAAACTACAAGACTCTACTGCCATCAATAGGTCATTGAAAATCTTGACAGGACTCATTCCTGCAGTATAACTGAGTAGTGCTGTGATCAGCTGTTTAACTTAATAGTTTCTGAATTTTCCTTGGGCTTTTATCAAAACACCTGTGTGTTGTTATGTAAGAATTTTGGTTTTATGTTTGAGGTTACGCATTTACAAGCACAGTTTATTGATTTTTTTGGAGTCGAACCTGGCCTGGCTTTTTGACTGTTTCATCTCTTTCATTCACAAATAATATCTGTCTTTACCTTTAAGTGGCAGAACCCACAATTTTAAAATATGCGCCACCAAACCTCTTCTGTCTTACCCCCAAACACCATTCCTCCTATAACCCAAGGGGAGAATGAAAAATTTGAAACATCCATCCATCCATCTTCTTTTCTGCTTATCTAGTCTGTGTCACATGGTGACAACAGGGCTTCATTGCTAATAACAACATTTAATTACTATGTGTGTATGTGAGTCTGTGTGGTCCTTGCAATGGATGGACACCCAATCCTGGGTGGCTTTCTACCTTCAAACCAATATCGACACAGTAGGCCTTAGCTCCCTTTGATCCTTATTCTGATCAGGCAGGTGGTACAATGTTATGTTATGTTATGTTATGTTATATGGCAGCACGGTGGCGCAGTGGGTAGCGCTGCTGCCTTGCAGTTGGGGGACCTGGGTTCGCTTCCCGGGTCCTCCCTGTGTGGAGTTTGCATGTGTGGGTTTCCTCCCACAGTCCAAAGACATGCAGGTTAGGTGGATTGGTTATTTTAAATTGGCCCTGGTGTGTTTGTGTGTGTCCTGTGGTGGGTTGGCACCCTGCCTGGGATTGGTTCCTGCCTTGTGCCCTGTTTTGGCTGGGATTGGCTCCAGCAGACCCCCGTGACCCTGTGTTCAGATTCAGCGGGTTGGACGATGGATGGATGTTATGTTATGTTATGTTATGTTATGTTATGTTATGTTATGTTATGTTATGTTATGTCTACATTGGTTTTCCTTCCCTATCCCTGTGACCTTTGGGTGAGGTAAATCGACAATTTTAGCTGGATCCTGGGTGTGTGCACAGGAATGGGCCCTGCAAAAGTTGGTCCCTGCCTTGCAACCAATGCTCTTTGTACAGTCTCTACCTCTTCAAAACAGGTTTAATAATGTTATACAATGCTACCATTGATTTTTCAGAAACTGATGGGTTGTTTTGAACAAGGGCACTGTAAATTTTCTCTCACAGTTAAACCATTGCCTGATCCATTATCTGCTCTATGTTGTTGTGTTGTTATTTTCCGATTAAAAAAGAGAGAAAAAGTGTGTCTAGCCATGTATCTGCATTCCAGTCAAGCCTAGTTTCTGCCAGAATGTGTTTCTTTTCACTATTAAATAAGGAGATTTAGAAAACAGGTCAATAAATGATGGGGGTAAGGCACTAAAGAAAGTTCATATTTATCCATCCATCAATTATCCAACCCGCTATATCCTAACACAGGGTCATGGAGGTCTGCTGGAGCCAATCCCAGGGCGCAAGGCAGGAACAAATCCCAGGCAGGGTGCCAGCGCTGGACACACTAGGGACAATTTAGAATCACCAATGCACCTAACCTGCATGTCTTTGGACTGTGGGAGGAAACTGGAGTACCCGGAAGAAACCCAGGCAGAGAACATGCAAACTCCACGCATGGAGGACCCAGGAAGCAAACCCAGGTCTCCTAAGTACGAGGCAGCAGCACTACCACTGTGCCACCGTGCCACCCAAGTTTATATTTATCTTATTCTATACTCATATTGTTATTCTGGTAATTTACTGGTTGCATTACTGATGGCAGAACTTGGCAGTGGAAATGTGAAAGTTCCTCTGTAAGAAGAATACCTAAAGAGGTATTTTTTCATTTCTATCTTGAAAAATGAACTCTAAAATACAACTGTATAATATTGATCATTTAATTATATTTTTCAAGTTGGAATACAAAATGGCTCAATCAGGAACTCAAGAGAAAAATAAAGTTCACTTCTCAGCTTCATAAGGTTAGATATATTATTTTTACAGAGCATCCACTTAAATAATAAGGATCAATTTAATTGCATTGGCTAAGTTTTTCACTGTAACTATCATAAAAAGATCAGAATTGTGGGAATTTGGATTCACAAAGTGATCTGCTTTGAAACTACTTATTGTAATCTAGACGCCGTATAGCGCCCGACCCGGCACAGACTGACGCAGAGGCATGTACAAAATGAACACAGGCTTTATTATTCTTCAACTGTGGGACACGTCTTCCCCGTGCCACACAGCCCAACACAGTCCCAAAGCACAATTACAACACCACCAAAACACTCTTCTCTTTTACCACCACTCCTCCTCTAGCTTAGTCCTCCTCCTCCCGACTCTGGCTCTCAAGTGGTGGTGGCTGGCCCTTTTCATAGCCCAACTGGAAGCGCTCCAGGTGCTTGACCACCTGGTCCTAATTGCACTTCTGGGTGGGGCTGAAGATTCGTCCAGCCGGGCTGTTGACTCCATGCAGCTCCCCCTAGCGGCCATCCGAGCTCCCAACCAGGCTGTGGAAGACTCCATCTCCCATGGAGCCATGCGAAAGGTTGGGGGATCACCGTCCACCAGGGAGGCTGCCACCAAGCGTCCCGGAGGAGGTATTGAGCTGCCCATGGTTGCTCCCCCAGAGCAGATGCAGCAGGGGCGTCCCTGCCGGGCATGGGACCCGGCTGTCCATCACATGATATAATATTGGATTATGAAAGGTGATGCATTAAGGTAATGAAGAAATAGTACAATGTAAATCAATTCTGGCTACTATACTGTATGCGTACTGAATTTAGATGATTAAGAATTTATGATATAAGAAATAGAAGACAAACATGTAGAGAAGAGTTCAGGATCCAATTGGGGCTTTTTGTTTAATGGCAATAGTCAGGTAGATAATAAAAAAATAACAAAATGTATCCATCAGTTACACTGGTGTGCCATTCACACTTTCTGGTGTTGCAGGGCTTACATATCTTGGACATCAGAAGGGTCAGATAAACTCTTTCAGGTTGATGAAATAACAACTGTAGAGGAAGAGGACAAACAGGTAAGATGTGGGGTAACCTGGAAGCCTATTTAAATTGGCTCCCGTGAGGCTTGCAGCTTGCTCACACAAATAACAGTGGTTAAAGTTCTTGCTTGGACCATTGTCTTGTGCTTATAATGAGCTTATAATGGCAGGAGATTTTACTCATGTATTAAACCCTGAATTGCATAGGTCATCAACACCAGCAACCACCATATCTAAAACTAGATATTTTATCTCTTCTTAGACCCATATGTGATACAAATTGGTTATATTTAACATCACATCACAGTTACTCACAGACCGTGTACTTTTTACTGATGTGTATCACAGGAACACCCTACCAGCTCATCACAGGTATGCAATACTCCATTGAGGCGAGAGGGGGTACGGTTGCTAACAGCCTCATCTTTTTTCTCTTTATCTACAGTGGTAAAAAGACACCCTTTGAGGGAAAATAACCCCAGCCAGGCTATAAAGGTCAGACGTTGATTGATGTCAGCATCTCATTTGGACCAGGACTTAGTGGAAGGGTGGAACTTCCAGTGACAGACCTACTCTCTGGAGTCAAAGTCTTTTCTCATAGCCAAGAATGCTGTTTATGTTGCTTTCATTTTTGAGCCCCCAAGCACTACATTTTGAATTATATTGCAGAAAATTAAAATTTGATTGGTACCCCAGTACTTTTTGGGCACTACTTGAAATTATTCACCCATCCAGACAACTTACTGCTTTTTGCTTAACCTTGCAAATATGTTGGTATTGTTATCTCTGACCATGCTCCCTTTGTTCTGGAACTCAAATCATTATACAGTACCTTACGAATACAACTTGTTATTGGCCATTCAACCTATTAAAATTTGCTGATGAAGATTTTATTAAATCAGTTCCCACACAAATTAATATTTCTACAGAGACCATCATATCCATCCATCCATTATCCAACCCGCTATATCCTAATTACAGGCTCATGGGGGTCTGCTGGAGCCAATCTCAGCCAACATGGGGCACAAAGAAGGAACAAACCCCGAGCAGGGCGCCAGCCCACCGCAGGACCATCATATCTCCAGAAATAAATAGGGAACACTGACAATTCTTATATCATATCTGAAAGTACAAATATCATTAAAAGAGGAACAATCACATGTTTCTATGTTTTAATAGCAAAGTGGGAGCTCTGAAAAAATTTGCACCATAAAGGTGGGCAGTCTATTTTCATATAAATCATGAGAGAAGTCACTGGTCTAGTACTGAGCTAGTGGAAGATCTCAAATTCCAGTAATCAATGTGTTGGCTAGAGAGGATGGACTTGACAAGCTTGACAACCTTTTGAAAAAGTTCAGTGGGGAGATCTCTGTACTGTACTGTACACAACAGTATATGAAATCAAATAAAAACACTTTACTTTAGCCCCTAAAACTCTTATTCTAGGAATAATATGAATTCTGTCTATTTTACCCTAGAATGTGTAACCAGACAGGGATGTCTGTGGTTGCTAGATTGTTGTGCAGTTATTCATATGGTGACACTAGTATGTTAGAGAACTGCCAACAGTTTGTTGATAAAAGCAACTACAGAACATGCAATCCAATACAGCAAAGAGACTCATCACATCCACATTACCAGACCTCATACACACGCAGACTAAGACACACACAAGAGCAAATTAACAACTAGTCTACATACCCTTCTTATTAGTTTAATATTTTTTTTCCTAAAAATACAATCACATTCTGAGGTAACTTTAAATTCAGTAACAAACATTAGCTTAATATGAGCAATAAACATATCCTATGTCAATCAAGTGTCATATTTACAATTAGGTTTAATAACTCTGGGATTGAAAACACAGTGACATTTGATATTTGTGAAGTCACCTCTTTGATTGTAAACATCAGATGGTGAGTACACATACATGTTTTGTTTAAGTCCCTCGGGACAATGCAGATACAAACTTTGTCAGTGTCTTATTTTGTGTTTACTCTCCACTGAAGACACCCAATAAGTAGGTTCCATTATGTTTGTCTGTTCTGCTTTCAATTTGTTCTGCATGGCAACAAAATGGATGTGATCCTTAGTCATCCCTGAACGAATTAGCATATTCAGTATTTTGTATGGATAAATTTTCAGCCCAGTTGTGGACTGACCTTCTTAAGAAGATGCACGTATGTTAAACAGTGTCTGTGTGTTTGACACACCAGTTGCACTGTAGCTGAAGTGTTTATTACAGTTCCTCTGTAGGCCACCAGTTTTAAAGTTTTACACTTTGAGTTCCGTTTTTGTTCTTCATAGTTCTATTGCTATTCGCAGAAATCATATTGCATTTTGCTTCTGTACCTACTTTAAGATCAAGTTTCTTGCCATTAATTACCACACAGCACAATGAATTTCTTGCTTTCCTTTTTTTCAATGAATATGTCAGTGTCTCTGGCATCTAGTGATATTTTGTCAGTATGAAAGGACACATCACTACCATTTCAAGCAGTTTCTGTTTCCAGATTGGCAGATTTGTAATGCTCACCTTGTAGTTCTGAACTGCTGTGAAACTTCAAATGCCGTACTTCTTGCAATAGACATTGTTGTTCACATGCTTTGCACTCAGATTTTTTTCTAGATATTTATACCACAGTTCTTACAATTTGTCATGTATTTTGTTGCAGCCTGATCCTTGAGATACTTCTGGTTTATGCTATTATATTATTTTCTCATTGGGTGCATGGCATTGACATGCACTGGTAAGCTACTGGTGTGTGAGACTCAGCAAGCACCTTTGAGTGCTGCTCAGTTCATTTACTTATCTGAACAATTCTAACAGCATTAAGTAAAGTTAGTGTACTTTCTTTAAATATTGTTTTCCTTATGCTATTCCTAATTATGTCACAAATTAATCTGTCTCTTTTTATTTCATCCCACAAATCCCAAAATGTATCTCAATATGTAATATGCATGCTTCAATGGTTTTTTCCTGGGTACTGAATTATAGTATTAAATGAACGCTTTCCATTGTGATATTTGTCTGTGGTCTGCAAATTTCTCTGAACATTCTACTCAGGCATTCAGGATTCCCATGTAAGTCAAGCAGTGACATCTTGTCCACTGTTGTCCATCACTGCCAGAGTGTATATGAAAGGTGTCCACTTTAAATAGGCTGCAGTCCCGCAAGACAAGTGAGTATGTAGGATTTTGTTTTAGCTTGGTTGTCATTGTGGACTATGGCACTGACACTGTCATATCAATATTAAAATATACACCAATTCTCAGCTATGTCACTGTCGAACCTTAGGGTCCCAAGTACTGAAATCCTTGACCAATCTTCTCCATGTTATTTTTAAGCTGCCAAACCAAAATGAATGGTGAAGTGATCACCTTCACAGACAGTTGGTCAGTTAAATTGAAACATAGCATATAAAACTAAATATTACTTTTTATTTTCACTTCAGACACTATGTAGTTTGAGGTACAATAATTTATAAAGGGACATTGGTACTTTTGAGAACTGCCAACAAATTAACAAAGGCAACTACAGAACGTGCACTTCAATACCTATAAAACAGACTTACCACCTTGACAGTGATGCAGTAGTATTGGTACTGCCACACAGTAAGAAGACCAGTGTTTGCATCCCAGTTTGCATGTCCTTCCCATATCTCCATAGGTTTCTCCTGGGTGCTTTGGTTTCTTTCGGTTGTCCAAAGACATGCAGGTTAGGTGAACTGGTGACATTAAATTGGTCCTAGTGTGTGTTTTGGGTGTGTGTGAGTGTGGTTGCCCTGTGATGGACTTATGCCCTGTCCAATGTTTGCTCCCACCTTGCTCCCTTTGCTAGCTGTGATACCCTCCAGCACACCCTGCAATCCTGGTCTGGATTAAGTGGGTTAGAAAATAACATGACATTACAGAACACGTATGCAATAAAATAAGTACTTGTGTAAGAAGTCTAAGGTTCACACACATGGACAAACTATCAGCTTGTCTACAATTGCCAATACTATTTTAATTGCTACTGAATAATAATAATAATAATAATAATAATAATACATTTTATAAATATATTACCTTTCCCATGCTCAAGGCGCTATCTGGCTATACATCTCTGGAAAGAGAGTTAGAAACAAAAGGAGACCAGAAAGGCCTTGAACAAAAAGTATCTCATTATGCTGATGATGCGGTGCTCTGTATCAGTTAGACATACTTATCATTGCCACTTACTTTAAAGCTGGTGGGCAACTTTTATAGGGACTCAAAATTAATTTGAATAAAGTGAATTGTGTTGCACATCAGACACATTTCATTAATGTAGTAATTATTCATTTCATTAATAGGTCACATTTCATTCTTTCATTTCTTAGAATATTTAATCATTATTATTATAGTTACAATTAGAATATAACCAGGTTACTTGGCTAACTCTCAAACTCAGTTTCTAGGTTGCCGGCCATCGTTTTTGCTCTAACCAGTTTCTTAATTCCCTGGCCATCGGACCTTACTTTTATTCTATGTTAATTAGTATTGCCTAGTTATATTTTTATATTTTGTCTTTTTTCTCTTTCTTCATCCTGTAAAACATGCACTTTGAGCTACATATTTTGTATGAAAATGTGCTATATAAATAAATGTTGTTGTTGTTAATTAGAATTCAAATCTTGCTGTTAATGAAACACGTCATTTACTTTCATGACCTGTCAGTGGTCTCATTCCACCAAATTAGTGATTTCAAAAACTTCTGATTTTCTTTCTTTCTTTTTTTTTTTTTGAAAGCACCATCAAATGTCGCCAAATTACTTTTTTTTTCCATCCATCCATCCATCCATCCATCCATTGTCTCCCGCTTATCCGAGGTCGGGTTGCGGGGGCAGCAGCTTGAGCAGAGATGCCCAGACTTCCCTCTCCCCGGCCACTTCTTCTAGCTCTTCCGGGAGAATCCCAAGGCGTTCCCAGGCCAGTCGAGAGACATAGTCCCTCCAACGTGTCCTGGGTCTTCCCCGGGGCCTCCTCCCGGTTAGACGTGCCCGGAACACCTCACCAGGGAGGCGTCCAGGAGGCATCCTGATCAGATGCCCGAGCCACCTCATCTGACTCCTCTCGATGTGGAGGAGCAGCGGCTCTACTCTGAGCCCCTCCCGGATGACTGAGCTTCTCACCCTAATTTTAAGGGAAAGCCCAGACACCCTGCGGAGGAAACTCATTTCAGCCGCTTGTATTCGCAATCTCGTTCTTTCGGTCACTACCCATAGTTCATGACCATAGGTGAGGGTAGGAACATAGATCGACTGGTAAATTGAGAGCTTCGCCTTGCGGCTCAGCTCCTTTTTCACCACGACAGACCGATGCAGAGCCCGCATTACTGCGGATGCCGCACCGATCCGCCTGTCAATCTCACACTCCATTCTTCCCTCACTCGTGAACAAGACCCCGAGATACTTGAACTCCTCCACTTGGGGCAGGATCTCGCTACCAACCCTGAGAGGGCACTCCACCCTTTTCCGGCTGAGGACCATGGTCTTGGATTTGGAGGTGCTGATTCTCATCCCAGCCGCTTCACACTCGGCTGCGAACCAATCCAGAGAGAGCTGAAGATCATGGCCTGATGAAGCAAACAGGACAACATCATCTGCAAAAAGCAGTGACCCAATCCTGAGCCCACCAAACCGGACCCCCTCAACGCCCTGGCTGTGCCTAGAAATTCTGTCCATAAAAGTTATGAACAGAATCGGTGACAAAGGGCAGCCCTGGCAGAGTCCAACTCTCACTGGAAACAGGTTCGACTTACTGCCGGCAATGCGGACCAGGCTCTGGCACCGATCGTACAGGGACCGAACAGCCCTTATCAGGGGGGCCGGTACCCCATACTCTCGGAGTACCCCCCACAGGATTCCCCGAGGGACACGGTCGAATGCCTTTTCCAAGTCCACAAAACACATGTAGACTGGTTGGGCAAACTCCCATGCACCCTCCAGGACCCTGCTAAGGGTATAGAGCTGGTCCACTGTTCCGCGACCAGGACAAAAACCACACTGTTCCTCCTGAATCCGAGGCTCGACTATCCGAGGGACCCTCCTCTCCAGGACCCCTGAATAGACTTTTCCAGGGAGGCTGAGGAGTGTGATCCCTCTGTAGTTGGAACACACCCTCCGATCCCCCTTCTTAAAGAGGGGGACTACCACCCCGGTCTGCCAATCCAGAGGCACTGTCCCTGATGTCCATGCGTGTCAACCAAGACAGTCCTACAACATCCAGAGCCTTGAGGAACTCCGGGTGTATCTCATCCACCCCCGGGGCCCTGCCACCAAGGAGTTTTTTGACCACCTCGGTGACCTCAGTCCCAGAGATGGGGGAGCCCACCTCTGAGTCCCCAGGCTCTGCTTCCTCATTGGAAGGCATGTTAATGGGATTGAGGAGGTCTTCGAAGTACTCCCCCCACCGACCCACAACGTCCCGAGTCGAGGTCAGCAGCGCACCATCCCCACCATATACAGTGTTGACACTGCACTGCTTCCCCTTCCTGAGACGCCGGATGGTGGACCAGAATTTCCTTGAAGCCGTCCGAAAGTCGTTCTCCATGGCCTCCCCAAACTCCTCCCACGCCCGAGTTTTTGCCTCAGCAACCACCAAAGCCGCATTCCGCTTGGCCTGCCGGTACCTATCAGCTGCCTCCAGGGTCCCACAGGACAAAAGGGTCCTGTAGGACTCCTTCTTCAGCTTGACGGCATCCTTCACCGCCGGTGCCCACCAACGGGTTCGGGGATTGCCGCCACGACAGGCACCGACCACCTTACGGCCACAGCTCCGGTCAGCTGCCTCAACAATAGAGGCACGGAACATGGCCCATTCGGACTCAATGTCCCCCACCTCCCTCGGGATGTGGTCAAAGTTCTGCCGGAGGTGGGAGTTGAAGCTACTTCTGACAGGGGGCTCTGCCAGACGTTCCCAGCAGACCCTCACAACACGTTTGGGCCTACCACGCCTGACCGGCATCCTCCCCCACCATCGAAGCTAACTCACCACCAGGTGGTGATCAGTTGACAGCTCCGCCCCTCTCTTCACCCGAGTGTCTAAGACATGTGGCCGCAAGTCCGACAACACGACCACAAAGTCGATCATCGAACTTTTTTTTTCACAATTTTTATTTAAATAGAAATTATTTGATGGGTACATACATGCAGATGGAATTAAGTTAGCTGGTTATTTGTTGGCTCTCTTTGTATCTCATTTATTGCTTGGTTCCAGGATAAGGAAAAAGAAACAGTTAATGGTTTTGAGGTCATTTAAAATTAAGGCAAAAGACGTTCATTCCATTAGTGGTTGGTTACTAATTAAGAAAATGATCACTGCAGCACTCCAGAATTTGAGTCTTACACCCCAACTTCAAACTAGGAAAAAAAATCATATTTTCTTTATTAGGGCAAGAATTATGTTTTATAAATTAGCTTGCTAGATTCAAGTTTAATTTAGTTTTATTTTTTTTAATTTTTTGGATACTTCAGTTTACTTAGAGGTACTGTGTGATACTGGTTTCACTGTTCACATAGCTCTCCGACAAGGTACAGAGAAGTGTTGAGTATTGAACATGATTAAAAATAATTTAATTTTAAACATTAATGTTTACAGAGTTGTACTGATTGTATTTTGACTGAGCTGTATGTCACTTATTTAATGAGATCTATAAGCTCAAATAAACTAAAATTAATAATACTGTACTATTGGGATGATACCTTATCCAAGTCGACTTACAATATTTGAGATATAACTGATTACATTTCTTTTTTACCAGTTGGAGCACAGGCAGGCAGAGGGGCTTTCTCATGGCCACACAGTGTCAGCAGCAGGACTGGAACCCATACCCTCAGCGTCTGAAGTCCAAAACCTTTAACCACTAGGCCAAACGGTATAGTGTTTAAGCCTGTGAAACAGATAAGAGTTTGAAAGAAGAACATTAAATAAATATACATAGTATTATCTGAGACTTAAGACACTGGATTCTCATATAGAATATAATAAACTCTATGTGAAATTTAAAGAATGAAAAACCTTTAACCACTAGGCCAAACGGTATAGTGTTTAAGCCTGTGAAACAGATAAGAGTTTGAAAGAAGAACATTAAATAAATATACATAGTATTATCTGAGACTTAAGACACTGGATTCTCATATAGAATATAATAAACTCTATGTGAAATTTAAAGAATGATATACAATATGTTTATGAAATGTTGTACGGACTAGAGCCTAATGCAGAACAGTAGTAGAAGCTGCTCTCTCGGGACCACAATTATCCAAGCATTTATTTATTTATTTACCTGAAACAAAGTCTTGACTCTCCTTGTTGGAAGACAGCCTCACACCGCCCACTGCCGAAAGATTGACAAGGCTGTCTAAACTCCTATTGTGTTGTCTTGCTACAACCCCGCCCCTACTTTTCAGGGATTGGCTATTTTTCTAAACCCCTGTCTGCTTAGTACCGTTATTCTTGAATTACGGCTATACGATATGTATATCCTTCACGAAGCAGGCGCAGTTTAGGGGATTGTTCTGCATTTCTTCTCGGTGGTCTCTTATTACATGAAGCTGCGTACCAAACTTGATTCATCCGCTTAACGTCGAAGTCATGGAGTCGTTACGTCCTCAGCGGTTGCAACCTGGCATCGGGCTTGGAAACGCAAGCGGGACCCTCCGTTCATCTCTTCGTCCGGGAGTGACCGTCCCTACCGCCCCGCCGCCTCCCGTCTCCTGTTTGTCCGCCTCGGGTCCTCCCCCGCCGCCGCCACCGCTGCAGCTGCATAGCCTAGGGATGGGGGTAGCAGGAGCTTCCGGGCTGGGAGCCACGGCGGGAGTTCGGGTCGGACTGGGGAGTCCAGGGAACCCCGCGGTGTTACGGGAGGCAGTGGAAGCTGTGGTACGAAGCTTTGCGAAACACACGCAAGGTTATGGCCGGGGTAAGTGTGTCCTCCTTCTCATTGCATGCAAGCGTGTTTTGGTTTCATACTGTATACGGACCTCAGGGGTAAATAATAGTAATGGGGATTGTGCGCAATGGTTGGCTTTTCGTAATCCTCGCCATATGGTGCTATACTGCTTGTGCTCAGTATGTCATTACTGAATCCATTTTATACGAGGATAGAACAGTTTGGCTTCGTTTTTGTAGAAATTATTGTAATTAGTGTTAACAGTCAATTGTTATATGTCGTTTATTTGTTATGATAATTATGTAGTTGGTCATTGGGGCCCCAAAACCGTGAAATGATTTATAAAAAAGATATTAAAATTCTTTAGTTTTGTATTTTTGCCGAGGCTTAAAGCCAAACTGTACCGTTAGATCAAAAATGTACCATCCAGCTCAATGTACAAACTGAGCCATAAATGCATTGTTATTTTTATTATAGAAGAATCCGGTATGATTAATAACAGTACAGAAATAATGTCTTTTTATAAAGTTATTGAAAGAATACTTGCATTATTTCACATCAAAATAGCACTTTATAGGTGGTTTAACCGTGTCTTTTTATGGCAAAGTGACGATATCAGTATTGGCCTGTGGAATGCAATAAAAACAAAGTACACAACTGAAAGTGAGGTACTCTTGTATATTCTGACATCATATAGTAAAGGATTTATAATTTTAAAACCACTGAGTTTAATCTGGAACACAGTCTTAACTTTTATCATGTTATGCTTGGAATTACATCGGGTGTATAAAAATGTGTAGTTACGCCGTTAGATGAACACAATTTCTTTTTCTTTTTTTTTATTTTAAAGAAGATGACCATTGCTCAGAAATTCATTTTAAGCTATACAGGTAGGCCTACTTTTAATATGTAGCTTTTTTTCCTGATTTTTATCAGCATTTTTCCCATTTTAATTTCCACTTCAAGTAACCCAACAGATGTTAAAGGACAAACTGTTAGCCTCTAAGATGGTATAATGGAGCACAGTATTTTTTTCAGCCCATTTTTGGTGTGTGAAACCTTTGAAATGGACATTACAGAGAACTGGATCCTTTTGTGCTGGCAGTTAACATGTACCATACATTACCAAAAAAGGGTATTTCATTGTGAAGATAAACACCTCTCATCCCCTGAAATATGAAGATTACACTCACTTAATTTTGTTCAAGGCAGTACGTTTTCTGTCTAGATGCCTGGTCTGAAAGCATCAGATTTTTGCCATATGTATGTTATTACTAGCAAGTCATTTAGTATTTATCCCTTACCTCCTGGACATCACTCTGAGCTCCACAGTGGCCTTGTGCCCTTATTCCCGCAGCTATACATGTGTGAAATACTTTTTGATTTTACCATTTCTAGTGTACTTATTTTTATCATTTAATGCATTACTGGGAAGAGTAATTTCATGACTGAGAGGTCTGCAGTTTTGCCTCACTATATCAATCCTTGTTCTCTTTTGTCAATGTCACTTCCAGTCTGCTAGCAGCATCCCGGGCTGCCAGGCAGTAGTTGCCATAATGCACGCATGTCAGATAGATTAACTGATTTAATCATTAGTATTTGAGAAAGCTTTTGTTTTTACTCATCACTATTTCTTATATTGTTTGGCACAATCTTTCATTTTGTTTTTTCTCCTGTGCTTTCAGCCCTTTTCATTTCATCAGTGCTAGTATCCCACAATTTGGTTAGGACCGTATTCTTGTCTAATTCTTGTGGCATTTTTTGGTATTACTGGTTTGTTAACTTTTTTATTTAAATTTTATTTCATTTAAATCTTGTTTTTTTTTTCTTGTTCTTCTTTGATTGAAATATTACAGTTGTCATCTATACCACCACAAGTCCACTAAGGTGATACACCACAGTGACAGAAAAATATGGCAGTTGTCAGTGATATTCCCCTATTATGCAATGCTGGGAGGAGCATTACTATAGGCTTGGAATGGATAATTCAATAATTGAATGAAACTGTTGTATGCTGAGAGACATCACACTTTAGTTTTGGTCATGGACCATATCTGTCCTTGCTGTCTAAAACAAAATAATGTATAGTCTGCTTCTGTTCAGTGTTTGTCAGGTTGAGTGAATCCAATTGTCTTTAGCAGAGTTAGCCAGTGTAGCCTTGAGGCTATACCTTTTTTAAATTTTAAACTGAGATATCATCGCTGGCTTGAGTTTATAACATTTTTAAACTTTAAACTGAGACATCATAAGAACATTTAAAAGTGTCATGGGTTTCTCGACTCAATATTCTATTTTTTTTAGCTGCAACCACTTTTCAATCTCTTGCAAAAATGTTAAAATACTTCATTACACATTTTAAAGTAAGGGTTCTCACTTGGCTCATGGTCGTCTGCAGTGGTAAACACCCTTGCTGTAATAGTATGTCTACTTTTATAACTGCATGAAAAAGTCTTTGATTTGCCAGGAACAAAAGCATTCCCATTGTGTAGACTGCTAAATGTTCTTCATTCGCCAGTACCTCTAACTGTGTCATGGAATTGAAAATGTGTGTGTGAAACAATGAGGTTTTAATATCTGTTTTCTAATGAGTAAGTTTGTTGTTTAACCTTTGCTCTGATTTGGATACTCCTCAAGAATTGTTAGGCCAGTTATAGTGTTTAAGTCATAAAAAAACAGAAGTACAAAACATAGCAGTTTTCTTAACCTGATTCCTGCTTCATGGCTCTCAGTGAGTCTCAACAAATCCATGTAGTTTGTCCATCCATGTTATGTGTGTTAGAGATACACTAAAGTTTACCTCCATTATGATTGCCAGAAGATAAAGAAACATAAGGGCACTCTGTATATATAAAGGTGGCTCTGTGCCAGCAATCGGAAGGTTGCTGGTCCAAATCGCATAAATGTCAGAAGTGATTCCTCTCCATTAGGCCCATGAGTAAGGCCCTTAACCTGCAATTGCTCTGTCCTGGGTATGACATTATCCTGCATCCAGCAAGTCCACCAACTTGCAGGGAAAACTCGAGGGTTGGTGGTTATATTAGTACTCTAACCACTGTAAAGGATTCTCACACTGTTCCATTTCATTTAAACTAGTTGCACAGCTGTGCTCGGGTCCAAATTTGGGATCTTGTGGTGGTTTGTGGTGCGATGGGTGCAGCAACGCACAGTATCAGTATCTCTCTCTATATATATACTGGGGAGATGTTTCTGAACTTAATTTCACAACATTGTTGGTTTAGACCTGCGATATTCTAAAGGAAATAGTTTGAAAAAATATTTCCTAACAGCATTTCTACTCATACTGTATTGTTTATTTTTAAACAAAGTCAAGGCACTAGTAGGCACATGGCTCAGTGTTAAATAGCAATCCACCACAACATCACACATTGCATCTGCAATTGATATGCTTAGCACCATGCAGTGTCATGGCAACCAGCCAATAAATAAAAATATATTTACAGGTGTTTCATGAATCATGACACTTTGAATAAACAGCCAACAGAAAACTTTGAAAGTGACAGGTCTTGGCCTTAAAAGGGTTGTAGTCAGTTGATTTACCAGGAAGAACTTTTTCACAAACATGTTTATGTAAGAAAATGTGCAATAGAATACTAGAATAGTACTTTAGTCTATGAACAGGGACAAGACACATGGGCCTACACACCCATATATGGAGGATTCAGAAAGTATTTCAAACCCTTCTGTGTCAGATCCGGTCAGGTTGGGGAGCATGCACTTGTACAGTGCATTGCTGCACCCACCACTCAACGAAATAGCTTGGGATCCTGGTTGGCAACCCCCTAAGCAATCACACGGTCTAGTCCCACCCTCTGAAAAATGACCATCTATCTGCCAGAGCCAGGTGTTACATGGGCGTCCCCTTGGCTGGGTCCAGCTGCTCGGGTCCTCAACAACGAGGATCCTGTAAGCCTGATTATCCTCAGAGAATTACGCCACATGGGCATAGTGCCGTAACTGACCTCCCTTACAATGCAGGTAATGTACTGTACCTTATTCTTGACTCCATCAACAACCGCTTCTTTGACACATAGTCAAACCAGCAGTACCCACACAGAAGAGACACAGTACTGAAGGAGTCCAGTGTTTGTCTCAGGTCACTGGATAGTGTTCTTGTCTCGCAACAATACAGTCAAACAGGAAGCAGCAGGACTCTAAAGACTTGGACCTTCATCCTTTTGCAGAGATATCGTGAGCACCACACACCCCTTTCCAGCGACCTCATGGCCCCCCCTTGCTCTCGCACTCCATCTACTGACTTCATGGAAAGAGTCACCAGAGACATGATTGTTGCTGTTGATGTAATAAACCTCTCGACGCAGTCAACACTCTATCTGCAGACTGACACACTGATGATGGCTGTGCCTAAGAGGCCATTAAAGGTCTTCATCTCTGCATAATTTTTTGTGCTTTAGATTTCATTTTAAATGGAAAAAATTTCAACTTTTGCCCATTAATCTACACTCACTAACCCATAATGAGAAAATGAAAACATGTTTTCAGAAAGGTTTACAAAAATGAAAAACTGATAACTCTCATTTATTTAAGTATTTGTACCTGTTTGCTGTGGCACTCCGAATTGTGGCCAAGTGCATCTTGTTTGCCTTAATTATCCTTTCGATAGATAGATAGATAGATAGATAGATAGATAGATAGATAGATAGATAGATAGATAGATAGATAGATAGATAGATAGATAGATAGATAGATAGATAGATAGATAGATAGATAGATAGATAGATAGAACTTTATTTGTCCCCAGGGAGAAATATACTGTATATACACACACATTATGGTCTGAGCACAAACCAGATTGACTAAAAAGGAAGAAAATTAAAAAGAAAAAAAACTGACGTGGCAGTCACACTGAGGCATAATGCATTTGTACTGCTATTGGTATATTGCAGCCCCAGTAAAGTTTCATGACTCATTGCCTGAAAGTGTTAGTGTGTCAGAGAGAGGATGTGTAACATTATTCATAATGGCACTCAGTTTTATTTTAATTCTCACCTTTGCTACTACCTCCAGGGGGTCCTGAGTTTATCCTATAGCTGAGCCTGCACTTTTAATTGGTGTGTTGATGCAGTGAGCCTCTCTTGAAGTGATGTTAACAGCCCAGCACACCACAGTGCAAAAAATCACACTGGCCATCACAGAGTTGTAGAAGATGTGAAGGATGTCACAACCCACATAAAAGGAGCACAGTCTCCTAATAAAAAAGCATGTGCTCTGCTCTTTCTTGTATGGTTCCTCTTTGTTCCGAGACCAGTCCAACCTGTCATTGATGTAGAGCCCCAAGTACTTGTAGGAGTGTAACACCTCTATATCCACTCCCTAAATTGTGACTGGACAGAGAGGATTTTGGTGTGGCAAAAGACAACAACCAATTCCTTGATTTTGCTGATGTTAAGTTGCAGGCAATTTTTCCTGTACTAAAAAACAAAGTGTTTCACCTGACTCCTATACTCTGTTTCACCCCTTTTATCAATACACCCCATAAGTGCAGTCATCTGAGAATTTCTGCAAGTGACGTGACCAGGTTTATAATTTGATGTACAGAGTGAAGAGAAAAGGAGACACAACTGTTCCTTGTACTCCTCCAGTGTTGCTCACATCCGTATCAGAAACACAGTCCTTGAGTGTCATAAACTGTGGGCCACCCAACAGATAGTCCATTATCCAGGACACAATAGGCTCATCCACATGCATTTCTCTGAGTTTACCCCCTAACAGGGATGGCTGGATTGTACTGAAGGCACTGGTGAAATCAAAAAACATAATCCGCACAGCATTGCCAGCATTGTCCAGGTGAGAATGTGCCTTGCAGAGTAGATAGATAAAGCAACCACCACTCTAATCTTTGTCTGATGGGCAAACTGCAGTGTGTCTAGCTGGTCTACCACAAGGGAACTCATAGAGTCCAGGACCAGCCTCTCAAAGGTCTGCCTGATGTGAGACATAAGTGCCACTATTCTGTAATCATTAGGTGAAGAGATGCTTACTTTCCTTGGAACAGGAACAATGCAGGATTCAACAGCACTGACACCTTCTGGAGTTTTAGAGACAGACTGAGCAGGTGACAGTGAATACCACAAAGTTAGTTAGCACAGGCCTTAAAAACTTGAGGACTAACTCCATCTGGTCCCTTGGTTTTTCCTGTGTTTGGCTTTCTTAGTTGTCACCTTACTTGGTCTTCAGTTATGGACAGCCCATACTGTTTGTCAGAGGTGGACCCATCCTGGAGTTTTCCATGGTAGGAGTTTTTGATGTAGTAGGGATGGCATGAGGAGTCTGGTCATTAGAAGAAGGTGGCATTGCGATGGAGAATCTTAATAAAATGGTTCCAGGCATTAGCTCTGTCCACATCCTCTTCTTGCACCAGAACCCTGGATTGCTTAAGTCCAGTAATTATACCCAATCCTTTCCAGACATCTTTCATGTTATTCTGAGTGTGTTTGTTTTCTATTTTAGCTTTGTAAGCTCTCTTGTAAGTGTGCTTCCACACTTGCTGCACCTCCTTCAGTGCCTGTTTGCCACTGGATTTAAATGCTCTGTTTTTCTCATTCAGGAGATCTTTTAGGTCCTTACTAATCCAGGGCTTGTTGTTTGGAAAGGAACTCACTGTCTTTGATGGTACCACATTGCCAACGCAAAAGTAAATATATTCTGTGATGTAGTGACTGAGTTCCTCAATATTATCCCTATGTGACTTGCACATCATTTCCCAGTCTGTCATTTGGAAGCAGCCATTCAGAAAAATTTCAGCCAGCAGGCTCCACTTCCTCCATCTAATAACAAGCTTGTAGCTAGGAATAAAAATAATCAGGCTGTGGTCAAATCTGCCTAAAGGTGCCAGTAGTTTACATTTAAAGGCTTCTTGAACATTTGAATATAATTTGTCCAGTTTCTTATTTCCTAAGTGGAACATGGCACAAACTGTTAGAAAGTTCTCATATTAAAACAATCTAAATGAGAACAGGCCATTCAACCCAACAAAAGCCAAACCTATCCACTTGATTCTTCCAAAAAACATCAAGTCGAATTTTGAAAGTCCCTAAAGTCCTACGGTCAACCACACTACCTGGTAGCTTATTCCAAGTGTCTATGGTTCTCTGTGTAAATAAATATTTCCTAATGTTTGTGTGAAATTTATGCTTAACAAGTTTCCAACTGTGTCCCTGTTTTCTTGAAGAACTCATTTTAAAATAACAGTCTCAATCCACTGTACTAATTCCCTTCATAATTTTAAACACTTCAATCATGTCTCCTCTTTATTTTCTTTTGCTTTTCATCTTTCTTCATAATTCATTCCCTGTAGCCCTGAAATCAGCCTAGTCACCCTTCTCTGGACTTTTTCTAGTGCTGTTACAGTATGTCCTTTTTGTACCCATAACACCAAGCGCTACAGATGAGGCTTCATCAATGCATTATAAAGCTTAAGCATAACCTCTTTGGACATACTCTACACCAGCTGTGCGCAACCTGCGGCCGTACGGCCGCATGCGGCCGTGGGCAAGGACTTTGGCGGCCGTGGACGTGTATATTAAAGTGTACGTAATGGCGGCCGTGCAGGTGTAGGGTCTCTGGACTCCAGCGAGTAAGGGGTCTCAACGCCGCGGAATCTTTGTCGGCCGGGTCGGTATGGTGACGCCGAAAGCCGATTTGGACTCTGGGGTCTCTAGACTCCTGCAAGTGTAGAATCTCAAACACCGCAGAACCTTCCTTAGCCGGGTCGGTATGTTGACCAAAATGTTGCCCTTTATATATTCATCGTGGAAATCAGCAGTAGAATACCCACAACTACGAGAACTGGCCAGGAACATTCTCGTTCTTTTCGGAAGCAATTATTTGTGCGAAGCAGCGTTTTCCAGAATGAAATATCTGAAAAACAAGAACCGAACCCGATTGGTAGACAGCAATCTAGAGTCTGGAATACGGCTAATGGTCTCCAGCGAGTCCCCTGACTTTGCAAGTCTGTCTGCAAACATGCAAGAGCAAGGAAGCCATTAATGGCGATGTTTTCCAAACTTCCTGAAACAATTGCTGTAAAGGTTTTTTGTCCTATATGACGTTTCGTAGACATTTTTTTACATATGTAGACCAGTAAATTGAATATTGTCAGATATATCATACTCTGTTTTAATGTGTAATCTGTAAATTTTTACATAAATCATAAAACATTATTAAGTTTACTTGGACTTACTGGCGGCCATTATTAAAGTAAAAAGTCTGTAGTGCGGCCGTTATTAAAGTAAAAAGTCTGTAGTGCGGCCGTCGATAGCGGAAAGGTTGCGCATGCCTGCTCTACACGTTGTGCTATATAACCTAACATTCTGTTAGCCTCTTTAATGGCTTCTGAACATGATCTGGTAGTTGATAGTGTCGAGTCCCCTGTGACTTCTAAATCCTTGTCATAAGGCAGGGTTAGGCAACATTGGTCCTGGATGGCCGCAGTGGCTGCAGGTTTCCGTTCCAACCCAATTGCTTATCCTTACCAATCTCAGACCTTATGTAATTTTATGGCTTGTTACTCTGTAATGTTAGGTTCTTATATCATAGATTTTTTTTTCCTTTCCAAGAATATCATCTAAATGATTTGCAGCCTAAAGTGTGTAATTTTCAGTCTGTCACATTTTTCTCTTAAATGTTTTATTAAACTAAATAGTGCATGATGAATCCACACAGATGTAAATGGAAACAAATTAGATGGAGAACTGCTGGCTTCTTTGTCAGTTGCATCTTATTGCTAATAAGGAGCCATTAAAAATGGTGAATGCAGCTGTTTAAGACTGAAATAAACAATTAAGAATGGGGAACCTTAACAAGCGAGGCCTCTAAAATGAACCGTCAAAATGTCACATGAGCAATAAGTGCTTCACCAGCAATAATTGACCTCTCATTATGAAACAGGGCTGGAACAAAAACTTGCAGCCACTGTGGCCTTCCAGAACCGACGTTGCCTACTCCTATCATAAAGTGTACTTTCAATTTTCAGACCTCCCATTGCGTATTTAAACCTAACATTTTTACTTCTTAAATGGCTGAAGTCACCACATGTTATAACAGCAGGGTCAGATTGATTCATTATTAAAGTGTTGCTGAATCTCCATTTGTAGACGGAGAAAAGTAAACATTAATAAGGAAGATGTAATTTATCTCCTTGGGCAAATAATGTGGATGAATTGCAACAGCAAGAATTTCAATGTCTGAATTACTATCTATAGTGTTATATTATGCTTCCTTTTACTCCATTCCTCATTCACATTGATGACCAGTCCCCCTCCTGCCCTTTTTCCACACCACACTGGGTCTCTGTCTGCACATATAAGACAAAATCAGTCCAGCATTAACAGTGTCAGGTACATCAGATTTAAGTCCGCTGTCCATAAAATACAAAATGCCACCATTATTATATGTTCCATGACCCCGCTATAAAAGCAGACAGTTAATCCATCTTATATGACAGCGAATAAACATTCACCTTTACAATGGATGGCAGACTAGTTCTAAAACATGTGTGCCTTGTCTACAACTTGATTGTAGCCCACTTGTGGCAAACTGAAATGATAGGACATAATTTAGATAGGTACACACCTGAATATAAGGTCCCACAATTCACACTGCACATCAGGACAAAAACTAAACCATGAAGTCCAAGAAACTCTCTGTAGACCACTGTGATAAAATTTCAGTGAGGCATAGATCAGGGCAAGGGCATAAAACCTTTTCTAAAACTTTGAATATTCCTATTTCTAAAGTAAGTAAAGTTTTGAGTGTTCTCAGGAGGACAGTCGCCTCAATTGTTGTGAAGAGGAGGAAGATGGAAACCACCAGGACTCTTTCTAAAGTTTGATGTCCAGCCAAACTGAGTAACTGGCAAGGTAAACTGAGCCTTAGGCAGGGAAATGACCAAGAACCCAGCAGTCACCTTAAGAGTACTTCAGAAGTCCTTTGCTGAGATGGGAGAACCAGTTGAAAAGACCACTATCTGAGCAGCAGTTTTTGGTATGGAGGGTAGACATTCTTTTGTTAATGACATATGACAATTTAAAGGACTGTGAGAGCTTGAAGAAAAGAGTCTCCAGTCTGATAAGACAAAAAATGAACTCTTTGGGAAGAACTCCAAGCATTACCTAGCAGAGACCTAGCAAAGACTTAGCACTGTTCATCATCTGCCTGAAACATTACCAACAGTGAAGCCTGATGGGGCAGCATCATGCTATGGGTGTGCTTCTCACTGGTAGGGACAGGGAGTCTGGTCAGTATTGAGGGAAGGATGAATACAGCCAAATATAAAGGGGTCTTTGAATAAAACCTTCTGCAGAGTGCATGTGACCTCAGACTGAAGGACTTGTCTCTGACTGTCTTTGAGTGACCAAGCAAAAGCCCTGACTAAAACCCCGTAGAACATTTGAAGATGTCAATTTATAGACACTTCTCATTCAGTCTAAGGGAGCTTGAGAGGATCTGCCTTGAAGATCTCAAAGCCAGGTGTGCAAAACCTGTAGATGTTCCCAAGAGATTTGAAGCTGTAATTGCTGCTAGACGGGCTTCTACAAAGTACTGCATTAAGAGTCTGTTTACTTACAGTATAAATGAGAGATTTCAGGTTTTCATTTTTAAAAGTGTTCACTTTGGCATTATGGGTGTTTTGTCTTGGTAGAGCAATATTTTACTCTACTTTCCCCTTTTGTATATGTAGCCTTTGTCAGAATGCCTCATATCTCACAGACTCACTACTGTTTCTAAGGTATTGTACCATATAACTTCTCCCCACCTTCCCTTCTACATTTATAACCTCAAGCAATTAGGTGTAGTAAAAGACAAGCAGGAGTTAAGTTACAATTTAAACAATGTATTATTAATAATAGATAGATAGATAGATAGATAGATAGATAGATAGATAGATAGATAGATAGATAGATAGATAGATAGATAGATAGATAGATAGATAGATAGATAGATAGATAGATAGATAGATAGATAGATACTTTATTAATTCATAAATAATAACAATATGCAAAGTACATTTGAATATTGGCAACCATACAACCTGATAAATGGTGATGTGCAGTTTCAGGTGGCACACAGACTTGTTAGTTACCCTAAGTTCTTGTCTATAAGCCGGACTCATGTATTAGCCGGAGACCAAAAATCATACGAATTTTTAAAATAAAATCGTATCATAGATAAGCCGGACTCATGGATAAGCCGAACGTACTATAACCTATAACTAATAGAAGGGAGGGAGGTCAGTGGTCTCACTCGCGCCCATTTAATTTCTTTAAGGGGGGAGAGAGTGTGAGATATTGCACTCGCGCCCATTTAATTTCTTTAAGGGGGAGAGAGTGTGAGATATTGCCGTCTCTCTCACTCCCCGCATGGCGCGGTTGGAGCGGCCGGAGCGCGTTCTTTCTGCTCTGGGCGTCGCCGAGTCAACACGAGCGCGTAGCGGTCATTTAAATTGTGATTTTATATGTAAGCATATTTAAATATATATCGCGGATTTCTGCGGACAATGGGTCTTTTAATTTCTGGTACATGCTTCCTCAGTTGGTTTGCCCAGTTGATTTCATACAAGGGACGCTTTTGGCAGATGGCTGAGAAGCTACCCGGCTTACTGTTCTCTCTCTCTTGCGCTGACTATCTGTGATCCTGACGTATGGGGATTGAGCAGGGGGGCTGTTTGCACACCTAGACGATACGGACGCTCGTCTAAAAATGCTGAAAGATTATCTTCACGTTGCTATCTTTTGTAAAGCTGATTCCTGAAAAGACATGCTGCACAGTGCTTCGCATACTTAAAAGCTCGAAGGGCACGTATTGATTTTTGACTGAAAAACAAACTCTCCCTCTCCCTCTCTTTGTCTGCTCCTGACGGAGGGGGTGTGAGCTGCCGCCTTCAACAGCTTTGTGCCGCGGTGCTTCGCATACTTAAAAGCCAAACAGACATATTGATTTGTTTGCTTCACTGCTTTGAAGAGGAAGATATGTTTGCATTCTTTTAATTGTGAGACGGAACTGTCATCTCTGTCTTGTCATGGAGCACAGTTTAAACTTTTGAAAAAGAGACAAATGTTTGTTTGCAGTGTTTGAGTAACGTTCCTGTCTCTCTACAACCTCCTGTGTTTCTGCGCAAATCTGTGACCCAAGCATGACAATATAAAAATAACCATATAAACATATGGTTTCTACTTCGCGGATATTCTTATTTTGCGGGTGGTTCTGGAACGCAACCCCCCGCGATGGATGTATAAGCCGGACTTATGTATAAGCCGATATTCTATTTTTTCATTTTCACAACTTTTTTCCTTAGATAAGCCGCGGCTTATTGACAAGAACTTAGGGTACTTAAAAATGTCTTTAGTTAAGGCATCATTTTGTGGTCAGCTTTCTTCAGAACAGGCCACATTGCCAGTCTCAATATGGCTGCTGAGCTGTGTTCTTCATTGTGTTGTCCTTTTCAGTTCATGGTGTGAGATGGTCATTCATCAGTTTGGTAAGAGAGAGAGAGTGAGGGAGTTAGAAAATGTATAGGTTTTCTGTTCAACCCCTTGAGCCAATAGGACATCATGGTACTTAAAGGCTTCTGACACAAGCCAGTTCCAAACAGCCATACTTCAGACCAATGGGGGAATAGAACATCTTCACACCTGCCCTCCAAACCATGTGTTAAGGTAAAGCTTGGCAGTTAAGCAGCCTGGCAATGTATGGGGAGGTTGAGAGAGAGACTTTAACGGAGAAACACTTACCAAACTTGTTTGAGGCACTTCCTCCCAACCCTATCGTAAAATTCAAAGAGACCCATTCCTGAAAGTTGGAGGCTAAACATGAATGCTTCTCACTAATGTAACACTAATATTACATTGCTTTGCCTAAGTTACAAATAAAGACATACAAAATATTTATCAACTTGTATGCAAAATTTCACATCACAACAATGGGTTATTCAGTGTAGATTAATAAGCAAAAATTGCAAATGTATCCATTTAGAATAAAATCTGCAACACAATACAGTGTGCAGAAACTAAAGGGGTCTGAATACTTTTTGTATTCACTGTGTTCACATTCACATGGGACCAATTTAGGGTTGTTAGTTAAACTTAATTAGCATGTCTTTGGTATAAATTTGGAAAACCTAGAGTACACAGAGAAAAGAGTATACAGACACAGGGAGAACATGCAATCTCCACACAGACAATGACACAGGCATGGTATTCAAACCCAGTATGCTTAATTCTTGAGGCTGCAGTGTTTAAATTTAAGTCATCATTTTTCCCCCACCAGCAATCGATTTGAGGATTCGGAGGATTCTTGTACAGTACTATGGAATGTCTTTTTGGAGATTCTGTTGGTATAGGAGTGATGGGGCTACTGTTGCACATCATTTGCGTTCCTACAGTGTATTTGTGGTGGAAGAGCTAAGTCAATTAAGATGTATTTATTCCATGTGGACATTACTGTACAGTAATCCCTCCTCCATCGCGGGGGTTGCGTTCCAGAGCCACCCGCGAAATAGGAAAATCCGCGAAGTAGAAACCATATGTTTATATGGTTATTTTTATATTGTCATGCTTGGGTCACAGATTTGCCCAGAAACACAGGAGGTTGTAGAGAGACAGGAACGTTATTCAAACACTGCAAACAAACATTTGTCTCTTTTTCAAAAGTTTAAACTGTGCTCCATGACAAGACAGAGATGACAGTTCAGTCTCACAATTAAAAGAATGCAAACATATCTTCCTCTTCAAAGGAGCACACAAATCAATAGGGCTGTTTGCTTTTAAGTATGCGAAGCACCGCGGCACAAAGCTGTTGAAGGCGGCAGCTCACACCCCCTCTGTCAGGAGCAGGAAGAGAGAGAGAGAGAGCCACAGAAAATCAATACGTGCCCTTTGAGCTTTTAAGTATGCGAAGCTCCGTGCAGCCTGTCCTTCAGGAAGCAGCTGCACACAGCCCCCCTGCTCACACCCCCCTACGTCAGCGCAAGAGAGAGAGAGAGAGAGAGGAAGAGAGAAAGTAAGCTGGATAGCTTCTCAGCCATCTGCCAATGAAATCAACTGGGCAAACCAACTGAGGAAGCATGTACCAGAAATTAAAAGACCTATTGTCCGCAGAAACCCGCGAAGCAGCGAAAAATCCGCGATATATATTTAAATATGCTTACATATAAAATCCGCGATGGAGTGAAGCCGCGAAAGGCGAAGCGCGATATAGCGAGGGATCACTGTATAATGAAGTGGTCCATAAAGTATTAAAGTACCTTGTTAATTATATGTCACCTTTAGTTTTAGAATGTAGAAGACATTGTTTAGATCCATCTGGGAAATATTTACTCTTAAATTTCCAAATTTTTAAGTCATAATGAGTTCTAGAATTTATTTTTAAATGCTTCTAATGTAATCACATTGTAGATATGAGACCAGGATTAATGTGAAAGATGCTTTTATGTATGTTTGTAAGTAATGAAATGTGGCTATTCTGGTCTCTGTTTCTTACTCAAACATATGATCTTTATTTTATATCACACCTTTTACGATAAACACCCTACCAAAGCACATACCATGACCAGCACTGAACATTTTGTACAGAAGCACATTTGGTTACAACTGGAGTTCTGGGCTGCATATTGAATCAGTGGTATCCATTCTTAAGCCATGGGGTTTTGTCATTGAATCATTAGACCTCGCTGCCTATCATAACCACATCAAAGGTTTACTTTTGGTGGGAAACAAATGAAGGTGCCACTAATGAAAACAATCAATCTTCCCAATTGGAGCGACATGTCGGTTTATTGGTCAGTGCTCTTGCCTCACTGATCCAGCTTCCAGGTAGCACAGGTGGGGCCATCTTAATGCATGAGCACGCTGGGCAGTTGCCTGGGGTCTCCATGCTAATCTATGTATATTGTGACTTGCTGAGTGCTGGTGTAGGTAAGGGCCCCAGTGCACCACTTTGCCCGGGGGACTATAATGATGTTAAGACGGCCCTGAGCACAGGGCCCAAAGTCCATCACTTGGCACACTTATACATAGACAATTTAGTGCCGTGAGTCAACCCTAAGCTAAACCTTCTTTTGGATAAGAGAGGAAAACAGTACCCATAGAAACAGTCCATGCAGACAGAGGAGAATGTGCAAACTCAATAGCAGTAACAATCAATCACCTCTCCTTATATGTCTTGCTGTAACCTGTAACTGGTGTGTGGCTGGATGCGTGAGATTCTGTTGAGTGTAAGTAACATGCAGTCATACTCTCAGTTAGTCTCGTACTTGATACTGCATTCACATGCTATGGTTCCGTCAACTTGTTACAAGTTTCTTGGATTATCTTGAGCATTTTCATGAAATGGTTGGAAAAGATCAAGAAACGTTACAATAATAGTCCTTTAAATGTGAAATTTAAAGTGATAAAGCAAAGGTTAACATCTTTAATAAACAGTATTTAATGATGGGAAAATGGCTTATTATGATTTGTGAAGACTAATGTTATCATTAAACAAATACTGTAAAGTTTCTTGAATTGATGTTATTTGAGCAAAAATAGGGGTCAGTGTTTGGGGCCTGGGAACACTTATAATTGTTTTCCATTTAAATTCATTTTTCATTATACATTTTCATTATGAATAATCATCTTATGAATGGTTTTTCCTGAATGGATTATCTTCACAAAGCAGGATAAACCCATACTGGATTATTCTATTTCCATTTAACTTTTAAAAGTGAGTAAAGGCAGCTGCACATTATTCTTTAAATGTGATTACTTTATTACATCAAAATATATAAGTTAATAATAAAATTATAGCCTGAATATTCATTAAACTCATTAACAATTGTTTAATGTATATTGTAAAGTAGTATTAGCGTTTTATCAGCTTCTCTCAAGCTGTAAATATTTACCAGTTCATTCAAAACTTTCAGTAAAGGCCATTTTCCAGCTGCCTACTGTAAAGGAATGCACAACATAAGTGTGTAGAGACCACCATGCTGGAAACGATTGATTTATTGACCTGTGGGACCTTTTACAAAAAGAAAGAGATTCCAGTGGAAGCCGTCCAACAAACAATTTAAGAAATGAGAGGAAGCGGAAAGGGTTTTGAAGATGAGGATTATATTTTATGATGGAAGCCAAATGTGAGGCACAACTGTTGAAGTGCATTTTGCAGTTAATGCTCATGCCAGACAGACTTCCTCGTCAGTAGCAATTTGTGTTTATGTTGAATGAAACAGGATCTTTGGATTAAAACTCTTCAACGGTGCTTTTCTTTACATTGAATTTAATTAATTATAAGGCAAACTATTTGGGCATGCTCATCAAAGTTTCATCACAACTGTAATGCACAAGTAATTTCTCATTTGACAGGCTGTTTATGCTGATTTAAGTAGAAGCCAGTTATAAAGGTGTAATCACAAATATGGATGATTTTGGCACACTTGCCTTAGAAAAAGATTTGTGAGCAGTACACAGGGCAAGCAGTAAAGCAGGCTAAACTGTAGAATGTAACACTGAGCTACAGTATAACACAGCCTTCTCCTGGATGCATTAGGTCAGTCTGCCACATCTTTGCTTATTTGACTATATCATTACAAACCATTGCATAGCAGTGTACAACACATCATTTTAACTGTATTCTAAATTCTCGGTCTGAGTGGCACAATGGTACAGCAGTTAGAATGCAGTTCAGGACACTGTCCTTTTGTACAGTAAGTTTCTTTCCAGGTCTCTGATTTTCCTCCTACATTCCAAAGAGACTGAACAGTGGCTCAAAACAGTCTCTGTATGGAAGTGGATGATTGAATGACTGATTTCAATAATAATAATAATGTGTGTTAGTGTGTGAGTGGCTCTGGTCTGTGGTGATCTGACACTTTATCCAGGGCTGGTTTCTGCCTTGCACCCATTACAGTCAAGAAACGCTGTTTGTCCTCCCCGCCGTGTATTAGAATAAGTGGTCTGAGACATTTATGCATAATGTATCCATCAGGAGCCTAGATTTCCTGGGAACATAACTTATTCTAACCTGTAATTATCCAACCTGCATTTGCTCATTTCTGAATTGTGAGGTCCACATTGTGGCAGCAGTGTACAAGACAGGAACCGTCACTTAATGATGTGCAGTAGCCCCGCATAACACACTAATTCAGGGGTCGCCAAGTCCGGTTCTGGAGGACCACCGTGGCTGCAGGTTTTCATTCTAACCCTTTTTTAATGAATGCCCAGTTTGTGCTGCTAATTGACTTCTTTTTTAAGATTTGTTACCCTGAATTTCTTCATCATTCCTCTGTATTGCTTTATTTCTTTCCTTAAATGGCACCCAAACAGAAATGAAATGTGAAGTGAGGGAGCCAACAGAAGACCAAGTAAATCTGGGCTTCAAACTCCAACCAATTTCACTCCAACCAGCTGTTTAATGAGGTGACAATTCTTGTCATTAATTAAACCCGTTCTTTAATTTCATGGCTTGTTGCTGCTCTCATGGTGCAATAGCGGACATTTCAGAAATTATTGATTTTCTAATTTCTAAGAGCACTGGCCAAATGTTTTGGAGACCTGAGCAGATTGACATTCCTGAGACCTTCTTCTTTCTTTTTTTTCAGATATTATATGATGGACACCAGTTGTTTTGGCTCATTTTGTATCTCACTACTGTTTGGCTGCTAATTTTGGAAAAAGAAGCAATTAAGGGGTCCGAGTCTTCAAGTCAATTCAAATTAGTTCAAAAGAAGTTAATTAGCAGCAAAAACAGGTTACTCATTAAGAAAAGGGTTAAAATGAAAACCTGCAGCCACGGTGGTCCTCCAGGATTGGAGCTGGTGACCCTAACACTAATTAATAGTAGAACATCATTCACACACACGTCAAACTCAGAATGAAAAACAAAGAGTCACAAAGCATTTCCTTGGAATATGGGAGGAGAATCACAGTACCTGGAAATAAATACACACAGACAATAGAAGAGCGTTCAATTGTTACATAGAGACTGAGCAAGCTGGAGTTCAAAGACAGGATTCCAAATTTCAAGCTAGGATTCAAACACAGGATTTGAATTTTCAAGCCGGGATTCCGGAGCAGTGAGGCACTAGTGCTGACTACTTTGTAATTGGTTTCACAAATGCCCAAGACAGGGAAGGGAATAAAAAGTTTAAGGGAAGGGTATACTTAATTTTGTTAATTTAATGCTAGCTTAAAAAGCTCTTATAACCCTAACCCTAACCCTAAAGAGATAAAGAATGCTATTAGAAAACAGCACAGTGGTTTGATTGTTTTTCTCTTCAGCTAAGTAGGAGGCAGGCTACAGCTCAGAAATAGCAATATATTGTCTGTAGAGTCTGAACTCCTTTGTCTGTCAGCTGAGTTCAAAAACTAAGGAATGGCAGCTATTGAAATTAGTACATTTCTTTTTGTTTAAAAGTCTACCCAATCAAGTAAGAATTTGTTTGTCTATAAATATATAAGAGCTAAATAGGTGTTTTCTCTCTTTATTTTCTCCTACATCACAAATGCATGCTAATAAACGTTAAAAAGCAATAGTAACAGTATAACAAAATCATCTTCATGAATGCATTAGATCGGTTTGCCATTTATTTGGTTATTCAATTATAAAATTTTATATTCATAAGCCCATCTGTTGCCAGGGTAGACCATCACAGTATAAATATTTTATATGTATGTGTCATTTGAAAAAGCAAGGAAACCCCATGAAATATTCTTCTTTATTAGCATATACCATACTAAGATTTGATCTTCATTTAAACAGTATTCTATCTGTGAAAAAAAGTAAGTCCACCCTTGGCAATAATAGCTAATATTGCCCCTTCAAGTAGGTCTTTCCTCTACCAGTCTCTCACATGGACTAGGAGAAAGTTTTCTTCCATTCCTCCATGTAGAATTCTTTCAGCTGTGTGATGTTTGAGGAGTGCCTTGCTTGCACAGCTTATTTTAAATCCTCCCATATCATCTCAGTGAGATTTAGATCTAGCTTTGACTTGGCCATTACAAAACCCTCAATTTTTTTTTTCAAAGATTGTTTGGAAGATTTACTGGTATATTTAGGGTCATTGTCATGTTACAAGGAACACTTTTGGTTAATCTTCAACCTTCTGAATGCATGTCTTCTGGTACTGTGGATAAGTAACTCTATCTTTGCCTTGTCTGTCCATAGCACATTGTTCCAGAGGTCCAGGTATTTGCCTAGGTGTTCATGGCACCTTGGGCGCCTTCTCCCAGTGTTCTTTCTGGACAGCAAAGAATTCCTTCTGGCACACTGGCAGATCTAATTTGATCAGCCTCATTCCAATTGTTTGGAGATCTTTTTAAATCTCTCCCCAGTCTCATAGAGCTCTATCATGTTATTTCTGAAGGCCCCACAGATCTCTGTTGATTTAGGCATGATGATAACAAAAACTTCAACAACAAAGAGCAAACCAAACTAAATGTCTCAGGTTTAAATAAGACAGGTTCCTCCACAATTCTCTCTAATGATGTCCTAGTCATTTGCCCCAGATCTGGTGCAGGTATTTGAGGTAGTGGTAAATGTAGGGGTGTGCTTAGTAATAGTACTTGGAAAAATAGCATTTAGGTTTCTTTTAAATATACAATAGACTACAAAATGTAAATGTGACATGAAGTTTGTTATATATCACTTTATATATACAGTAGGTACCATTCAAATGCAGATCAAATGTTGATATGTCTATATATATGTTAAAAAAGAAAAGAAAAACAGTTAATGCCATGACTATATATGTATTTATATATACAGTATTGTCACAAGAACGACACAAAGACATTGCAAAGGTTTGGGGCAGCCACCCGCATAATACTTCCTGGCTGCAAAAATGCGTATCATGAACAGATATGTTCACACAACTGAGTCCAAAACAGAACTGATATACTGAAGGCAAGATGGCAGTTTTATAGGCCAGTAAGGGAAGTGATGTCATCAGGTCCGGAACCGGAAGTGACGTCACTGGCTGCACCAGAAACGGGGGATTTCCCGAGAATGGTCTGCAAGGGATTGAGAGAGAGAATTAGTACACTTTGCCACCCCCTGGCTCGGCGTGGAATTACATTCATTCAAGCCCTTTAGTTTTCTCCTAAACACACATGTGTGACAATTTATTTATTTATTGATTTATTTATATACAGGTCAAATTCCATTACAACAAAGTGCCAGGGACCTAAAAAATATTTCGTAGTAATGAGATTCTGTATTTGTCGCCATAGTGCTTTCTTTAACTTGCATCCAGGTGTTTGCAATCATTTCAATATCTTCTTTCACATTAATTTTCATCTCCTCCTGTATACAAGTTATGCTGATGAGAATTTTTCTCAGCATTTCCTTGCGATAATATGCTTTCAGGGTACGAAGGATGACCAAATCCAATGGCTGAAGCACTGCCATGCAATTGGGTCGGAGGAACTCAACGCAAGCATTATCTAAATGTAAGCATGCTATGGGCAACACAATTATCAATCAGAAGCAGAATTTTCCTTTTTTTCTTCTTCATATCCTTGTCAAGTTGTTGCAGCCAGTTTCCCAAAATGTCTTCAGTCATCCAAACACGCTGATTTGCTTTATACTCACAGAGAAGTAATGTAACATGCTTAACACACCAAGGATTGGTCGACTTGCCAATGATGAGAGGAATAACTTTGTGGCACCCAGCTGAAGTGCAGCAAAGTAGAGCTGTCAACCTTTGTTTAGATTTTTTTCCTCCTCAGCATGGGTCAGAGGAGGTGCTCAGTTTGAGGTCAGTTTGAGTGTTAAAGTGCGAGGCGGTAGCAGCTGGTAATAGACTCCAGTCTCATCAGCATTGTAGATGTCTTCAGACTCATAAGCTGAAATGATTTTCCTGATTTCACCTGCATGCAATTCGTTTGCTTTTTCAATTGGAGCTGCAGATTTTCTCCACAGATTGCTTTGGCTGCAATTCCAAAATGATCCCAAAAGTGAATTAGCCAGTCACAGCTGGCAGTAAAATCTTCGTGGCCCTAGGAGATAGACAGTGACTTTGCTTTATCTTGAATGAGTGGCCCACTAATAGGAATGTTTCTGTAACGAGTATCACTGAGCCACATAAAAACTGCTTTTTCAATGTCTTCAAATGCAGTAGTTCGCATACGTTTGCTCTGAGGCCCAAGGTTTGCAACATGAGATTTTTCTTCTATTTTTGCTCAGTCTTTCAAGAAAGTTGACAGTGGCAGTGTTGATGGCGAAGTTCCAAATTCACTAGCAACGTCTTTTTTCTTTTTGCCGGAATCAAGAGCCCCAAAAATTTCAAGATTTTTTTCTAATGTGAACTGTTGCCATTTTTTCGTGTCTGCCATAGGAGGGTGACAATGAGTTAAATTTCAATGGATGTTTTTCAAATGTTGACGAGCAATAAGCAAAAGGTATCATTGAAAACCACAGAAAACAAACACAGCAAAAAAAAAACAGTATGAGTAAAGTTCAAAGAAAGAGAAAAATTTACAATGTTTCTGTTTGGGGATTGTTGAGCACAACTGAGCTGCGACCACAGAACTAACTGCTCTGTGGATGATTCATTCAGGCATTTCAAGGTCTTTTGGGCATTTCATTGTAATGAAAGTATCTGCTGAATGTATTTCGTAGTAACGAGATTTTTATAGACTCAGTCTTATGAGACAACTGTCGGGATCCTAAAAACACTTGAAAATTTCATTGTAAAGATATTTGTTGTAACGAAATTTGACCTGTATATATATGAGTGTATGTCAAGTATATATAAGTAAATCAAGCATACTTTACATGTATGCTGATTACATTTGCAGAACACAGCAATATATTAGTTTTTGGTTATTCTTTACCTCAAGCTACATATAAGTTTAGCTCATCCTGAATAGGAGAGATGAGAAAAACATAATAAAATATTCTTTAGGAATTAGTATGTAAAGAAAGTGAAGAGAGTAGACTACAGCAGGGTGAGAACATGCAGTTATTTTTGTTCATTGAAGTCAATTCAAAATACTCCAAAGCTGTTGATCTTTGAGTGCAGCCCAAGATAATAAACATAATTATTATAAACACCCAAACATGATTTTTTTAATTATAAGAAAATTAAAAAGTGCAGTCTTATAATGCTTTAAGAAAGCTTCCCATCTAATTCTGGAATTTCTTTACTTAGTTCTATACTGGTGGTCCCATCAAGAGCAAGTTCCAGACTTGGGTCAATCTGTTGATGAGGTTCTATACTTTAAAGTGTGTTTAACAAATGGAGGGACAGTTGATAAGTTAAAAAATTTCTGCTACTGATTTATTTGCAGTTGTTCTCAATACTGTTAATAATTATGGTTTGTTCTTTGTTATTTGATTCAGAGCTGCTTGAGTCATCTTGAAATAATTTAATAGCTAAAAGTTTGGTTTAGCTTTCAAATTCAAGTGTGGTTTGCATATAGAGCCACAAAAACTAAATCAGTATGTGGATGTAATCATTTTAAGGAAATGCTTTAAAGAAAGATAATCTAAAATTTGCAAACTGGGAATAACTATTCAGGACAAAATAATATTTTATATGGATTATGTGACAAAATAGTTTGAAGATAACAATGTATTTCAGGGGTACTAGGGTGTTGTACTGTGTTAGCCATTATGAATGTAGAGAAAAGCCAAGCAAAATGACACCTTTTATTGGCTAACTAAAAAGATTACAATATGCAAGCTTTCGAGGCAACTCGGGCCCCTTCTTCAATATGCCTGAAGAAGGGGCCTGATTTGCCTCGAAAGCTTGCATATTGTAATCTTTTTTGCTTGGCTTTTCTCTGCAATGTATTTCAGGTAAATTTTATACAGCATCTTTCAAAGCAGTTTGTCTCATAGTGATGTACAGATTCAGTTAATACCTAAAAATTAGCATGATATGTCATAACTGAATGCCAATTGGCAGCAATGGAGAAGAAACCAGAATGTCAGAGTGATTTAAAACATATTACAAAGAAATCTTGATTGGGTAACAAAATATAGCAGCCTACACTGCATAGCTACAATCTGCTAAGGAAGCCGTTTCAAATTGTGCTGTTGCTGTTGTTGTCTGGTTGTATTCCATTCAACAGTTGGCTAGACAGAATACTGTATAATCAGCTAGGTGGAGTCAGTTTAAGGGCAAGACAGAAGGCAGAAAATGTAGCTATTTTCTTCTAAGGATATGGAGGTACAGTAATCCCTCCTCCATCGCGGGGGTTACGTTTCAGAACCCCCCGCGAAAGGTGAAAATCCGCGAAGTAGAAACCATATGTTCATATGGTTCTTTTTATATATTTTAAGCCCTTATAAACTCTCCCACACTATTATAAACATTTCCCGCACAATTATACAGCATAAACCCTTTGTATTCTCTTAGATATTAGGTAAGATTCGTTGAAATTATGTATGTAAACACAGTTTATATACAGTAAAACCTAAATATTATTTTAAAGATATCGAGCGTCTCCGATATCACATATGTTACAGCCATTACGACAGACAGGCCACCAGCAATAAATACGTACAATGCAAGAAAAATTGTATACAGTAAAATGTGTGTACAGTGACACTAAACTATGTGCATGTAATAAGTACTGTACGTAGATAATTAATTATGGTTACTCACCAACAATGACACGACGACTTGTTCGATAACGATGAGTTTAATTTTACTGCACAACAAAGGATAGCGTTACAGCTCTTCTAAAGGAGCCTCTTCAGGCGACTGTGTAGCACCGCCGTTGTTCTTCTTCCAGCACTCTTCAATCCAAATCCCTAAAGCAGATTCCATCCAGACTACTGCCTTATCACGTCCACTTGCAACTCGTTTTGCGCCCTGGTTAAAGGACACTGCGGCTGTAGATCTGATATGCTTTTCCTCCTTTTTAAATAAAAAGAATCGTGGACTCATTGATGCCATAATGGTGTCCTGCAGCGGTGTAGCTGTTCCCTTCCTTCAACATATCCAAAACTTTTACCTTTTCTGCAATCATTTGCATCTTCTGTTGGCGCTTGGACACGGCCCCTGAAGCAGTAGCAGGAGCACGTTAATGCTGAATGAGTGAGATGAGACTTCCTGGTTAATGCAGCACTCTGTCACTGAGCCAGTCAGCACACAGGAACTTAACTGTGTGCTCTGATTAGGTAGCTTCTCAGTCATCCGCCAATAGCGTCCCTTGTATGAAATCAACTGGGCAAACCAACTGAGGAAGCAAGTACCAGAAGTAAAAAGACCCATTGTCCACAGGAACCCACGAAGCAGCGAAAAATCCGCGTTATATATTTAGATATGCTTACATATAAAATCCGCGCTAGAGTGAAGCCGCGAAAATCAAAGCGCGATATAACGAGGGATTACTTTATAAACATTTGATAGGTGAGAAGCAGTGTTTTGATTACAGTATTTTGACTGCTTGGGAGCCTATATAATGGCTTAAACAAATCTAATATCTGCTCTGTATGAATTCTATGAGAAATTACAAGGAGCTACACATCAAAATCATCACTGTTAGCCTTAACACTTGAGCATACTTATGTGGATTGTTACAATAAGTGTTTACATTAATGGTGGATTTTTTTTCTGAACATTTTGTCACTAAACTTTAATGGTTACACAAACACTGAGTACAAAGTCAGCGTCAGAGTATGTAAGTGTATGGTTATGTAAGTCTCTGACTATTTTGTATTTCTACGTAACCTTGTGCTTTAAACTTGTCTAAGGTCAAGAGTACTTTATTATGTAAAAATAATGAACTTACTTGAACAAAATATTTTCACCAAATTAGAGTTAGAAGAATGCAGGAGAGAGAAGCTACTGAGTTGTCTCATGAGAATCTCAACCCTAAAATGGATCTATTAGGTTTGAAAATGCATGCATGTAATGAAATGTTATTAATTTGATGAAAATGCTTCTGAACTGGCTTATTCCCAATAGGTACCACAACAGCCGACCCCCCATTAATCTAACATTGCATGTGGCGCAACACGTTTTTATTAGAACCAGGTGTTTTATTTTGTTTATGTGTTTGAAAACACCCTTAGACTTTCTGAAGCTGATTATCCAAGTTGGGGTTATAGGAACACAACACTGTAGGGTGCAAGGCATGATGGAAAATACATGCCATAGAAGAGCAAAATAACAAAGCCTATCAACATGTCAGAATGTCAGTGTTATTTGGCTTACCTTACAATCCATTACATTTCAAACTGTATCACAGCAAAGCAGAACCCAACCAAAAGCAGGCATAAGGCAGAAACCCACCCTTGGCACACTGCTTCATTACAGGTTACACACAAACAAAATGTCAGACATGCTTAAACCAGGGCAATGTGCAGTTACTAGGTAATGAAACAACATGTCTTTGGAGTATGAAGGAAAATGAGAACATGTGAAAACAATTGAAAAGCCAGAGGCACAGAGCTTGGAATCAAATCAGCCCAGTAACAAAGCAAATAAAGCAAGGTGAACTGATCTTTTACTAGTTTCAGGTAAAGAGCATATAGAAACTGCTTATTGCATGGAAGCTACTCACTTCCAAAGATTTTCTTCTTCTAAAGGGAACTATTGAAAGAACTAAATGCAGATTGTCAAGGGTTCAAACACCTACTGTATACAGTATATACAAAGAAACCTTTCATAAATTTAAACTTAATAATTTAATTTAATATTATTTATTGTATCAGTATGCTGCTGCTGGAGAATGTGAATTTCCCATTGGGATTAATAAAGTATCTATCTATCTATCTATCTATCTATCTATCTATCTATCTATCTATCTATCTATCTATCTATCTATCTATCTATCTATCTATCTATCTATCTATCTATCTATCTATCTATCTATCTATCTATCTATCTATCTATCTATCTATCTATCTAAAAACTCCCTATATATACAGCGATAATACGTCCTTCCAGCCATCAGTGCTCTTGCTTGGGCATAATGGTGTCTGGCATCCACAAGAGAATGGGGAAGGGAATGTCCTATGAACAAAGGCAAGTGGCTGGTATAAGAGAGTAAACCATGTGGCGTACATCCATTCATCACATCATCCAAAACAGGGCTGACGAAGAAAGGCAATAAGAAGCACAAAGAAAGAGGAGTGTAAGAGCTAGCATGTCCAAAGGAAAAGAAAAAACAATGTAAGGCATACCTGGTGAACAGAGGTTCATAAAAGCATGATGTGATTGAAACATATGGACTTATCATTAAGCCCATTTAGTGAGTTTCACTATGCTAGTGTTTCACATTGTAAGCAAATAACTGAAAAATCAGATCAGCATTTTCTTCTAAGAAAACATCAAGTTGGCTGTAGCAATTGGGTCTGTCAGCCCACTGCATTCACGCCATTTATCACCAGAACATCCAATTGGGCAATACCACTTGATAACATTTAGACTCTCAGAAATGCAGGCAATTGGAAACATTTGGTAATTTATATTATTATAGGCACTATGTAGAATAAATATGATTGATATATTTATTTAAAGACGCAAGTGTTTCTTGCAGAAATGCATCATTACCAAAATATCAAAGGATGGAAAAATTTTGTCAAGTTCTTGGAAAGTATACAGGTTGAGATTAAGTGCAGATTTATGAATACAGCAATTTGAGGAATCCCAGCCTTAAACAAGACTATTGGCCACTTAATGCCTTTTTTAATCTATGCTTCTTAATAAACTGAACATTATTGCTCCAAACCCCACATTCATTGTATAATCATGGTTAATATTTTACTTTCCATGTGCAAAATATTATGTTGCATTCTACTAAAATGGCTCAGTTTATTTGTCCATCTCCATCAGATTTGCTAGTCATTGTAATTTATTAGCATGGTCAAATTTCACTTGTTAGTTAAATGCTTATTTAAATATACAAATTAAAAATAATGAAATATGGAAGGAAAAGATTCCATAAAGAGCACTAGCGAGAAATGAGACAGGAATTTTCCAACAGGTTTGAAGTTGAGTGGGGCATAGGCAAGGAGAAAAAGTCAACAAAAGTGTCAACATCTGAAAAAAATCTTAAATGAGAAATTTTCAGATAACTGAAAATACTGACACAGCCTACTGCTTACTCTGTGTACCCACATAAGTTCATCATAGGTTTGGTGTGGTGGTTTCACATCTCCACACCAGAATATAACAGGGCTTTAAGCGGCCTTTAAGAGATGGGGTATACAGAGCAAAGTGCTCAGTTTACTTACTGGTTTAGTGTCAAATACTCAAATTGATTTATGAGTTAAAAGACTTTACTCTTCAGTTCAGCAGAAAAATAATTTTGGTTCAATAATCTGTGTAACAGGTGGCATGGTGGCACAGTGGTAGCGCTGCTGCCTCGCAGTTAGGAGTCCTGGGTTCGCTTCCCAGGTCCTCCCTGCGTGGAGTTTTCATGTTCTCCCCATGTCTGCGTGGGTTTCCTCCGGGTCCCAATTTTTACACCAAGTTTATTCCAATATTTAAAGTAGTTTTGTTATACTTTCAATAACCCTTTATTTTAGTAAACCTATTGTATAGACTTACACATTTTGTCTCTTTTTTGGCACAGTAAATGTGGTTGAAGCCTTGCAAGAGTTCTGGCAGATGAAGCAGACACGAGGAGCAGACCTTAAGAATGGTGCCCTGGTGGTTTATGAGATGGTACCGTCAAGCAGCCCCCCATATGTCTGCTATGTAAGCCTTCCTGGTGGCAGCTGTTTTGGAAGTTTCCAGGTACTCAAGATATTTATATCATAGAACTCCATATACTGAAATCAGAATGCGTCTTTGCTGAATGAAATAGTTAGGAAAATAAAATAGCCTGGTGTGCTGCACTGTAATTCAAGGGTGATCATTTAGGACTAGTTTCCATGATTTTGTTGACATTTTGATCCAGGGGAAATTTATAAAGCATTGTTTATAGTTTTTTGTTACCAGTGAGAGCCTTACTTGACTACGATTAGATTCATAACTTGAAATATTCTAATTTGAGGAGCAAGTTTTTTTTTCCTACTCAGATAGTTTTTAACAACAATTTAGAAATAAGGAATTTACAAATGTATAATTTTTTCTAATTTCTCTAATACAAAATGGAAATGTTTTGCTATTACAGTTAAATTGGTAGAGTTATATTTTGTAGAATGTAATATGAAACATTTCACAGCAGATGTATATACTAAGTCTTATGTACAATGGGAAAATTGTGATGGGACACTGCTGGTTGTTTGAAAAATACTTAATATAATTTAGGACACCATGTCCATTTTCATGGCAAAATATTCAAAGACCCCACTCAGCTCAACACCACACAGCATATAATCAACAGATTGATATTTTTACCTGCATGCTTGAAGGTCCTGTGTATACAGAGGTTTAGTAATATTTAAAAATATATCAACATGTGCTTCTAATAATAACAACACAGTTTTAGAAACTGTAACAGTGATTTAAGGGTGATTTGTTTTCATATTGAGAGTTTTTTTAAAAAAAGGTTTTTAAAGCATACCAATCCAATAATGCTTTGTAGTAGAAAAAACGGTTTAAAAATTAAGATTGAGAGGACTAGGAAAAAAATAATATAAAATGTTATCAATGCACTCAGGACATATATCAGGATTGTTTATTGCAATATTTTTCAGCGTAATATATCATCATTACACTGAGAACAAATATCAGGGCCCTTTTTTGTATTTTTGTACAGGCACAGAAATCTTCTCAGTACTACTAATATATATTTTTGGGAATGATGAAGACATTTTTTATTAACATTTGCTTAACAGAATTTATTCCTTCAACATTCCAACAGATTCCAACATACCACAAACACTAGTAATGTCATGGAAATTCCTGTGCAAAGTGGTTTATCCAGGTTTGAAGGAATGCTATCCCCAAAAATGACATTTTTCTTTTTATGTGTTACTTACCTCATGTGTTACTAATCTCATGTTTTAGTGGAGAAAAGACATAAAAAAGAATCAAACTGAATGGGACCCATTGAAGATCCCTCTCATTCATTAGTCACGAATCCTGTCTTCATTTCAAGCACACAGTGCTTTGGGAATGTGCCTTTCCTTTTTATCTTTTATGCTGAGTTTTCTGGAAGTACATATTAATAATATGTTAGCAAAAAATGCATGTATTTTGCACATTCTGAGAAATAAAGAATGGAAAATGAACACGTAGATTGTACAACAAAAGTTCTGTGAGAATTTTTTTCATTTTTCCATGGACGTTACACATTTTGCCATTGTCTGCAGTCGGTCACCTGTTCAGTTTGAATCTTCGTTATGTCTTTTCTCCATGACAACATAAGCTTAAATCTTTTTCTAAGCCAACAATATAAACCACATGGGTAAGAAACATAGGAAAAATATCATTTTTGGGTAGAGAATTCCTTTAAGTCAGGCATTTTTGTACTTTCATTTTCACAGTGCTGAAAGAAAGAATGCAAAGAAAGGACCTGATATGAAAAACACTGTTTGCAAGCACTGACTTATTAAAATCAAGTAGTTCATCACAGTACAAAGTAGGTCTGTTTCCCCAATACTTGCTGATGGTGTGCTTGAAGGAAGATTTTTAAATTAAGGTAATGAAAGAGAAAAAGGACAATCAAGAGACCTAAGAAGAAATTGCTTTGAAATTTTGACAGATGCAGTGTTTGCTGGCTTGTCCGGAAGTTTTCTAAAGTTAATCTTGTATGAGCTTCATCAAAGCTCTGCAAGCAAAAGGATAATAAGGCTAGTGTCTCTGAAATAAAAGTACCGAGATGGGAATTAGGAAACCTTTTCCCCTGGCTAATTAAGATAAAATATTTATTTATTATAGCATAGTTTTGCTTATGTTTGAAAGTTTAATGATTTACTTCAAAAAAATTTCATTTTAAAGGTCTTTAGTTACTTTATAGCAATGTATATTTAGATAGCACCAAGTGTTTTAAATTCATATTTTAACATGTGGTATATGAACTGTCTCAGAGATAAATTTAGATCTTGACCAATGAATTTGTTTTATAGTATACTGTAACTGTTGAGACTGCCAAAAAATTAAAATAATATGTAAGTACAATGGATTGAATCAAGTGATTTTCTTATTGAAGGGATAGATTATCCTATTGTTATGTTATTTCAGTTTCATCTTAAGTCAAATAAAAAGGCAATCCATATATTAGAATATATACTGCAGAATATATAACATAATTTATTTCAATAATTAATATTTTAAAACATGCAAAATCAAAATGTAGTCATATTATGAACTGAATATTTCGACACATAAGGAGGTCCGTAGCGATTTCAACATCTATTTAAGTCATAATGATACAGTAGTGTAATGATTAACCTTAAAGCTACATAGTTTCAGGTGTGTGTGTGTGTGAAAACCACTTATTCTTCCTATGTCTGAAGTTTTTCTCTTGCCACTCTGGTTTCTTCGTTCATGTTGAAATTCTGAACATTATTTTTGTTGGCACCTCTAAACTTATGTGACATGAGTGAAAATGAGTATCCACAATACATCCTGTGTTTCTTAACTTGTCTTGTGTCGGATTCTACCAAGATAACTTATGTTTTTTTTTTTTGCAGTTCTTTAATTGAAAAATGAGATTCACAAAATAGATGCATGGATTGATAATTTGTCTTCCTCTTGTTTCCTCCCACACTTCAAAGACATGAAGTTAAGTTGAGGGGTCAGGTGTGATTAAATACAGGTCTGTTGTGTATGCATGAGTGTGTCTAGTGAGGGACTGCTGTCCTATGCAAGACTAGTTTTTGCCTTACATCCAATGCTACTGGGTAAGGATGTGATTCCCTTTGACACTATCCAGAAAAAAAAATAACATGTAATAAAAAATAATTGGAAGATGAAACAAGTAAGGAAGAATACAGAGGCATGGCAATATATCGTACCATGGTCCAAGTTCAAATCCTGGGTTTCTGCCTGTGCCTAGTATTGCCATGCAGGTAATCTGCAAAGGATTAACAGAAAAGAGACACCCGTAGAAAAAATATACAGTATGTGCTTTCACAATCCTTAGTGAAACAGAACAGCTTAAAGCTGCTATACCAATTTTGGCATGATCTCAGTCAGACCAATTTTGTCTTTTTCTTGAATGCAAGTCTGTAGTTGGGCATAAAGAATAACTAAAGCATGCCACACTCTTCTAAGTAGTTCTTTAATGAACGCTTGACTTACAGGTTACTCCAGGGTTCAAAACTTGACAACTTTATACAATAATTAAATTATTTAAAACAGTACAATATTACACTAATATTGCCAACAAGAGGTACTGATGTAATGGACATATTTTTGTCACATTAATAATTGCATTTCTCCTTAGAGTAAGGGTGGGGAACACCTGTGCTGAAGAACCACAGTTACAAATGAGTCACATATAAAATGGGTCACCTCCTAATTTAGTGATACTTGCCCCTATATATGTTTTTCATCAATTTTTTGTTTATAAATATTTAGAAATAAATTGAAGAAAACTCACTGAACATTTTGATATTTTTTTAAGTTAAATGCACTTTTTTGGGAATGCAGAATTCTCAGAATAAAAGTAGGATCAATCTACTAATGAAGTGGCATGCTGCATTAATAAGATTTGGATTTTAGCAAAGAAAATGACAGAGGAAAAACCTACAACCACTTGCACATTTCAGAGTTGCATTCTCCTGACTTAGAATGTCTTACATTACTTTGCTATACAAAATACACTTAATTGTGCATATTGCAGAGAAACGTTCAAGAGTAAAGTTAGAGGTGATGATTATGAATTATTATTCAAATTGACTGAGTGGCCACACTCGCTTACTAACCCAATCTGTATACTTAAGGAATGCTGGTTTTCACCAGGACAGCATAGTTGTGCAGCAGTCAGCTTTGGCTTTTCATACAGTACATAGCTCTAAGAAAATGGCTGTCAATCCTGACCTAGTCATTGTGTAAAGTTTGCATATTCACCCTGTATCTCTTCAGGTTCTCTTTAGATACACAGATTTTCCTGTAATATCCCAAAAATGTGCAGTCTCAGTTGATTAATGACTATATGAGCTGCTGTGTGTAAACACTAGCATTTGATCCAGAGTTCTTTCCTACCTTGTGCCTGAATGAGCCAGTATGCAAGCCTAAAATGGATTAAGTTGGTCCTGGAAATGTGTGGAAGGTTTTACACCCCTACATTATTTTACATATTTAGCTTTGATTGCATCATATGATACATAAAAATTACAGTATCCACATGATTTTTTTTATTTTTTGTGACTTGCTGAGAAAAGTAATTGCAAGTGTAAGAAAAGTAAGCAATCATCTTCACCCAGTACTGCTCAACAGAACATAAATAAAACTAAAGTAAGCCTTAGACCACAGTGATCTCTCAGCACTTTGTGGTCAAGGCTGAATCTTCCTGGCAGACAGTATAGAGAGAAAGAAGCAGAGATGGTCACAGTGGGAGCTAATCTGAGTTTTAGCATCTGAGAGAGGCACTACTACTACTACCCAAACCTCCATTTTCCAACAAGTATTTCAGGGTATTGTTAGCTTATGTAACATTTCACTTTATCTTGTAAACTTTATACATACAATAAAGCACTTGAATCTTCAAAGAAATCTCTCCCTGTAATTAAAGTTGTCCACTTCATTTTCAAAGAAGACATTTGAGACATTTCAGAATTTTTGCAGACCAGCCTTTAGATGCTTTATTATCTTGGCTGTACAAATATTGTGTAAGAAACGCTTAGAGACAGTCCAACTCAGCATTATTCTCCCATTTTCTTATATACAATACCGCTATAGATAAGCAAGAATTATAAAAGGTATTTGCCATAAAGCTATGTCTTCAAATGTCTAAAACAGGAAGCCCATTTTACTGTATATAGAGACAACCAAACATTATCCCTGGTATGGAAAATGCTAATTCTTTGTGTATTTCAGTGATTTCTATCTTTTTACTTGCTTTAAAGAGTAGGGTGAAGTCCTGATTTTTACAGTAATGGATCTTTCCAATTCTGTGGTTGGAAAACTGTAGGATTTTGCATCTGGAATTTATTATAGTGCAGCAATTCATTAAGGTTTGACTGCAACAGCATACTCCCAACCACGACCCCACCCCCCACCCCTCTAATGGAGGATGTGTCTCCTTGCTTTGGAAGGTATCCAACAAATAAAACGAACTTAATGCTGTACTGAAATGTTTAATTTATACAGGGTAGGAAATTACATTGTTAACCATAATGTTGTAGACAATAATCAGATTGCTGAGTCACTTTGTTTAAAAGATAATTCTTTGAGTTAATATTTTTAAAAAGGGGGACTCAAAAAAAACCCATATTTACTATGTGATTTTGTAAGGGATTTACATAGTTGAAGTCTGGTAGAAGTGGGAATTTGCAAAGTGTGTTTTAATTTGTTTACTATTTATTTGATCCCCGCCTCTGACTCACTGCGTAGCTCTCAAAAAATACTTAACTTACCTGTAAATTAAAGTTAGAAATATTATTTTTTTATAATTATTACTATCACTATAAAAAGGTACTGTTGATAAAAATATTTGTGAATCATTATTAATTAACTACTGCCACTAGTGTGTTGCTTATGCTTCATCCGATGCAGGATTTAAAAGCATCCCATTTTTTCATATAACACATTGGTTAGGCCATCACCTTAAAGGTCCAAGAAACTGGGTTTAAATCCTGGCAAAGTTATTGTCTGTTTGCAATGTGTGTGTGTGATATAATGTATACTCGTTTCCTCCAAATTCTCAAGACATGAAGGTGAGGTTAATTGGCAGATCTAAACTGATGTGATGTGAGAAAGTGTAGGTGTGTGAGCGAGAATTTCCTAAGATAGTTCCTGATTTGATTAGATCAAGATAAGTTCTTCTCCTCACAACCATGAACTGCATTGATCAGGTATAATAATGGGTGTGTGAATAATTGTTGTTAGCTGCATAGATACGTACTGTATAAATTGCTAATTAAGTACAAAGTAATCAGCCTACCAATCCATTTTCTTACATTCTTAATTCAGATCTGAGTCAAATTAAATTGCCTTCCATAAAATCACAGTTGCATTGGTTACATGGCTTTCCTTAGCCAGCAATACAGGAACAACCTAGCACTTCCACAATACATGATAAGTGCGCAAGTACCAAGGTAGTGTCGATTTGGGAATATTAGACATATATAAATAATGTAAATTACTCAAATCGTCTGTTGTCTGAAATCATAAATGCAAACAAAAAATCATAGTGCAGTTTCCAGGAAAGGTCATGTGTAAAGGAGGATAGATGTGACAGGAAAAAAAACAGAAGTGGCACAACTTGTGACTGAGAAGAAAGTGGAATGTGGACGTTAAGAACATTTAAGTAATCTTTATTGGCACTGTGAAATACCAACATATTTACAATAACTTAAATTACATTATATTGTATATAAATGCACATACCTTGGTAATAAAAATGAACCTGCATAAGGTCTCATTTTCACAAGTTACATATTTCTATGTAGTTTTCTGTTTTGTGTGTGACTGTCAGAATTACTCAAAGCCTGGAGGTGTCTGAATTACTTGTGTGGCCTATTGTTTATGTTGCCTACACATTCGACCGAAATAGCATTAAGCAAATACAATTTACAAAAACCTTCCATACTTTTTGTTAGTGCTGAAGAAAACATCCACACAAACCAGCTTATTTAGCTCCTTAGAGAAGTAAATTACATGGAAAATAAGGATATCTCATATTCATACAATATTCATACAATTAAGATAGCTGAATCTATTAATTTCCTTCTTGAACATATTTTATAATTTAGTCTTCTGCCCTAGTTAATCAAACCCAGGAACTTGTTATTGTATGACTCTGATTCCTGGTCAGTTCTGGAAATATTTTCTGTAATTAACTGTCAACACTAATCCTTTGTATTTTGGTGCTTTTGCCCATTTTGGCTCCTATTAACTATCCTTTGATATTTCATTTTGTACAAAGGTATTTCAAAAACAAAAGATATATGACCTCATACACTTGTGCATTTATTTGCAGGCTTATACATTTATAAAGAAAAAGTAGTATTGTTTTTCCAGGTAATCCCCAAACTTGTCTAGGAATTCTTCCACCATGCTCTGAAGGCATCATTCTACATTCAGAAGGTATTTGGTGTTATACAGTAGATGCAGCAGTCAGGATGTTACACCATTCTATATATGACACTACATAATCTTCATTTGGAACTTGCCATTTTACTCCTGGAGTAACTATCAATATGAGTCTTGAACAGTAGACTACAATGGAAATTATTGCAAGAGTCTGTATTGCTGCTTGGTGGCAACAAGAAGACCAAATGCAATATAAATGAGACCATGTTCATGGTCATAAAAGATGAGATGACCTGGAATACGACTAGCTCTATAAATGAGATGTGGTGATCAAGATTGCAGAGACACCTGGGGCCATTAGAAAGAAGTGTTAGAAGAACAGCCCAATGAGTTTGCAACATAATTCATGATCCTAGAAAACAATCTCACGGCCTGTCTTTAGAAGTAGCACCTGATTGAGGCTTGAGAACTCTTTCCAGTAACCAGTGCAGGGAGTGTGGAATAAAGTAGAGGAGAATAGATAAGAGTCATTTTGATGATTATTTTGTGTATTGTGTGCACTTCTGTGTTTTTTTTCTTACAATACATTCTTTTCTTTTTTTTTTTTTTTGATGCCCTTTGCTCTACAAAGGAGTGAACTGTTGAATGGAGGATGGCAGGGATGTTACTACAGTTGTGGCAAAACGTTTTGAGAATGACACAAATATTAATTTTTAAAAAGTTTACTGCCTCAGTTTTTATGATGGCAATTTGCATATACTCCAGAATGTTATGAAGAGTGACCTGATGAATTGCAATTAATTGCAAACTCCATCTTTGCCATGAAATGAACCTAATCCCAAAAAAAACATTTCCACTGCAATTTAGCCCTGCCACAAAAGGATCTGCTGACATCATTTCAGTGATCCTCTCGTTAACACAGGTGAGAGTGTTGATGAGGACAAGGCTGGAGATCACTCTGTCATGCTGATTGAGTTAGAATAGAGGGGTTCAATTGTTGTGAAGAAGACTTTAGAGCACCCAAGAAAGTCCAGCAAGCGCCAGAACCATCTCCTAAAGTTGATTTGGCTGTGGGATTGGGGCACCACCAGTGCAGAGCTTGCAGAGTGCAGGCAGCAAGCAAGTGGACTGCTGGGGGAAAGTCATTTTCTCTGATGAATCCCCTTTCCGATTGTTTGAGGCATCCAGAAAAAAAGGTTGTCTGGGGAAGAAAAGGTGAGCGCTACCATCAGTCCTGTGTCATGCCAACAGTAAAGCATCCTGAGACTATTCATGTGTGGGGTTGCTTCACAGCCAAGGGAGTGGGCTCACTCACAATTTTGCCTAAGAACACAGCCATAAATAAAGAATGGTACCAAAACATCCCCTGAGAGCAACTTCTCCCAACCATCCAAGAACAATTTGGTGACGAACAATGTCTTTTTCAGCATGATGGAGCACTGTGCCATAAGGCAAAAGTGATAACTAAGTGCCTCTGGGAACAAAACATCAAAATTTTGGGTTCATGGCCAGGAATCTCCCCAGACCTTAATCCCATTGAGAACTTGTGGTCAATCCTCAAGAGGCAGGTGAACAAACAAAAACCCACAAATTCCGACAAACTCCAAGCATTGATTATGCAAGAATGGGCTGCCATCATATATTGACTCTTAAATTAAATCTTAAAAAAATCTTATTACAAACTTAATGTAATTATCAATAAACGCCTTTCAAACTTATGAAATACTTGTAATTATACTTCAGTATACCATAGAAACATCTTACACAAAGATCTAAAAACACTGAAGCAGCAAACTTCGTGAAAACTAATACTTCTGTCATTCTCCAAACTTTTGGCCACGACTATTTAGGAAGCATGACTGTAGTTTGCACTGATAAAGAAACATTAAATTTCAAGTTTTTTTATCTGGTGAAGTTAGTACACTTCTAGTACACTTTTCTTCTCTGTGACTGTTTTTAAGTGTAAGGTCATAAGTTCAAGTGCAGAAATAGTTCAACGTATAGAGTGAAGAGACCTTTTACTTTGGAGGTAGAAATGGCTAGCCTTTTATGGTACTAATGAATGTAATTGTGGGAAAATGTAGCAGTTAATGAGTAAAACTATTGAGTTATGTAGCACAATAACATGAATATGAAAGACAGGAGAAGAGGGACTCAATATTACTTAAGCACATTAGACTAAGTTGTTTGTTCTTCCATTCAGAGATTTTTCTGTTAAGCTGGAATTCATAGTTTCAAGTTCAGGAGGGGACCAGCTTGCAAAATGTAAGAGCTGTAAGATGTTATGTATTCTATAGTAATTTGCAGATAATGACACTGATGATGAATTTAATTTGAAAGTAATGTAGCTGAGTTAAGGAATGAGAATATTGTGTTTAACTATGCAATAAGGTCATCCACTATCCAAAGGAAATTTGGATGTGTTTCTTAGGCCAGTGGACCTTTCTTTGGCTCATTGTTCTGGTCTAGGCTGGAGGTTGGAGGTTACAGTTCAAGAAGGACGTGTCAGTGATGAAAAACTAGTTATACTGGTATCTGAAGTGGGCTGGTCTTCTCTGAAGATTGCAAAATTAAATAGTATAGTGGGCTATGGGGCATCTGTTGGTGAAGAAAGATTCACTGATCTTAAATTTGCTGATGATGCTGTGATCTTCACAGTGTCAATGGAGGCTGTGAGCGGGGCTCTTGAGAGACTGAGCGAGGAGTCTGAGTGTCTGGGCTTGTGAGTGTCCTGGATAAAAACCAAGATCCAGGCCTTTAATGACCTCTTAGGCACATCCATCAGCGATGTGTCTGTTTGTGGAGAGAGTGTCGACCATATCAAGAGGTTTACTTACCTCGGCAGTGACATTCATGTCTCTGGTGACTCTTCCTATGAAGTCAGTAGATGGATTGGGAGAGCATGGGGGTTCATGAGGTCACTGGAAAGGGGTGTGCGGTGCTCCCGATATGTATGCAAAAGGATGAAGGTCCAAGTCTTTAGAGTCCTGGTGATTCCTGTCTTGCTATATTGTTGCGAGACATGGATGCTATCCAGTGACCTGAGATAAAGACTGGGCTCATTTGGTACTGTGTCTCTTTGGAGAATCCTTGGGTACTGCTGATTTGACTTTGTGTCGAATGAGCGGTTGCTCATGGAGTCCCAAATGAGGCACAATACCTGCATTGTGAGGGAGCGTCAGTTACAGCACTATGGCCATGTGGCACGATTCCTTGAGGGCGATCTGGCTTGCAGGATCCTCATTGTTGAGGACCCAAGGGGCTGGACCAGGCCAAGGGGACATCACGTAACACCTGGTTGCAGCAGATAGACGGTCATTTCCTGAGGGTGGGACTGGACCGCATCTCTGCCTGGGGGGTTGCCAACCAGGATCCCGAGCTGTTTCGTCATGTGGTGGGTGCGGCAACGCACTGTACCAGTGCATGCTTCCTGACCTGACCTGATAGAGGGCTAAATTATCAAAGAGTCAACCTATTGAACTGAGAGATGCAGATACCAGAACAAAGAAGAGTTATTGTAGCTAACCAGATGAATAGAAGTTTCTTTAATTTAGCAGGCTAAATCTGTCTCTTTTCCATTCTGTGTCTTGGCTGATCTATGTGCGGACATAAACCGTAAGTCAAGCAGGATTTGAGCTTGTGACAAGCGCAGAGCAAGCCAACCACAGTGTTATTGAATTTTTTTTGTATGTCACTTATAGACATACAGCCAGAGATTTATTTTTTGCCTTTGGTCTACTTTATTCCTTTTGGTTATATGCTTTAACTGGAAAATCCAAGCAATACACTATTTAAATACATACTTTTGTCTTCAATTATTAAATTTATATGTAAGGCAAGTAACCCACCTAGAAAAATATTTTTATTCATTGTTTTATAATAGTCAATTAAAATTCAACATTTTTTACCTTTTTCATAATTATAGTTTAGGTATTCTGAGTTAGAATATTAGGAGATAAAAGTGCAGTTTTATTATTGACACTCAAAACTTGTTACAGATTATCCTAAAAATAGTTTAGTGTAGATTTCAGTTAAAAAGGAAAACAAAGGCTGGGTCACCTCCCCCTTTACATTGTACATGGTATGATTTCATAACCCACATATCATTGCAAATTAAGATGGGAAATGAGCTAAATGATCTCACCAAAAGATTATTACTCTTCTCATCAAACCACAAAATTGCACCAAAAAATTCACAGATGGGACCTTTTATCATCAAAGTGAGAATGTGAATGTGGAAAATGAAAGAAATATGTCTGAAGGTTTTTAGTTAGAGTTCAAGAGCTTAATACTTCGTCATTTCATATGTCTGCTGTTTATGATTTTACTTTTTCAATATTGTGGGATATATAGAGTTTTACCCAGCTGCCAAAAGATTACTAGAGCATAACGCGCAACAAAATCTTTCTAAAATCTTGAATAGGTGGCAGTAACCAAAGTAGTTTTAAAAACGTTCAGTTACTCTGCATTTTCAGTTTAAAATCAGGATGTAAGCCAAGCTGACTTATGGTAAGTCCAGAGGACTGACTTAATTAATTATGGAGATGGTAATGAACAGGTTTCTTTACAAAACTAAAAGAGTAGTCTAAGACAGTCAGGGCGTTCAATAGCTAGATAAGACAAGGAAACCTATAGTTAAAACATAATATAGGAATCATAAATTCATTAACCCACAACTTAAAGCTAAACATCCTCATTCTCTCTGTTAAGTCTTTCCTTCACTGCTGTCCAAAAATGTATTTATTTATTAGGGAGAAGTTTAAAGTTGTATGCAGCTGCTCCACACAGCTGTATTTTATAGCAGTGATTACATTACGTCACACATCACAACAGTGTTGAGAGACTGATGACTGGGGTAGTTACAGACAACAACATGGTGGAGCCCACAAAAAAAGGAACAGAAAAAAATGGCAACATCTGTAAGAAAACAAAGAGTACAAAATGGTGGTGCAATGGTATGATACAAATAAGGATAAGCATAATTTTTTGATACTGCAGAAAAGCATCTATTACTCACTTACTGTTATGTAAGAAGACAATAACTTCTTTTGGTCTTAATAGAATGATTAGTCATCACTGTTCAGTCTGGAATACTACTGCTGATAAAATAACTTGTGAATATGAAGGATTCACAAATCTTATACTGAGGTATGCAATATCAACAGACATATGTCTCACTTATGCCTCCATTCCAAACTTTAGTAGGCCATATTTCTGATAAATAACCACTTTAGGGGTTCTTTGTAAGTGTCTTTAGCAAGCATTAGTAATACATACCATTGCAATATGTTTTTTCCATCTACTGGATCCTCTTAATTCAGTTTCAAAAAAGCTTTTGATATAAGACAAGTCAACGGTGACCAATGTTGTACAAAGGCAAACAATATGAGAAACGTCCATTGGGAAAAAAATATCATGTTACACATATTACTCATGTTACAAACATAACAGCAAGAGCACAGAATAAAGGAAATTATAGGGTGTACTTTTAAAACAGTAGATGTCAACAAAACATCATTTACTTTGACTTTAAACTCAGCGCTGCACCCTCATCCCCAGCCAACCTCAGCTAGACCTTTTAGTATGGAACTTGTTAGAAGTCTTGATGTAATTCTTGTAGTTTAGTACAGTATGTAGGTTTAGAAAACACACAAATGAAATAATTGTTACAGCAAATTAGATTTCAACTTGAACTGTTCTGTTTATCTTAGTGGCATGTTTGCTTACTCACCTCAGAAAACCCAAAAATGTTCTTAAATAATTCCTGAAAGCATTTCATTTAACTTCTGCCATCTTCTGGGGTCATAACAGTATCTCGCTACTTTTGAGACCAAGGTGGAGGACTACTCAAATTGACTAGGGAACATAAAAGACTTTTATAAAGGGAGTTCAAAAAATGGTCTGGGATCAAAGTGATGTCAATAAAAAATAAGCAGGAGAGAAGCAGTTCTTAAAGTTGAATACAAAATCAAAGTCAAGATAAACAAAACCAAAAAATGCAAACTTGTCTAATAAACTTTCCCTATCTAAAGCCAAAATCAGTGTTAGATTATGAGTTTTTTCCAGAGCTTGGATAGAAAAATTGTAGCATGTTACAATACAGTCTTATATAACAGCAATGTGATGACATCATATAACATCATGTGGTGAATCACATCACCAGTAAAGAACACCATTGCCATCAACAATGTAGCTACAGCCATGGAAAACAACCAGAAAATGAGAAAAACAGAATACAAAATGGTGTTGAGATGACATTAATTATGTAATTGAAAAATGTATCAAACATATCAAAGGTGATTCTGAACATTAAAAATTTATGAAAAAATCACATTCGGGTTCACAAACGAGAATTACAACAGCTGCTAGGTAGGATTCATCCCTGCTCATTTTCTGCTAGATATTAGACTCCCTGAAACAGTGCATGTGGTCTCTTTATATACCCTTGCCCTTGGGCCATATGATCACTCATATGTCTTGCACATGCTTCTGATAGCTAGTATTAAACTGATCATACAGTGCTATTTCCTGGCAACTGCAACAGGTACTGCAGTCTCACAGGAGAGGTGTTCCCTTTAACATGGCTCTTCAATAAATGTGACTCTTCTGGGATCTCTTTTTTCTTATCTCTGCTATTTTAATAGCCAATTATCCACATTCAAGGTGGACATGGACTCTATATTAGCAGGCCTGTGTTAAATTACTTTCTTTAAGCTTTGCAGTATGCAACAATTGCATTGAATATGTACCTCAGAGAAGATTACATAGTTAAAGTAATTAATCTCTCTATATATATATAAAATCCAACTTCTGTTTGTTTGTATGTCTGTCCACTCCACATTTCACAAAAAAACACTTAACAGGTTTTTCTGTAATTTGCTTAAACATTCCGGTTGATTTTGCAACTTCCCTCATTGTGCTAAGTATCACAGTTCACTTGCAGGAGCAATATATTCATGCTAATCTGAGACATAGGTTGCGGGCCGAGTGGAGGGGAAGCATGGCATCAGGAGTAGGGAGCCAGGTGGGGCCCTCCTCACTTACGCACCAGCCTCCGTTCGAATCGGTCTACCTCTGGCCATGTTTGGAGCGTACCTTGCCTCCACTTAGCTAGCAATACCTGTTTGTTTATTGATTTTTTAAGTTTTCCCTGTTTCACTACTATGCGGGCAGAGCCACAGGGAACAGTTAGTACATTATATAATGATTCTAAACCCTTTTGAATAGTTAAGTACTTTAATGAAATTAGATAAAGATAGAAATTATATCACAGGAATACAGACATTTCAGCAGTCATTAAGCACTAAATATCTTACATACTATACTGTAAGTATTATAACATACCAATGCAGCTCAGCTTTTGGTTTTTCAAACATCATTTGTAGAAGGTTTATTTATGCAGGAATAATGACTGATGTCAATAAAAACTGGCATTGGGTTTATCCAATATGCAAGGAACACACATATGTATTATCAAAAGGGAAGATCCAGAGGGATTATGTTCTTGTTGAGTAGCAGCATCACAAACACTCTGCCCTTATACTGCTGGGTGTCTTGACTATTTGTTCCTCTAAATGATTCAACTCTCAAGAAAGAAAGTTCGGTGAACAGGTGCCAGAGTCCTGTCTTTCAAAGATAACTGCCTGGAGTATTAATAAATAATTTTAAGAGTATTTTGAAAGTCAATACATGATGTTATTCAGTATGCTAGACAGTACACTTTTATTAAAGAGGTTTCAGTATAATAACTGGACTACCTATTTTTGCAACGAGGCATAAGAAACTAGTCTTAATGCATTATTTTTTTTTTAATTTTACTTTTTTTACAGTTCTGCCCTACAAAGGCTGAAGCCCGTCGCAGTGCTGCCAAGATTGCCTTAATGAACTCCGTCTTTAATGAACACCCATCACGACGCATTACTGATGAGTTCATCGAAAGAAGTGTCTGTGAAGCCCTAGCTTCATTCAATGTAAGTTGACTCTTGATGCTACACAGGATGGCTGACTCTTTTTGCTTACAATTAATTTTGTTGCCAATATCGGCCTTTATAATTTCAGGGAAACAGGGAGGAAGCAGACAATCCTAACACTGGTATAGGAGCCTTCCGCTTCATGCTAGAATCCAATAAAGGCAAATCAATGTTGGAATTTCAGGTAAATATTGTTAACTTCATAAAGTACAATAGTTTTGTAATGAAAAATAACTATGAATTGTGTGTAATTCTACTAATTCAGCAGAAGCTCAGGTTTGTCAGTTTTCTTTCCAGGAGCTGATGACAGTCTTTCAGTTGTTGCATTGGAATGGCAGCCTAAAAGCGATGCGTGAGAGGCAGTGCTCTAGACAGGTGAGTGGTAAATGCCAATACAACCTGGTTCCCATTTTATCTGATTCCCTCATAAGTACATACATTGCACATTATAATGAATGTTCTATAAGATAAGTAATCCCCACGGGAATCAAATTTTAAGACTTGTGGGTGTATGTTAAACAGCATCCTTATCCTAAGCAGGAAATAAACAGAAGCAATTAACAACGCAAATACATTGTTAGGTTATATTTTAAAATATAAATATAAATCAATAAATAAAATATATAAAAATTAATTAAAAATAAACTTGCTGTAGCACTGCAAAAATGTATTTTATTCTAATGTTATTCCATATACACTGTATCACCTTCATTTTAAATGATTATTGTTTTTAACCATCAAAGTATGGGTAACTATAATGATGTCAGATTCTATTTAAAGTAAATTAGTACATTATAACAATTGTGATGAGAACAGGCCAGCCCAAAAAGTTCATCCATCCAATTCACCAAGATTGTCCAAAATAACAGGTCCCTAAAGTTCTACTCTCCACCAGACTTTTTAGTAATTTATTCCATGTGTCTTTGTTTCTTTGCATGAATTACCGAAGAAAAGTAATTATCATAATGAAAATGATACAGTAAGAGTAGCTAACTATTTTTAATTATTTCCTTAAGTATTCTTGTATCTCCTTATTATTAAGTGATTGCTTGTTCTCTGATATTTTTGGATCTTTAGTTTCATACTGGAGTGGAGTGGTGGCTCTGAGGCTAAGGATCTGCGCTGGTATCCTGAAGGTTGCCGGTTCGAATCCCCGTCACTGCCAAAAGAGATCTTACTCTGCTGGGCCCTTGAGCAAGACCCTTAACCTGTAATTGCTCCAGGGGCGCTGTACAATGGCTGACCCTGCGCTCTGACCCCAAGGGGTATGCGAAAACTAACAAATTTCTAATAAGAGAAATCGTATAAGATGAAATAAAGAACAAAAAAAAAAAAGACATTTACATTTCTTCACAATGCAAGCATTGGTGCTCAATCTCAAGTCATTGCTTAGATCCAGTCTTTTTGTGATGGCAGCTCATGTTAATTTGAGAAACTGACCCATACCCAGTATTACTGTAAATTATCTGTGTTTTCTGGGAAATTTCATAAGACAATAGACCTCAGTTACTGTATCGTGCCATCAGCTAATCAGATATATCAGAAGTAAAATAATATGTAACTAAGTACTTTTTGCATACAATATACAGTTAGGTCCATAAATATTTGGACAGAGACAACTTTTTTCTAATTTTGGTTTTGTACATTACCACAATGAATTTTAAATGAAACAACTCAGATGCAGCTGAAGTATAGACTTTCAGCTTTAATTCAGTGGGGTGAACAAAAAGATTGCATAAAAATGTGAGGCAACTAAAGCATTTTTTAACACAATCCCTTCATTTCAGAGGCTCAAAAGTAATTGGACAATTGATTCAAAGGCTATTTCATGGGCAGGTGTGGGCAAGTCCGTCGTTATGTCATTATCAACTAAGCAGATAAAAGGCCTGGAGTTGATTTGAGGTGTGGTGCTTGCATGTGGAAGATTTTGCTGTGAACAGACAACATGCAGTCAAAGGAGCTCTCCATGCAGGTGAAAGAAGCCATCCTTAAGCTGCGAAAACAGAAAAAACCCATCCGAGAAAGTGCTACAATATTACAAGTGGCAAAATCTACAGTTTGGTACATCCTGAGAAAGAAAGCAAGCACTGGTGAACTCAGCAATGCAAAAAGACCTGGACGTCCACGGAAGACAACAGTGGTGGATGATCGCAGAATCATTTCCATGGTGAAGAGAAATCCCTTCACAACAGCCAACCAAGTGAACAACACTCTCCAGGGGGTAGGCGTATCAATATCCAAGTCTACCATAAAGAGAAGACTGCATGAAAGTAAATACAGAGGGTGCACTGCAAGGTCCAAGCTATTCATAAGTCTCAAGAATAGAAAGGCTAGATTGGACTTTGCTAAAGAACATCTAAAAAAGCCAGCACAGTTTTGGAAAAACGTTCTTTGGACAGATGAAACCAAGATCAACCTCTACCAGAATGATGGCAAGAAAATAGTATGAAGAAGGCGTGGAACAGCTCATTATCCAAAGCATACCACATCATCTGTAAAACATGGTGGAGGCAGTGTGATGGCTTGGGCGTGCATGGCTGCCAGTGGCACTGGGACACTAGTGTTTATTGATAATGTGACACAGGACAGAAGCAGCCGAATGAATTCTGAGATGTTCAGAGACATACTGTCTGCTCAAATCCAGCTAAATGTAGTCAAATTGATTGGGCGGCATTTCATGATACAGATGGACAATGACCCAAAACATACAGCCAAAGCAACCCAGGAGTTTATTAAAGCAAAGAAGTGGAAAGTTCTTGAATGGCCAAGTCAGTCACCTGATCTTAACCCAACTGAGCATGCATTTCACTTGTTGAAGACTAAACTTCAGACAGAAAGGCCCACAAACAAACAGCAACTGAAAACCGCTGCAGTAAAGGCCTGGCAGAGCATTAAAAAGGAGGAAACCCAGCATCTGGTGATGTCCATGAGTTCAAGACTTCAGGCTGTCATTGCCAGCAAAGGGTTTTCAACCAAGTATTAGAAATGAACATTTTATTTCCAGTTATTTAATTTGTCCAATTACTTTTGAGCCCCTGAAATGAAGGGATTGTGTTAAAAAAAATACTTTACTTGCCTCGCATTTTTATGCAATCGTTTTGTTGAAAGTCTGCACTTCAACTGCATCTGAGTTGTTTCATTTATAATTTATTGTGGTAATGTATAGAACCAAAATTAGAAAAAAGTTGTCTCTGTCCAAATATTTATGGACCTAACTGTATACTATTTTAATATAGCAATATATTTTAATATATTATTGGCAAGCAGTGTGGTGTAATGGTTAAGGCTTTGGACCTAGGAATTTAAATCCTGAAGTTGTGGGTTAAAGTCCTGCTACTGACACTGTGACCATGAGCACGTCACTTCACCTGCCCGTGCTCCAATTAGAAGAACAAATTAAATGTAAACGGTTGTTTCTCAAAAGTTGAAAATCACCTTGGATGAAAGTGTCAGTCAAATAATAAGTAATAATATTATAAGGACACAGGAGCTGCTTTCTTATGCTATATACCACTGTGCATCAGTAAAACATTCCTGCATTAGATCAATTCCTGGTTTTCCGTGTGACTTGGCTTTTGTTTATGGTCATTTCACTGCACACAGGAAAGTGTATTTATTTGAACTGAAATGGATGGATAATCAGTAAGAATAATGTGAAATCTGAGTACAGTAATCCCTCCTCCATTGCGGGGGTTGCGTTCCAGAGCCATCCGCGAAATAAGAAAATCCGCGAAGTAGAAACCATATGTTCATATGGTTATTTTTATATTGTCATGCTTGGGTCACAGATTTGCGCAGAAACACAGGAGGTTGCAGAGAGACAGGAACGTTATTCAAACACTGCAAACAAACATTTGTCTCTTTTTCAAAAGTTTAAACTGTGCTCCATAACAAGACAGAGATGACAGTTCCGTCTCACAATTAAAAGAATGCAAACATATCTTCCTCTTCAAAGGAGTGCGTGTCAGGAGCAGTGACTGTCACAGAGATAGAGAGAAAAGCAAACAAATCAATAGGGCTGTTTGGCTTAAGTATGCAAAGCACCGCCGCACAAAGCTGTTGAAGGCGGCAGCTCACACCCCCTCCGTCAGGAGCAGACAGAGAGAGAGAGAGAGACAGAGTTTGTTTTTCAAGCACAAATCAATACGTGCCCTTCGAGCTTTTAAGTATGCAAAGCACAGTGCAGCATGTCGTTTCAGGAAGCAGCTGCACAAAAGATAGCAACGTGAAGGTAATCTTTCAGCATTTTTAGACGAGTGTCCGTATCGTCTAGGTGTGCGAACAGCCCCCCTGCTCAATCCCCCTACGTCAGGATCAGAGAAAGTCAGCGCAAGAGAAAGAGAAAAGTAAGCTGGGTAGCTTCTCAGCCATCTGCCAATAGCGTCCCTTGTATGAAATCAACTGGGCAAACCAACTGAGGAAGCATGTACCAGAAATTAAAAGACCCATTGTCCGCAGAAACCCGCAAAGCAGCGAAAAATCTGCGATATATATTTAAATATGCTTACATATAAAATCCGCGATGGAGTGAAGCCGCGAAAGGCGAAGCGCGATATAGTGAGGGATTACTGTATGTGTATATTGTTATCATTATTAGATGTTTATGATTTTCACTTGTTTACGTTGTTCACTTGAGTATTTCTTTTTGTGTTTTTCATCAGTTGTATGTTAAATCTTGTATATTTTTTACCATAGATATAGGCAGACAATAAAGTTGCAGCACATCACATTTTACTTTAACTTTTTGCAAACAGCAACATTTAGGCAGCTCATGTAACGAATTGAATGTTTTCACTTCTGGGTTTCTCTAGTGCTTGAATAGTAAGAAAATAACTGTGCTGCAAGTACTATGTTTTGGAGATTTCTTAAACAATCGTCGGTTCCAGTTTAAAGGCTGCAAATGAGAAAGTATATGTAAAGAAGTTTGTAGAGCAGGGTGGAGTGGGATCAGATGCTAATGTAAATGTAAACAATTTTGGAAGGTAGGGTGGAGGCCCCCTTTTAAATTCTGTAGATGTGAATGTATATTACAATGGAATAGCCTATGGGGGACTGTTAAGTTTAAATTTACAACATCTTTCCCATTTTCCTTGGATCCAAGGATGGCTCTTCTGACTCTACTTCTCTCTCCCTGCCTTTTTGTTTCTGGTAAAGCAACACCAACACTCACTGCCACAGTGTTTGGCGCCAGCACTTGAGCATTATAGCAGTTTCTAAGTATTGAGCGTCCCCAAACTTTCTCTTTTCCATATTTCACCTCACTATACACGGCAAATGTGAGTACGTCTGGTTTTTCCTATACATCCTATTAGCAAGTGCTGTTATCAATCTCTTTTGTAGCATCCATGATTTCTATAAAGCCCCCTGTCAGAGCCATGCAGATCATAGATAGATAGATAGATAGATAGATAGATAGATAGATAGATAGATAGATAGATAGATAGATAGATAGATAGATAGATAGATAGATAGATAGATAGATAGATAGATAGATAGATAGATAGATAGATAGATAGATAGATAGATAGATAGATAGATAATTTTTTTTAATTTTAAAATGACCTTTATTAACAATTATAACACAACTGCAGTCAAATTAACAGCCAACATTTAAAAGTAAAGTTTTCCTACTCAGACTTTAGTACCAGACATTCATTTTCCATGGAACATAAAACATCATTTACAGCCCAAATTTCACTAAATACATCTAATTGATTAATTAGTTTAAAATATGCAAATTCAATCTTCACTCTCCTTTGAAGGAGGACCTTAAACATTAATAGGGCGTCAGTGGTTTTCAGACCTTTATCTCTATTTCTTCTTGTTTTTAAAGTTGCCATCTTGGCCTGGCCTAACAAAAAATTGCAAAGTAAACATTCTCTTTTATGAATTCTCGACACCGACATTCCAAAAATATAAATGAGTTCATTAAATACAATTCCAAAATTCAACAACAATAAAGCAAGGAAAGTTAGCAATGGTTGTAATCTGGTACAATACAGGAATAAATGATAAATTGTTTCTTTCTGAAGGCAAAATGGACACTGATCTGTTGTGCTGGCGCCAATGGTTTTTAAGAATGAATTGGTAGCTAGTGCTACATGTAGAATCCTCCACTGCAGGTCCCCAACTCTTTTCTCAATGGGAGGTTTATATAAAGTCCTCCATGCTGGAGATGTCGTGTCATGCAGACACAGAGTGTTCCTCCAGAGGGTATCAGTCATTTCCTTCAAATGTATAAAATGGGACACTAAGACACCAGTCATACAATTCTTTTTTTGACAAATCTTGGAACAAAATTCCATTTATGTGATTAATTTTTAAAATTGAGTTTATAGGCCTGATAAAATCCTTTACATTTGGTTTAATTCTAATATCACATTCAGGAGGTTCCGCCTCTTTTATGAGATCACCAGAGAAAAACTCCTCACACAGGGGACCTGCACCCAATTGCACTAAAGAGACTTTTAGTTTGTTAATAATCGACCCCCCAAAACGGACAGACCTAATCCCGAGCTCATGTGTCACAGCTGCCTCAGACTTCCACTGGTTGCTGACCGGATCAATAAAGTCAGCTACTTTAGTAAAGCCTTTGCTCATAAGCAGGGAGTTCAAACTAACCGAGTCAAACTCCAAGGTTGGATTCCATACTACTGGTTCTTCAAGTAACCAGAAGACTGAGTCCAGATTAATTCCCACTCTGCTTGCTTTAGTATGCCAAATTAATAACATATTGCGGTAAAAAACGGGCAGCACAGACAGCGCCAATTGTTTGACGTCAATGAAAAGGAGTTGCAAATCAAAATGAAGATTACCAACCCTATGAAAAAAAGCGAACGCCAAACTCCTCCACAGTAAAGGCTGAGGGGCGTACAAAAGACGCTGTAAATCTGTCAGCCTAAAAGCTTCAATTCTGCACAGAATGTCCACCAAGCCCTGACCACCTTCATCCACAGGCAGATGTACCACACTGCGTTTAACCCAATGAATTTTGTCCCAAAAAAAATCCAGCAAAATTCTCTGAATTTCTTTTAATAGCCAAAGTGGAGGATCTGTACACCTAAATTTATGCCAAAGCATTGAAGCGATTAAATTATTAATAATCAGCACTCTACCCCTAAAAGAGAGCTTGGTGACCACCCATTTCCATTTCTTCAGTCTCCCCTGAATTTGATCAATTAAGCCCTCCCAGTTATCAGCTGTGGCTCCAGACTTCCCAATGTAAATTCCCAGATGTTTAAACACCTTAGAATTCCATGTTAAACCACTTGGGAGTCTTGGGGGAGGACAGTCCCACTTGCCCATCAGAAAGGCGTTACATTTGGACCAGTTGACCCTGGCAGATGACACCGTTTGAAACACCTGTAAACAGTCCTGCAACAGGACAACATCATTGGGTTCAGTGATGACAACTGTGACATCGTCAGCATATGCCACCACTTTAAAGGATGCAGTGGGACACACAGGCAATGACAGGCCATGAAGTAATTGGCGAAGTCTGTGGAGCAGGGGCTCTATGGACAGTGAGTATAACATACCAGAGAGTGCACACCCCTGACGAATGCCCCTTGTAACAGAAAATGGGGCTCCCAATCCTCCATTAATTTTTAAAACACTAAACACATTTGTGTACATTAATTTAATATAACCTAGAAAGGTCTCACCAAAACCAAACCTCTCTAGAACTTTAAATAAATACTGGTAGTCTACCCGGTCAAAGGCCTTTTCTTGATCCAATGAGATAAGACCCGCCTTAAACCCAAGAATCTCAGATGCAGATACCAAATCCCGCACAAAGAAAATGTTATCAAAAATACATCGTTCAGGGACACAGTATGACTGATCGAAAGCCACCAAGCAGTTCATAACAGTCCTCAGACGAAGAGCCAACGCTTTAGAAAAGATTTTGTAGTCCGAGCATAGTAGGCTGATTGGTCTCCAGTTCTTAATGTTGCAAAGATCCCCTTTTTTTTGGCAAAAGAGTCAAAACAGCTCTCCGACAACTCACAGGAAGTTCTTTATCCCTGATGCTCTCCACGAACACAGTCAGGAAGTCCTTACCCATGATATCCCAAAAGGACTTGTAGAATTCGACGGGAAGTCCATCAATCCCAGGGGCTTTGTTCTGATTTAGACTCCCAAGAGCACTAGTGAGTTCCTCCAGCGATAGTGGCAGGTCGAGTACTTCCTTAGTGGATGGAGTCAACTGTGGTAAGTCATCAAAGAAAAATTCTGTGGTTGAAGACAAGTCCACGGTTTCTGCAGAGAATAAGTCTTTGTAAAATTTTAAGGCAAATTCCTTGATCTCCTCAGTCTCCGTCATTTCAGTCCCATCTGCAGTTTTCAGACAGTGAATGATTTTTGCCTGAGCAACCTTTTTCTCCAAAGAAAAGAAAAACTGCGTAGGGGCGTCTATGTGAGAAATATTCTGGAATCTCCCCCGGACAATGGCGCCCTTCACCTGTTCATCCAGCAGGGACCTCAGAGAATCCTTTTTGTCTTGTAGGGACTCAAGCAAAGTGGCATCAAAACCGCTATCCAGTTTGGCTTGAATTAGCCCAATGTCCTCTTCCAGTTCTTTAATGGCCATGGTGACCTTTCTAGAAGAATGTTCAGAATAAAACTGGCAAAACAGTTTAATTTGGACCTTGGAGACATCCCACCATTGTTTCAGAGATGAGAATTCACTTTTACTGAGTCTCCATTTGTCCCAAAAGAGATGAAAGTGTTGAAGAAATAGAGAGTCTTTAAGAAGTTTAGAGTTAAAGTGCCAGAAAGATTTAAAATTACTTTCAGACCCCAAAGAAAAACGAGTGAGAGCTAAACTATGGTCTGAAAACCCTGTGGGCAGAAGGCAAGAGCCCAAAATGAGGTTCAAATTGTGCTGTAAAGTATAAATCCTGTCCAGCCGTGCCATAGATACCATGCCACTGGAGGCCTTGAGCCATGTGTACTGTCTCGCCGTCGGGTTCAACTCCCTCCACACATCCACAAATTCTTGCTGATGAAGGACCGACTGCAACACCTTGACTGACCCCGGGTGAGGCTCAGCGCCATTCCTGTCCATCACTGCATTGTCAGTGCAATTAAAATCACCAGCTAAGAACACGACATCCTCTGAACTGCACTCAGCGAGTACGTCTTTTAACAAAAGAAAAAAAGAAATTCTCTCTTTGCCCTCATTTGGAGCGTAGACATTTATAAAAATAATATTTTTCCCCTGAATATGAACAACAACCTTCATGAGATGGCCTTTAACTTGCTCAATACAGTCGATGGACTCTGGGAGAATTGCTTTACTGAAGAGCACTGCCACCCCTGCGCTGGCACTGGAGCCGTGGCTCAGAAACGTCATGCCACCCCAGTCCCTCTGCCACTCCGATTCATTCATTGGGTCAGTATGAGTTTCTTGAAGAAAAATCACATCAAGTTTTTTCTGTTCTAAATATTGAAAAAGTACGGCTCTCTTTGAGGAGTCTCTGCAGCCGTTAACGTTCAAAGAGCCCAAAGAGAGAGCAGGCATTAGAAAGAATAGAAATGGAGCAGCAATAACAACAAGAACTTTAACTAATGAAGCAAAGAGGAACTGGTGTGGAGCCATTATGTGCTGGAGGTGAGAGACTTTCTAACTTTGCTGATAACATTCTTTAAACGATTAAATTCTTTTCTTTCCATTCCCAAAGGAACAGCATTGCGCATAACACGCTTGGCTGAAACCAAAAAAAGTTCCAGGTCAGGAAAATGTTCTACAACATTGACCCTCCTTTTGCCTTCAAGAAAATCCAGAAAGCTCAGAATGCTTTCAGTGCTGTACTCCGTTTTTCCAAGAGTACCAGTTAAATTGTCACTTGACATGCAAGAGTCACTGTCCTCACCACCCTGCTGACTCTCCTCACACTCTGGGCTAATTGTCACCTCTCTGGTATTTAAAAAGCGATTTTTTAAAGACACGTCAGCCCCCTCTGTCAGGTTCATTTTGTTACTTCTCTTTGCACCTACTCCACCGTCTGAGGTTTCTTTCCTCTTTCTGGGGAGTGTCGTCCATTCTTCTTCAACATTCATTTCCTCAACAATTCCAGCTTTTTCTTCCCTAACTGCACTACCTGAAGTGGTGCCTGTTTCAGTTTCTGCCACAGCTTTGAGATTCAAGAGAGGGCGAGCAGCTTCACTGTGGACTGTGGACTCAGGACTGGCCTCGGCCCGCTCATCCACCTTAGATGGTTCACAGGCAGTAGCAGCAGCAGCATTCAGATTTTCAATGTCATCCACCTCAGTTGGTGCTGTTTCTCTGATAAGCTGCATAACCTCAGCCTCAGCCTCAGCTGGGCCCTTTTCTTCAACCTGATGTATATTTAGATTAGAGGACTTCAACTCGGCCTTAGCCAATCCGTCCACTTCAGGCATTTTTGTCTCAGCTTTCTTTATTTCACTCCTTTCAACTGTGGAGCTACAACTGGGTATCTGATTTTCAGAACTTCCTGAAGTCAAGCTAAGAGTACCTGTGGATACCTCACAGATAACAATCTGCTGATCTTCAGCATCGGAGTCGGAGTCCTCAGACTCATTCTCTACATCTGACTCCCTCACTACATGTATGTTACCTCCCATAGAATAACTTCCATCAGTTCTCTTACAATCAACTGCTTTGTGCCCTGCACGGCCACATTTAAAACATTTCATTGATTCAGAAGATATAAACACAATATAATCACATCCATCAACTTTGAATTTCAGAGCAACATCTAACTCAGTGTAACCTCTGTTGAGGAGCATAAAAACCTGTCTCCTAAATGAAACCACATGCTTTAATTCTGGCTGTTTACACCCCAAAGGAATCAAAGTAATATCAGAAATAATCTCGCCATACCTGCGCAATTCATTACGTAGCAGTTCATTCTTCAAGAAAGGAGGAACATTAGAGATTATAATCCTCTTTGCAGGAGTTGAAAGCGGCAAAACAGAAATGAGGGTTCCATTAATAACTAGGCCTTCCTGAACCAGTTGGTGAACTAAGGCCTCCTCATTTAGAAATACCACAACTGCCTTATTCATTCGTGAAGCAGAAATAATGTTTTTACATCCAAGTATTTTTCCAATTTCAGTAACACACTTCTCTACTGAAACTACTGGATCAACAATCAACTTGATGCCATTTCTTCTGCTAAGATTTTCAAAGCCATGTGGCAAAAGGCCTGGCTGTATCCCTCGGGACACAGCCATCCTAGCCACTTCTTTTTAAAAACAAAATACTATATAAACTTGAAATAATAACTATATATAAATAACACAGCTAAAAATTAAGAGAAATGACTAGAGAGAAGAAAAAAAAAGAATAAAATAAAAAAAAGGAAAAAAAGAAAAAGCTACACTCACTCTCCTGCTAGCACAAAGGCCACTCCCACTCCAGACCAAAGCAATCGACACACAGAGTAACAGTAAGACAGGATAGATAGATAGATAGATAGATAGATAGATAGATAGATAGATAGATAGATAGATAGATAGATAGATAGATAGATAGATAGATAGATAGATAGATAGATAGATAGATAGATAGATAGATAGATACTTTATTAATCCCAAAGGGAAATTCACATACTCCAGCAGCAGAATACTGATAAAGAACAATATTAAATTAAAGAGTGATAACAATGCAGGTGTACAGACAGACAATAACTTTGTATAATTTTAACGTTTACCCCCCCCCCCCCCGGGTAGAATTGAAGAGTCGCATAGTGTGGGGGTGGAACGATCTCCTCAGTCTGTCAGTTGAGCGGGACATTGACAGCAGTCTGTCGCTGAAGCTGCTCCTCTGTCTGGAGATGATACTGTTCAGTGGATCATGTAAGTTAACATAATATTAATACATATAGACAAAGTAAAATTTCATATGTTAGCTAAGTTTCTTTTTTCACCACCAAATTTTAATCAAATTAGTCAAAGCTTTTTTGAGATTTTGGGGTATTTAGTTTTCCTGTTGTAAGGAGGTTTTTACAACTATAAATTGATAAATCTAAATGTCCTTTCTTAGCGGATACCTAGTGGCCTAGATGTACAATTCTGCTAAATTTGTGATCCATATTACTAAACGAGAATGGTAAACCGGATATGGACACAGGGACCTGCCCGTGGATGCAAAAGACATAGTGCGCAAGTGCCACACAAAGCCCCCCCCCCCCCCCCCAGAGTGAAACGGGAGAGACTACGCACGTGCGCAGGTGCCACACAAAGCCCCCCCCCGCACCAGAGCAAAACGGGAGAGACTACGAACTATCAGAGTAGGAAACAAAGTAAAACGTCATAAAGAGGTTAAAGAACAGGGACAAACACATGGAGAGCAGGTTACAGAACAAAGCCCCCCTCCCCAGAGTAAAACGAGAGAGACTACAAACCGTCTGACATGCCGCAAGCAGGATAAAGCGAGGTCAGAAATAAAACACAGAGTAGGAAACAAAGTAAAACTTTATAAAGGGATTAAAGAACGGGGACGAACATATGGAGAGCGGGTTACAGATGATGAAAACTGGAATGCAACAGCTTCAAAAAAACCTAGGCACGAAACACATGCACGCCATATTGTGAGTGGCACTAATGCGTGGTGAAGGCGCAGGAGGAGACATAGTAAAACAAGAGGAGTCAACGCCCCGCCCCCGAGTGAAACGGGACACACTACGCAGTCCACATAGGTTCATACATCAAACCCGAGATGGTACGGACACGTGTCTGAAACCGCGGAAGCAAAACTATCTCGGCTCCAAAACCAAACAGCTCAACAACTAACACAGCTTCGACACCGAGCCCGCGTGGACAGATCTAATGAACGTGGACACCTACAACGCGCATCTCAAACTGCGTAGGCAAAGCAGGCACGGATTCAACACGACACAGCTCGAGTGACCGAGATACAAACACGCGCCTGCCTGGATATAATTAATGAACGCAGGCGCCTACAACGTGCGTCTGAAATGCCGCAGACCAGGCAGGCACTGCTCCAAAAAGAAAGAGCTTGACTAAATGAGATATGAAGTGAAACGGGAAACACTACAGAGTCCGCAGTGCTCCACAATGCACCGCATAATAGTTCGGAAAGAGCTTCGTAGTAACAGTGGGGAGACCCAGAGTGACACGGGCGAACGCTCCGTATTAAACATACGTCATCCTCACACATCCAAACTATACAGCATAGGTGAATCACATTACAGTGATGCATTATTAACAGTACGATAAACATCACAGTATCGCAAACAAATAAAAATTATTACTCAAAAAAGGGAAAATATATTCACCACGGACTAGGTGTCATTGAAACAAAAGCAGAATAAAGCGAGATCAGAAATGAAAGACAGAGTAGAAAGCAAAATAAAACATAAACAAGTTAAACGAGGGGGCCAAACACATGGACAGCAGGTTACAGATAATGAAGACCGGAATTCAAAAGCTTCAAAAACAAAAGATCGACTGACCGAGATACAAACTGAAACGGGAAACACTATGGGGTCCGCAGTAGTCCACAATGCACCGCATAATAGTACGGACGGAGCTCCGTATTAACAGTGGGGGGCCCCAGAGTGACACGGGCGAACGCTCCGTATTAAACGTGCGTCATCCTCACACGTGGTTGCCCAGCAGGCACGGGTTCAAAACACCGGGGGTAGGCGAGCAGGGGGCAGAGCCCCCTTGTTTTTAACTAAGTGAAAAATAATGTTGCGTGCAGTGAGTGAGTCAACTTTACATTATATATACATACTTGTGATGTGTGGGTCACAGACTTGCATAAGAGTGAAGGAGATGAGTCCAGGTTTCTGGCAAAATCAACTTTATTATTGTCTTAAAATTATCCAAAAGGGAGCTGTCTCTTCAGCACTCACAAAAACCCAGTCCGCATGCAGTGATGCTGATGTCATCTTGTATTTTCTGCCTTCTCAGATTAAAAAAGTAGACAGACTTGCAGCACAAGGGAGAAGACAGACAATGAGCACACTGCCAAGTCAGTAGCAAGCTTATGAACTTGCAGGTACACGGAAGGCGAACAAGCAATCCCTTCCTACATTAAGTTTTGTCACACAGAGCAGTTGGGGGAGTTGTCAGGGTCACACAAATCTCATAATATATAGAATACCTACTGTAACTTATGACTTGACATGCTTTGTACAAATCAGTGATAAATTTTGCCAAATGTTTCTAGATCTTTATTAAATATTCTACATACATTTTATGTTTCGAACTTGCTACAGTGTTACTGATGATGAGTTTCAACGGAATTTGATTTTGGAAAGGCTTTACTATGTTTCATCTTCTGACCCATATCTTTGTTTGTCCATGTGGCTTGCCTTGTCCTACCCCAGCGGTTCACAAACTGTGTAACAAAGTAAGTTACAAAAAAAGTAACAAAAAAACAATGAAGTAACAAAAAAGGGGCCGCAAATGTTGCATAATGTGGCGTAATTTCACTATTCGTAGGGAAATTTTAAACTTGTAGCAGTGTATTGGCAGCAAAAAATATAGGAATAAATTTTATTAGGGTTTCAAAAAAACGATAGGTGGACGCGATTAAAACTGTTATGAAAACTCGGGTCGCAAATACTTAAAGGTTGAGAAACTCTGTCCTACCCTGTCTTATACAGTATATAGTAGGTGTGGATCGATGACATAATATGTCACGTGACTGGTAATAGGTATAATAATTATATGGCCGTCCCCACCATATATGCACAAAATGCCCATGGCAATATCAGAGAAAATAAAAACAAAATTATTCAAATACCACAGAGAATCCAAATGTGTAAAAAAATAATTACAGAAATAGAATTGTTCAAAACCCTAAAATCATGGCAAGCACTATATGACCTAATATTCTGTAGGCTTGTGTAACTCCATAAAGAGTTACACAGACTTATACAGTTACACAAGTCTGAGTAGTTTTTCTTGCTGTGGCTGGAACTATCTTGTGCCTTATTGAATTCCAAGTCTGAGTATATTCTTGTTTACTAGCTTCTGCACTTTATTTAAAGTGTTCTCTTTTTCAGTTGGATATTATAGTAAGGATATCTGGATCCAGCTAGAAAGCATTATGGATGGAGGCCTTATAGTGTGAATAATTTAAAACACTATCACTGTATGTCAACACAGTATTTTAAAACACCAGTGAGAGGGGAAGCCTGTCTGTATTTAGTATTTTGTAGTAGTCAAGATAGAATTGGGAGTAAATATGATTGAGCCATTCTAGGATCTAATGCCCATAATATAATATATTTGACATTGTTTTGGCAAATGACCTATGGAAAAATTAAAACTATGACTTTAGTAGGGCAAATTCTAAGCAGATATGCAAAGTCCAAAGATGCTAAACTAGGATAAGCTTTTAAGTGTGGAAACAATCAAGGAATAGTGGAAAAGGTTTAAAAGCCTTTTATTTATAACTTAGGACAATTTAATCCCCAAATTTAGAAGCAGTAAAAAATTATTTTTTTAATTAAATAAAGAGCTACAAAGAAGCTGCAAAGAAAGAAGCAACTGTATAAAACTGGGGTGTCAAACTCAGATCCTGAAGTGCTGCAGTGGGTGCAGGTTATTATCCCAGGAACTTAATTAATAACCATTACTGCTGCTCCCAATCATTATTTTAAAATGAGTTCTTCAACATGAACATGGGGACACAGTTGGAATCTTGTTAAGGGTAAAATTCACACAAACCTTAGAATGTTTTTTCATCACACAGAGAATGATAGACACATGGAATTTATTACCATGTAGTGTGGTATGGAGCAGGACTTTAGGAACCTTCAAAACTTGAATTGATGTTATTTTGGAGAAGTTAGGTGGACAGGCTAGGAGAGCTTTGTTAAGCTAAATAGTCTGTTCTTGTCAAAATTTCTCAAATGGTCTTCTGTTGAGTCTCAATTCCAGAGTGCCCTAGTGGCTGCAGATTTTTCTACTTAGCCAACTTTTATCTGAGTGTGACTGCAGAATTGAACAAATTTATCAATATTACTATTGGTTCTTTAGGTGAATAGCAGTTTATTTGTTGTCTAGCCTATTTGTTTGATACTGATTTGTAATTTTTATCAAAAAGCTTCTAAAAAGAAAGTCACTTCCAGCTGTAACTAAAAGTGAATATAGCTCCTCTTCAAGAAGAAAAATGCTCCTGCTCCAGTATTGTGAAATTAATTCACTGACAACAAATTTAAATCAAATAAGAACTGCTGAAGTTCTATAATCAAAATGTCAAAAATATGCTCCTTTTTCTAGAACAGTATAAACCTATTCAGTTCAGATTTTTGTATCATTTAAATATTATGTCCCATAAGTGATTTCCCATGGATCTGTCCTATAAGCTATACTTCCTTTGTTCTTTAATTGCAACTGGCACTCTCCTCCACATGTTCTGTCTTCTACTTTTGAGTCTTCATCTCTAATTTTCTTTTCTCAGTTTCCTCTATTGATTTTACTCCCTCATCACGCATATTTCTTCTACTTAACCTCTCTGTTCTTACTCTTATTTCTATACAGTAAGTGATCTTTTCCTTGGGCACAATTGCTGCTAAGTTAGCTCTCACAAAATGTCTTTCTACCAGTTTCTGGAAGTCTTCTTTTTACAACCTGGTACTTCTCAAACTCCTGGTGTTGCAGATTAATGGGTCATCCACCTCCAACATTAAGAAGAGGGTGTCTCTCGATTGACCGATGAGAAGCTAGGTGGAGATCTCAATTTCTTTGCTTAGTCTCCCTGTTGTCCTTTCAGTTTTGGTCTAGTGTTTTGGCTGCTGTCCTCCCTCTGCTGTGTTTTTATTTAGGTGGGACTGGAGAGAGAGATTGTTTCTCTGATTTATCCATTGCTTATTCAAAGTTAGTTGTAATTGTTTATTTTTTCTTTTTGTTCAATTTAATAAAATAAAATTACCAAAACAAAAGAAATACATATTTCATGCTGGTTCAAATGACATAACAAATATTGATAGTCTCAAACCTACTAAGCCTAGGGATGCGCCTATCCAGGCAGCATGAAGCACAAGGCCGGAACCAACTCTGTACAGGCCACCAGACACCACAAGTCATCCACAATCACATTGGGCCAATTTAGAGTCACCAGGTACCCTAACAAGCACGTCTTTGGGATGTAGGAGCAAACCAGAGGATGCTGAGTATTCTGCACAAACAGCAAATATTGATTCTATAGTTCCATGATTTGGATAGATTATTGTTTTATTTAAGTGATGCATACAAAGTAGGTTTTACAATATAATTTCTCATAAATCTTCCTGATTCTCTAAGTAGTTTAATAATACTATTAAGTAAGTTACTAAGTATGTTGCTAATTTAGTAACTAATTTAGATGCTCTTGCTTTTTCACATATGTTTCTTACGTTCAGAATACTCTGAGCATTCCTTTACACCCCAGATAATTTTTTATTTTGTTCAATCTGCAGGAGGTACTGGCACACTATTCTCATCGTGCGCTGGATGATGACATGCGTACACAGATGGCAGCGGACTGGGTGAACAGGGAGCAGACTGTGCCAGGCACTATTGCACGGGAGCTTGGGGCTGCTGAAAGAGAGTTGGAAGAAGCCCGACTGGCAGGCCGTGAGCTGCGTTTTCACAAGGAAAAAAAGGACATCCTTATGTTGGCAGTTGGGCAGCTGGGCAATTCTAATGCGAACACTCTGCCAGCCAACTGCTAAAGAGCTAAAAGGCTCTGATTTTTGCAAAAAAATCTAGGGCATAGAACAGTATTCTTGGTCACAGTACACCCCCCCCCCCCCCCCCAATTAATTTGGAGGGCAAAGACTACAGTGTTGTTTCACTCGGTGATGGCACCACTGTAACCATTCATAAATGGAGTAAACTGATTAATTAATCACCAATTTTCAATTATTATAACCCAGATGTTATTAGTAAGATTTATCCTGCAAAATTTTAACTGATAAGTGTTAGACTGCACTTAACATTTTTGTACATAATACAATCTCTCATTGTTGATTACCCTACAATTTTAATATAACTCTAAAAATGTCTATAATTAAAATGCAGTTTACAAATTAAATATGTACACTAACCTTAGAAAAAAGAGTGCCAAAATGAAAACAATATGAAAAGTAATTTTTATATTAATATTAAACAGTATACGTAGGGATTTTCAAAGGAACAACACAAAAGAATCAAATAAAAATGGGGAGTGGTCTCCCCTAGACTTTCTCGTATACTCAGATATGGGAATGGATTTGAGGAGTAAACCTCAAGACAATGATTATATTTTTATATTATGTACATTAAAGAACCATCAACAGCAAATCAAATCAAATTAATAATATATTGAACAATTATTACAAAAGTAAAGTTGAATAAATCGGACTCGGCAGCTGCATGAATAAAAGGTAAAGTACCACCTCCGGTTAGCGAAAATAGCCCAAAAGTTAATAGAAATAAATGTGTTGTACTTAATACTTGTATGCAAAATTTGGTTGACCTAAGTGAAAGTGTACTCAAGTTATTGTGTGTACATACACACACACAGACAGACAGACACACAGACATAATTCCAAAAATGGTATTTTCGGACTCAGGGAGGTCTAAACCGTCAAGATTAATCGAAACCACAAAATGGAATTTTTGGAGGATTCCAATACTTTCCTTACACTTCATATGTGAGAAGGTCGGGAATGTGTAAAATGTCGAGATTCATCAAAATCTCGACATCAAATTTTTGGATGATTACAATACTTTCCCTATACTTCATATACGAGAAAGTAAAAAAGAAAAAACAGCCCCTGTTTGTCCCTGGATCATTAAGTGCTGTGTCATCCAATGAGTCACTGGCAGGAAGCAGCCTTTCAAACCCAACCTGGAGTTCCTTCTAGGACAGTCCCTTAATCTTCTTCTAGTGTCAGATACACCCCGTGAAAGTTCTTGGGTTGTGTCACCAAATCTACCTCTGGCAACTCCCAGTTTCATTGTATCCCTGAACCCCAAATCATAGTCAAAGTTCCAGTATTCATTTGTGTTGCTGATTCCATCTATGGTAGCATCAAGAGGACCCTGTGTTGTTATTTGGTGGTTTGGAAAACTTCACTAGGCTTCATTGTGTATTCTCATAACTTGTGTAAATCCTGTGCCCACAGTGAAGTTATTTCCGGGGAGCTGAATAAGCTTTTAGGGCATGCACCGATCAGAAGTGCTGCCTACCTACAATGGGTTCTCCTTGCCACACTTTTCCGATTTAGACAGCCATCTAGTGGTTTCAGGTCTATATTACCTCTAACCTGGTCACTGTTTTGTCTACTTGTCTCCATCACGTTATAACATGGCACAGCCTTGCCAACCCAGCAATGTGCTACAATATATACATGCTGTATTTGTTCTTAGTGTTTGTGCTGTGCAAATCTGTTAACATTTAGCAAAGCACTGGGTCACTTTCACAATGCCTTCTGCTATTTTGCCAAGTTTACTAGGGTCTCTTTCAAATAAATCAAGATTACTTTTTGAGCAGCTGTGCCATCTTGTAATTTTCTTAATATGTTACTTTAAAGTGTGCTCAACATGTATTTTAGTTTAACATGACTGTTTGCACTCAAAATATGTTTGCAGTTGGGCCTATAAAAGTCACCCCAGTCATACATATCATACATATTAGCCAGTGAATCTACAGTATGTACATTTGACATATGAGTGAGTAATAGGTTATCTGAAGGATTTCATGATAGTATCTTTTTCATAAAAATGATGTCACGTGCAGTTGTCATTGTTTGTACTGCAGCTTGTAGGAAGCATAACCTCAGCAGCTGCTGTCTTCTGAGATATTTTATTTCCAATTAGCTTTTCTAACGTATTAGTTTAGTCAAACCTGCAAAGACTTATCCAGATGTGGATCAAAGAGCACATCATGTATATTTTGCCAGACAGTGAATTGAGTTGTTATTTTATATTTACAAAGGGTTATTGCCTTATTTTTATATACTTCAAAAATTGTACTATGCAAAATGTAATGATCTAATCTGCAACATCTAGAATGCATTGTTACTTAAATCATTGTGCAGAGGTAAGCAACTGTGTCTAACCAGGCTTGTGGTGATTACTGTTTGTCATTGTAGAATAACTCCTAACTGTGTTTTGATGATTCCGTTAATATAGAAAAAAGAGGTGTCTTTTTAATTACACAATGATGTTTTTGAGCAAACAGTCGTCTAACTGTGTGGGTTTACATTCCAGCAGTTCTCTGTGCCATTTCCTACTCTTGTCCGCATTTTACATTGAGCGGACATCATAGTCACTCACATCTCAGTACTATAATTACAACAGTTTAAATTGAAGCAATTAATCAGTGATAATAAGAGTAGCTGGGATGAAAGTCAGAGGATAGTGGCAGTCATTAGAACATTAATTAAATGATAATTTTAGTTACAGTGAGGTATTTCAGATCAGATTCATCAAAGGAGTGGTGTTTAGTGTGAAATCCTTACTGGATTTTTTTATCCCAGTGAGTTTTCCTACTTATATTGACTGCAAGAACTGGAAATGCCATTTACTCTGCAGTCACGACTATCATAACATATTAAAGTAGGCTCTGCATTTATCTTGAATTTTTTACTTCTTCTTTTTATGACAATGCCTATATATACTCCAGTGGCACTATTTTTAATTACACATATCCATTTTAATAATGTCACTAGTAGCTCTAATCTCTTTGTGCTATTGGAATTCCACTTCCTCATGCATATCTGATGACTTAACTGTAGGAAAAGTAAGGAGAAGCAAGGAGAAATTGCGGGTGAAAATGACGCAGTTTACAAACTTAAAGTTTAGTGGGTTGAAGATTATCCTACTTACACAATTCATAGCTGCTTGATCTCAGAGCTTTTCCTGACATCACAGCTCATTTAAGAGAAATCCATTGTGAAAGATAATCAGTCTAATGTAGTGTAAAAAGCAATACACATTTAGGTTTTTTACAGTAGTTCTTTGTAGTATGGGGAAGAAGTGGAGTGTCCTATGGAAACTTTTGCGACCAAGAATGTTACATGGAACATCCACCTATCCATTTTCTAGTTCAGTATTGTACATATACGGTACCCAACTTATGCTCAACAGTCTACATACTAGCCTGCTTATACAGTTAGCAGTTGAGAGGAGCCAGTGTCTGTCCTAGCAGCATTGGGTGCAAGACAGGAACCAACCCTAGGTAGAGCAACAGTTCATCACTGATAACACTCACACACACAATTGAACCTTACATGTGAAAGAAACACTGCAGGAAACAAACCTTGTGTAATCTAGTGTCATTCAGCCTAGGTGCAATGGCACCAATGATAAAACTAATATATATCATTGGAACCATATATTGTGTAAATGTTTGTAATATTTTTACCACATTTATTGATAGTGCACAGATTTTGGAGTTTTGTTATTGGTACAGTTACAAAGAATTTCAAACAAGATATTTCATTTAGTAACAATGATTCATGGCTATCTGTAAGCCTTACAACACCAAGGTAAAAATAATGAAACCCATGTCTCAACTTCAGGAATAAAAAACACAAACCCAATGTGCTGTGGCATCCAGAAGTTTCTGATTACCACTAGAATGTAATCTGCATTATCATTTTCATATTTCTAGAACCATGCAGACTGTAATGTGTACAATTTCTTTTTAATTTTAAAATCTTGTTTACAATTGCTTATTTTTTCAAAACAATTCTCGATGCACGAGCGGACATATTAAGCCTGCCGACAAAACAGACAGTTATGGTTTAGATAATTCCATATTGTGAATAGAATGAAACCTGACAGAAGCAAAGCAGCACTAATATACTTTTTAAACTCTTTCTAGTAAATTGCCTTTTTTATATTTTTAGTTTCTACATGAGTAGCTGCAAAGTACTAACAAAATAGAGTTAATGTTGTGTTTTTGTGTTTTCTTATGTACATTATGCAAAGGAGAATTGAAAAGTGCATTGCACAGTGTTTGATGCAGCACTAAAACTGATTTATAACTTGTTGTTTATGACCTCATCTATAGGTGTGTATCCCAAACTCTTTTATTGCATTTTGATTTAATTCATGTGTGTTAATTTTCTTTGTATTTTTCTACATGACAAATATATATTTGATATGAGTAATTTTTGGCATTTTACTATGAAAGTAATCTTCTTTTTATGTCTAATGCAATAAACCCTAAATATGAAGAAAAATGTTTTGTGTCTAATTCCTGGAATTTTAAATGTAATGTTTTGCTGATGTCTTTTATATTCCCAAGCCCCTTATAGACATTATTGCATACACTGCATGCGTGTACAGTTAGGTCCATAAATATTTGGACAGAGACAACTTTTTCCTAATTTTGGTTCTGTACATTACCACAATGAATTTTAAATGAAACAACTCAGATGCAGTTGAAGTGCAGACTTTCAGCTTTAATTCAGTGGGGTGAACAAAACGATTGCATAAAAATGTGAGGCAACTAAAGCATTTTTTTAACACAATCTATTTATTTCAGGGGCTCAAAAGTAATTGGACAATTGACTGAAAGGCTATTTCATGGGCAGGTGTGGGCAAGTCTGTCGTTATGTCAATATCAATTAAGCAGATAAAAGGCCTGGAGTTGATTTGAGGTGCGGTGCTTGCATGTGGAAGATTTTGCTGTGAACAGACAACATGCGGTCAAAGGAGCTCTCCATGCAGGTGAAAGAAGCCATCCTTAAGCTGCGAAAACAGAAAAAAACCCATCCGAGAAGTTGCTGCAATATTTCGAGTGGCAAAATCTACAGTTTGGTACATCCTGAGAAAAAAAGCAAGCACTGGTGAACTCAGGAACGCAAAAAGACTTGGACATCCACGGAAGACAACAGTGGTGGATGATCGCAGAATCATTTCCATGGTGAAGAGAAATCCCTTCACAACAGCCAACCAAGTGTACAACACTCTCCAGGGGGTAGGCGTATCGATATCCAAGTCTACCATAAAGAGAAGACTGCATGAAAGTAAATACAGAGGGTGCACTGCAAGGTGCAAGCTATTCATAAGCCTCAAGAATAGAAAGGCTAGATTGGACTTTACTAAAGAACATCTAAAAAAGCCAGCACAGTTCTGGAAAAACATTCTTTGGACAGATGAAACCAATATGAACCTCTACCAGAATGATGGCAAGAAAAAAGTATGGAGAAGGCGTGGAACAGCTCATCCAAAGCATACCACATCATCTGTAATACACGGTGGAGGCAGTGTGATGGCTTGGGCATGCATGGCTGCCAGTGGCACTGGGACACTAGTGTTTATTGATGATGTGACACAGGACAGAAGCAGCCGAATGAATTCTGAGGTGTTCAGAGACATACAGCCAAAGCAACCCAGGAGTTTATTAACGCAAAGAAGTGGAAAATTCTTGAATGGCCAAGTCAGTCACCTGATCTTAACCCAATTGAGCATGCATTTCACTTGTTGAAGACTAAACTTCAGACAGAAAGGCCCACAAACAAACAGCAACTGAAAGCCGCTGCAGTAAAGGCCTGGCAGAGCATTAAAAAGGAGGAAACCCAGCATCTGGTAATGTCCATGAGTTCAAGACTTCAGGCTGTCATTGCCAGCAAAGGGTTTTCAACCAAGTATTAGAAATGAACATTTTATTTCCAGTTATTTAATTTGTCCAATTACTTTTGAGCCCCTGAAATGAAGGGATTGTGTTAAAAAAATGCTTTAGTTGCCTCACATTTTTATGCAATCGTTTTGTTCACCCCACTGAATTAAAGCTGAAAGTCTGCACTTCAACTGCATCTGAGTTGTTTCATTTAAAATTCATTGTGGTAATGTACAGAACCAAAATTAGAAAAAAGTTGTCTCTGTCCAAATATTTATGGACCTAACTGTATGTATGTGATGGGATCTGAACTTCAAAATCACTGATTTATGTAGGGGAGTGGCATGTGCTGGACACGTCAGTTTTTTACTCAAAAGTGACTTTATAAATGACAAGTTCAGATTTCAGTTTCTTCCTAATCATTGCATTCACAATACTTGTACGTTAGGTGATTTGCTCAGAGTCATCTGCTGGTTGGGACTGAGCTGGAAAATTTGAGGTGTACTGCTAAACACCCAAGCCACTAGGCCACACTGTCCAGTGACACCTATTTTATCAGACACACTTTTAGTTTATGTTGCACCTCCCAAGGTCCCTGAGGGCCGTGATACAACTACATCTACTGTATTGGGTTTGTTTTTGGAATTTTGATGTTTGGCATTTATCTTGTTCTTGATATTATTGACAGCTGTATTTATTAGTACTTCATTTAAATTTTTTGTTTAATTTTTGGATTCCTTTGTTTCCTTTCCATATTAATTCAGTAGGTAATTGTAGCTTAGTAATATAAATTCATGGCTTGCACCTATAACTATACTGGAGTTTTTCTCTGGATTTTTTCCATACGTTTTCTGGAGCAGTGAGCATTCTCAAACAAGTGGTATGGAAACCGAGTTAAGGAGTATGTCAAGTAAGTTTCTATGTGTTGTCTGTTACATGAAATTAAGTTCTGTATTTTAATACATTCTTCTTTATCATGGTAACAGAGAGTGGCAATGTGTTAGTCAGAGAATGTCACTGTACTCCATACATATTATAGTACTACAGTTACTACTATTGCTGATTGCTGCAAAGTGTAGTTCAGAGTTCAGCATCAACATGGCAGGGATGTGTTGTGTTTAATAATTTGCATACAAACATGGCAATAAAATCATGTTACATACAACAGTTTTTTTTAATTGTTTCTGAAGCATATTGTTATACTTGCAATGTTATTCTCGTTCATTTAATTTTGTTTTGTTAGTAGGTTTTGTTTTTTGTCCTCACTTGTTAAGATTTTGAACCCTGAATTGCTTATTTTAGACCTAAAAAGCTGCATTCATTGTTTTACCTGCTCGTTAATAGCAATAAGATGCTAATGACAAAGGAACCAGCAGTTCTCCAACTAGCTTGTTTCCGTTTTTACCTGTGTGTATTCATTGTGCACTATTTGGTTTAATAAAATACTCCAAAGGAAACAGAAGAGAAAGTAAAGAAGTGAAAATTACTCATCAATTTTTGGTTTCAAATCATTTGGATGATATCACTAGAAAGGAAAAAATCTATGATTTAAGAATGATCTGACATTGCAGAGTTAAAACACTAACAAGTCATGATATTAGTACTAGGGTGTTGTACCATGTTAGCCATTATGAATGTAGTGAGAAGTCAAGCAAAATAATAATAATAATAATTCATTACATTTATATAGCACTTTTCTCAGTACTCAAAGCGCTATCCACACAGGGAGGAACCGGGAAGCGAACCCACAATGACACCTTTTATTGGCTAACTAAAAGCATTACAATATGCAAGCTTTCGAGGCAACTCAGGCCCCTTCTTCACACAAGATGTAATACAGAAACTGGAGTTCCCTGTGTTTATATACACACTAGGACAAGAAACAACATTGGTAAATCTTTAAGTGAGACATCTTAAATGTAAAAAATTAATAGACCTCTTCAGGCTAAGATTCATTTAGCAAGAGAGGAGAACAAGGTATGGTCATGATCTTTGGATAACTGTCCAACAAAGTCTTTTGAAGTTTCTGATGAGTTTTTCAATACAATGTGGGTCTGTAGACAGGATGTCTGTGTCAGTCAGAGAGATGCAAACAGTCCTCATATCTGGCCATGAAACTCTTGTCTCTATTTAAACCATGCTGTAATGTGTTAAATTTTAGCATGAGTTTGACTTCCCATTCTTTTCTCTCTTGCTGTGTTCTGAGGTTACCCATAAGCCCTGTGACTTTAAAGTCCCTTTCACAGTGTCCATGGCTGTTGAAGTGGGCTGCTACAGGAACATATGTGTTGCCATGCTTGATGTGGAACCTGTGTTAATTAATTCTTTGGTGGAGTGTTTGTCCAGTTTCTCCCACACAGAGTGCAGTGTCAGGACATTTCATACAGAGAATTTGGTAGACCGCATTAGATGATCTGCAGGAACACGATCCCTTTATGCGATGTCCTAGACGGCTGTGTGGTTTAACTACACGGTCTGTATTATACGTAAATGTGAGCACATGTTTTACATCTTGTCTGTAGGCAGGGAGTTGTGCCATTTTCTGTTGGTTCACTTAGGGAGCTTCATACAATTAGTTGCTGCAGGTTTGGCATTTGTCAGTATGCCAGGAGAGGAGGTTCTGGAAATACATTTTTCAGCGTTTTGTCATTGTTTAGCATTGGCTGAATTTCTTTTATAATTTTGCGAAGTGCTTCAAGATGTGGGTTATAGGTGACAACAAGGGGAATGTGGTTCTTGTTGTCTTTGTTTATATATTCCAGAAGGTGGTCTCTGGGTATGGCAGTAGCTCTTCTTATTTGAGTGTCTGTTGTTTTGGGGGTATAACCTTGTCTGATGAAATCTTGTCTAAACTCCGGCAGTTGTTTATCCCAGTCTGTTGGGTCTGAGCAAATACAGTTGTATCGTATTGCTTGGCTGAAAATAATGGAGCACCTTATATGCTTTGGGTGGAAGCTATCACTTCTCAGGCAGGTCTGTCTGTCTGTCTGTTGGTTTGTGAAAAACAGGGGTGTTGTCTTTCAGTTGAAAAGTGGTGTCAAGGAAGCTGACTTCTGTTTTTGAGTAAAAGTCATGACATTAAGGTCATGATATTAAATACGACGTATTATTGATGAGGATTGTTTTCTGATTAAGCAATTGGGTTGAAACAAAAACCTGCAGCCACTATGGTTCTCCAGGACTGACGTTGTTCACCCTTGATATAGAGCAAGCTGAACTTTTCCATTTTGGTAAGACCTTGTTTTGCTTTTACCACAGCTTCACAGTAAAAAAATTGGTGAGAAGTTGTGGCTGTTGTTCTTCTTCGTGCCATAATGGTGTGTATCACTTTATATTGCAATAACAACGGTCAGGTTGCTGAGCACAGGCCACCCGAGCAATGATCACTTTGCATTAGCATTTGTTTGTCTTTGTCATGCTTGCATTCAGTACCCCCAACTTGACGCTCAGCAAATGGAGCTGTTGTTCTTCTTTTTCTTCATAAGATTGGCGCTGCAATGCACTTCAATATGCCATAGCTGCTGTAGTTTTCCTTTCTACCATGTCCCCTGTTGTCAAACATTTATCCTTAACAAAGAACCCTGATTACTTTGCGAAAGTTGCTGCTACATAAATGTTTTACTTCACCAGCTTGTATCACGTTATATGCTTTCAAATAAGACTAAGATCAAGGTTCTGGGCTCAGACACAATCCTTAGCATTTTATATACGGTATATATAGATTGTTATTTCATATATAAAATAACATTGTTTCTAATTATTATTATTATTATGTTACATTGACTTGCCTTTCTTTTTTATTATACATTCATGCTCTTTTGTTTTCACTATTATGCTGTGTCATTCTGTAAAAAAGTATTTATGGTGCTCTGCCTGGAGATACTCTGAGAAAGTTTGTTGTTCCCAGTGATTTCTAGCAAAAATGGGGTGAAACTTCTAGGTAAACACTAATTGGTTTCTTACACCAAAACAATATGATCTTAAAGTTATAAAAAGTGTTACCTCCCCATGTCATTTTAGAACCCTATAACCACTGACTACCAGACACACTAAAACATTGCAACTCCAGACCTACTCAGCCCTGTGACTTTTGAATTAAGGCCCTCTGTAACATTATGCCCTTCTAATTTCTGCCCACACTATCAGCACCTGGAAAAGATGGAGCACAAAGATCACTTCAGGTAACAGAAAGAATGAGACAGTGAAAGAGCTTCTCAGCTTCTACAGCAGCATTCACCCCTGCTGATATTCAATGGGTGTGTATTTACGGAGCCAAATATGGATAATACGCTGAATGACTATTTAATACAAGCTACATGAAAAATTATTTTTTGAATCATAATTGGTTTTGGTTGTTATCATTTTGCTATTGTTGTGGCTTTAAGGGGATACTGTCAGTGGATCTACTTTTCCACAATGCAATACTCAACACCAAACTTGATTAATTCATGGAGCTAATGATCCCTGCTGGATGCCCATATCATGAACCTGACTTAATCTACTATGCTGCGAAGCTGGAGAAGGCAGATATCTAATATGGCCTAAATCAAAATCAAAAAGGACATAGCAGCGCTAGAAAAGGTCCAGAGAAGACTGACTAGGCTGATTCCAGGGCTACAGGGATTGAATTATGAGGATAGATTAAAAGACCTGAGCCTATATAGTTTAAGCAAAAGAAGATTAAGAGGTGACATGATTGAAGTGTATAAAATTATCAAGGGAATTAGTACAGTGGATCGAGACTGTTATTTTAAAATGAATTTATCAAGAATACAGGGACACAGTTGGAAATTTGTTAAGGGTAAATTTCACACAAACATTGGGAAGTTTTTCTTTACACAAAGAACGATAGACACTTGGAATAAGATACCAAGTAGTATGGTAGACAGGAAGACTTTAGGGACTTTCAAAACTAATTGGATAGGACTGGCAAGCTTTGTTGGGCTGAATGGCCTGTTCTCGTCTAAACTGTTCTAATGTTCTAAAAGAGCACTGTCAAAAACAATACATGAATTTCATGTATGTTCAATTATATTAACATTAAAACCCTTCAAATCACTAAGATTTGTAATTACCATCTGCTAAACAAACTTCCGCTGGTCTAAGTTTAATATTTGTTCAATGTTTCATCTCAATGAAATAATGGAAAATACAGCTGAGTGGTTATCATTATATGAATGAAAGTTATTTCCGATTTAAATCTCCTCAACCAAAAAAAAACTTAAGAGGTGCCTAACAATCCTAATAAATTCTGAAGCCATTAGAGCAGGGATTGATTAAAAATTTTGATGTTGTTGCTAGACATAGAGCAGCCTGTGCCCCTGACATTTTTTTGATTTTCAATGATTTGAAAATACCAACAGCTAAATTTTGTGGGAGCAAGTACTAGGAGCAATCACTTACATCTTCCGTACATCATATTAAAGCACAATACCAACCTTAAGAAAGCAAAGTCAAGAGAAACCAATACCAATCTTGGGTGGGATGGTGTGAAAGTACAGGCCCAAATGAGTTGCTGGATGTACCAAGTTGTGAGTGACGCCTATCTAAGCCACAAATTTAGAAGACAATCCTGAAAATCCATCTGGACTGCATACACCTTCACTGCATGGACCAAGGAAGTCAAACTCTGATCTTACAGTACCACCGTGGTCACAGGTTTTCTTTCCAGTCACTTTGTTAGTTAGTAACCAATTACTAGTGGTAATGGAACAAAATTATTATTCCTTCATTTTAATTGATTTGTTTTTTAAGCTTCAGAACTTTGTTTGATTTTTCCTTAACCGGCAATCAAACAATACTGGTTTCAGTGAGCACCACTTGGGGCACCACTTGGTAGCTGAATGGATGCACAGTCAAAGGTATAGAATAATCCAAAAAGACAGCAGAGAGGGAAGATCAACACAATCCAGATGACAATTACATATTGCCAACTGTATACATTCATTTTGTAAAATAATTAGCTATCAAAAGACAGACCATAAGCTACCAACCCTACTGTCAAGAGTTCCACTGTGATGTTTCACTCTGACACCTCAACACAGAAGTCGGAGACGGAGGCTTGTCTAATGTCAGTAATGGCTGTGCTGGGTAAAAAAGCGACACTGATTCATCTTTTTATTTCTTTCTCTGTGATTGCTGTTTCTGCTTTTTGAACTCCATATAAAAAATTTTCATCACTAAAAGACAATTCATCTTTAGTTCTGTTTTTGTTGACATTGTTTCTGTAGTAGGCATGGATAATTGGCTCATCCAGAGACTTCTGTTAAATGACATAAGTTGTCAGTGGCTAGTCTCACTAGTTATAGTCTGTGACAGCAGATCCTAGCTGGCTATCATTGAAGGCACTGTTAACACAACCATGATGTCATCCTATTCATGAAAAACATCAAAAACTGTTATTTTTTGCCAAAACAATAATACACCCTCATACAATAAAGTCACTACCAGAGAAGGTCTTAGAATCATTACAGATACTATAGTAAGTGATATGTCAGGTCATCAGTCCTTAATGTAGGATACTGCCCATTGATTCAAAGCTACACCATGATGAAATGTGTCATTTAAATAATGTTGAACATACATCTCAGTCACTTTATTGCAATTAAGCTTTGAAAATGACACAAACTGAACATTGCTCATTGGAGGATGTTCTGTAACCAATTCTAGATACTTTAGCATTAGTGGTCTGTCTTCTGAGGGATGATGGAAGCTCCATTATCTTATGAGGTACTTCCACTATAGTGTGCGCTTAATTTTCATATGAGGTTCTGTCACTGACCTGTAAGTTTAAGACTATTCCACAACTTGTTTTTTTTTATCTTTATGGGCCTTTCAAACTATTCTCTTATTATCTGATGTTCATATGCAAGTGATATATGTTAAAACAGTTTAGGAAGTGAGAATGCTAAAGGTATACTAAACTCTCCAACCAAGAAAGTTGTCTTCCAATATCTGATAGATTAGGTCATGTCTAAAAAAATATAAAAATGGCAGGATTACTGTAGTCCACATTGTATACTTTAAATATATAGTTACATGAAACTAGGCCAGGGATGCAAACACAAGACCCCTATTTGTTCATTTCAGCATCCAATTCAGGAATTCATGTTAGAAACAGCTTTATAGACTGACTTCTAGTGTCCACAGTTCTTAAAAGCACATCCCAGTACAGTTTCATGCAGCAACAATTTAAAGGGATACCAAATATTAAGTTGGAGGATGTGGTTCAGGGGTGGTTAGACAACAGTGAATACATTGGTAGCTACCCAGTGTATGTATGATAGTTAATATGTCCACCTTTCAACAACTGAGTGAGAGAAAACACTACTGCAAACCAGACTACAGCAGTTCCGAAAAATATGATTTGATTGTAAATTGATTCTACAGCCTATAAAATATATATTTAATTTGAAAACTCTGGACTACTGCAAGCAAAATCTGCAGTTTATAAGCAATGTCCATTCTGGTGGTTGGGTGGTCTTAGAGTCCAAGTTAAATTAACATTTCCCAGTCTTCATCTCATGTTGTCAAATACATTCTCAGATATGACATAAATGCAAGATCAATAAAAGTGCAATAACCTCATCTCTTTTTCAAGATGTAGCCCTCTTGTCAATAGCCAGGTTTCCAAGGTGCACTTGAACACAAAATTATTCTTGTGCTCCAGACACTGTTAGCTCCCCATTACACGCGATTAATGATTTTCCTATTGGACATGGGGTGGCACGGTGGCGCAGTGGTAGTGCTGCTGCCTCGCAGTAAGGAGACCAGGTCCTCCCTGAGTGGAGTTTGCATGATCTCCCCGTGGGTTTTCTCTGGGTGCTTTGGTTTCCTCCCACGGTTCAAAGACATGCAGGTTAATTGTCCCTAGTTTGTGTGTGTGTTCTGCGGTGGGCTGGTGCCCTGCCTGGGATTTGTTCCTGCCTTGTGCCCTGTGTTGGCTCCAGCAGACCCCTGTGACCCTGTGTTAGGATATAGCGGGTTGAACGTGTAGCAGTACACAAGATAGTTCCTTTCAAAAAGCTCCTGATTGCTTAAGAAACAAACTGTTAACCTGAACACTGATTGCTTTTCTTGTAGGCAATTTTATGGAGCATTCACGAAAGTTCTAAGAAGAAATATGCATATGTTCTCCCCAACACTATAATAAAAAAATTACAGCCAACATATATTTTACAACGCACAGTATCTGGACACATGAAGAAATTTAATGTTTTTGATAGAAATTGATACCTTTTTATACAATACAAACACATTACTAGTGTTGGCTGTTACTGTTTGTCTCCAGGATGCTGACCAGTCATCTTCCATCCAATGTCTGTTCTTTTGCCTATTTTAACCTTTTCTTTTTATTTGCCAGTTTCAGATATGGCTTTTTCGTTGAAATTCTTCTTCTAAGATCAGCATCCCAGAGTCATCCTTTCACTGTTGCTGATGACACTGGTATATGGTGTGTATTTAAGGAAGAAGCCAAATGAGGACCTGTAAGGCATTTGTTTCTCAAACTGCACACTACAATGTTCTTATCCTCTTATGCAGTTGTGCAAATGGGCCATCCCCTTCTCTTTCTCTCCTGGTTAGATCAAAAACAAAAAAAACAGAAATGAAAGCTGTTTCATTTTGGCCATTTTTGAACCCAGAATTATACTTTAGGAATACCAGTACCTTGAAACCCAAGTGATTAGAGTAACAGGTGTCAGCGCTGCTAATGTGATTGCAAAGGTTTCTCAAATAACCAATTACCATGTAAACCTTTCTGATTAAGGTTAAGCTAAGGGAGTTGACAATTAGGAGACAGAAGGAATATGGCTGCTTAAAGTGAGGCATTGCTGTCATATGGGAATATTGAAAATTTGTCATTTCAAGCAGTACTAGTTGTTTGCAATACTAGTAATGTCTTAACTGTATTTTTATCAACTTAATGCTATCACAATAATAAAACGGTATTCATTGCTATCAAAAACATGAAAAATTCTGAGCAAGTCCAGACTTTTAACAGTACTGTATGTCGGCCTTTGTTCAAACATTTTCTATAACAGATCTCGGGCAATGCCACATAGCTCAGATAGTGTACAGCAATGTGATTTCCTCACAATTCAGAGACATATAGCTTATTTAATTAGTGCAGTGGTAGTGAGTGTAAGCTTGTGCTAGATTGGCTACTTTAGAAACTTTGAAAAGAATTCTTAAATGCTTAAAAGTTGCAATACTTTCGACTACTTAATATCAGTTTTCCCACATTCAATTGTATATTCGAGCATTCACGTTCATGTTTTAACAAGTGTCGACAAAAGTGTCCTAACTCTTGACTTAAAAAAACATTTTGTATTTGCCCTATCCTTCACTCTGTCAGTGTATCTTTACCTTACTAACATGGCGCACGTTGTGTAAGCCTGTTGCACGCAGATCGGGTAGCGACAAAGCCACACACACTCTTCTTAACTTGAACTCCTTACATTCCGTGACCAGCGGAAGCATTATCGCGTCACCGCCTACTTCCTTGTATCCCATCGTGCAATGCATTAAACGTAACCACCGCATTTCTTAAGAAAACCTTCGTTCAAAGAAAACGATAAAAATGGCAGATGTATTGGATTTACAAGCTGGAGGGGAAGACTTCCCTATGGACGAGGATGGTGATGGTAAAAATATGCATTAATTATGATTAAAAAAAATTGACTTGTTAAGTTTTTGCTGAGTATCAATGGATTTGGCCGTTTGCTAATTTATTTTACCGCTTGGGCCTGTGTGATATGGATGTGTACAGAACCGCCGGTAGTGATTTCGATGTCCCTGCTGTGAAAAAATAAAATCGACGACTTCCTTATGCCGTAAGTTTTGTCACTTGATCGAGGTGCTGCGTGTGTGTGTGTTTTTAACTGCCCTGCTGTTTTATTCAGTTGCTAGTATATACGCAACTGTAAATACAAGTGAGTCACGTGTGTAAATAAAAATACATTTCAGTCTTTACCTTTATCACAGTTCTTGCATGATTTATTTCGCGTCCACGTTTTTGAACTGTTTATTAGATAGAATGTACATTACCGGCCTTAAGTATGCGTCATTTATGTATCAGTTTTTATTTATGCCTGTAAGTAAATTTTGCATACAAGTAGTTTTTCCTAAAATAAGTTACCGCACATATGAGACATGCACCTTGCATTAAATGTCGATATGTTCTTTCATACGTTACTAAAGTCGCAGTACTTTACGAAGTTATAATATAAAATGAGTACATTGTTAATCAAAAATGGCAGTCTGAGTGAAAGTATATTTTTTTTATATGCTTGTCCTTGTACTCAGAAATGTTGGACCAGTAGTGGAATCAGTAACTTCATGTAAACGGCACGCAACCGTGCAAGGAACGCAAGTCCTTACTAACTAAACTCCATTAATATTTTAGACGTTACAAATATTTAAAAACTTCAAAAGTAGTACAGTCAACTGTGTTCGCTCTTGTTTAGAGCCAACTAACAATTTTAGCAGTTTCTTCTTCACTTGCATCTTTGTTTTGTGAAGTTGTTACACAAGGCATTCTAGTAATACACCATATATGTTCCAGTGATATAAGAACATGAACACTGGTCTTCCAAAATGTGTGTACTGTATATGTGAAAAATAATTTAATTATTCTTCACAGCTGCTAAACAATAGTAGTTCTAGTAATTAATGAAATATTAGAGCTCTGCATGTTTACCTTTTTGTAGAGACCAGTTAACTTGTTTATCTCCATGCATGAAGAGAAAAAAATAATCCAGTGGATTAACAGCACTGTTGTCTGATGCCGGCAATGAGACACATTGAAAATTTAGCTTTGCTTTTTGCATATACTGTAATATAATGAAGCATTGCCTCGAGCCCTCTTAATCAAGTTGAGTCTCTGGCCCCCAAAGACTATCATATGAAATCAAAATTTGTTACATACAAATTATACATACAGTACAATAATTAGTGATAGACTTAGTTTCTCAACTCCAGTGACTGTGCATTTAAGAAGTATATAAAAGGACAGTGACAATAATACATGGCTTTACATATCAAAAATCATTAATGGAATTATAAATCTATGATAACTTAATGTAAGAGAGTTAACAAAGGGCATCATGTATTTATATGTACTTATTCAAAATGCAGATGAACTGTGGGGAAAAAGTTCCTCCCCATTCTGTCTGAACTGGGCTTTAGGCAGTGGAATAATTTACCTGACAGCGGCACAGAAAAGAGGCCATTGTTTGGATGGCTGGTGTCATGGATAATTTTTTATTTTTTTTGCCCTGGTCAGACGTCACTTGATGTGGATGCACAAGTCTTTGCTTGTTTTGCAGTCTTGCCGAGTGCTGTTCCCAAACCAGGCAGCAATTCTTCGTGTCAGAATACTTTCAGTGGCGGATTTATAAAAGTTCTTCAGTACCTGGGAGGGCCGCCTGAAATACTTGAGGCATTTGATGTGGTAAAGATGTTGTTATGCCTTCTTTACCAAGGTGTTGGTGAGTTTGAGTTGGGGTTCCTGCATCATATGAAAGCCAGAATTACATGATCAATGAGGCTAATGATGGGGACAATTCCTAATCTTCCTTTTTGAAAGCGACTCTGGCTTTGTCTGTTTTAACCCAATCCAGCACCGTAACAACAGATGTTTCCAAACGAATCTGCAAAAGAATGAGATTAATATGAAATATTAATAATTTGTAACCATAATAGATGAGGAGCAGGGAATCTCAACATTGAACAAATTGTCTGTCGTTCTGTCCAAAAGGCCAGTCCTGTTGCAGTACTTAACAAACACAGAAAGCGAACGAAATTTTGAAAATATTGCACCCCTAAATGACCAAATGAAGACGTATTGTAAAGATGTATTAAGATCTTGTAAAACGTGACATGTTCAGTGTATTGCATTGTTGCTTTAAACTGACAGTGATATGAATCCTGTGCCACGCTTTTCATTTTTTTGCTAAAGGCAGCTTTCTCCACAACATTGGAGATGCCACATATATATTGACAATGCAATAGTATACACGACGATTAGAGCAATCTGCATAAATATGAAGCAGTGTCAGCCCTCAGAGGTTGTCTTCCCAGGACAGAAATAAGTTACCACTATTGAAGAGTTTTTTCCACAGAGTCACAGGTAGTGAAACCTGATAAGCAAATGTGCAACATTTCTGAGCAATAATTACTGATAATACGCTCTCAAGTGTAACAGTTTACCTAGCTTCATCTCTTCTGATGAGTCCCTCGCCTTATAGAGAAATATGTCTGAAGATTCTCCCTTCCCTGAATACCTGTACCTGTATGCTTAATAATGCAGTTTTGATTGGGGTTCTGTAATAGAGTAAAACTACTACCCTAAGTTCTTGTCTATAAGCCGCGGCTTATCTAAGGAAAAAAGTTGTGAAAATGAAAAAATAGAATATCGGCTTATACATAAGTCCGGCTTATACATCCATCGCGGGGGTTGCGTTCCAGAGCCACCCGCGAAATAAGAATATCCGCGAAGTAGAAACCATATGTTTATATGGTTATTTTTATATTGTCATGCTTGGGTCACAGATTTGCGCAGAAACACAGGAGGTTGTAGAGAGACAGGAACGTTATTCAAACACTGCAAACAAACATTTGTCTCTTTTTCAAAAGTTTAAACTGTGCTCCATGACAAGACAGAGATGACAGTTCCGTCTCACAATTAAAAGAATGCAAACATATCTTCCTCTTCAAAGGAGTGAAACAAACAAATCAATATGTCTGTTTGGCTTTTAAGTATGCGAAGCACCGCGGCACAAAGCTGTTGAAGGCGGCAGCTCACACCCCCTCCGTCAGGAGCAGACAAAGAGAGAGAGAGGGAGAGTTTGTTTTTCAGTCAAAAATCAATACGTGCCCTTCGAGCTTTTAAGTATGCGAAGCACTGTGCAGCATGTCTTTTCAGGAATCAGCTTTACAAAAGATAGCAACCTGAAGATAATCTTTCAGCATTTTTAGACGAGCGTCCGTATCGTCTAGGTGTGCAAACAGCCCCCCTGCTCAATCCCCATACGTCAGGATCACAGATAGTCAGCGCAAGAGAGACAGAAAAGTAAGCCGGGTAGCTTCTCAGCCATCTGGCAATAGCGTCCCTTGTATGAAATCAACTGGGCAAACCAACTGAGGAAGCATGTACCAGAAATTAAAAGACCCATTGTCCGCAGAAATCCACGATATATATTTAAATATGCTTACATATAAAATCACAATTTAAATGACCGCTACGCGCTCGTGTTGACTCGGTGACGCCCAGAGCAGAAAGAACGCGCTCCGGCCGCTCCAACCGCGCCATGCGGGGAGTGAGAGAGACGCCAATATCTCACACTCTCTCCCCCATTAAAGAAATTAAATGGGCGCGAGTGAGACCACTGACCTCCCTCCCTTCTATTAGTTATAGGTTATAGTACGTTCGGCTTATCCATGAGTCCGGCTTATCTATGATACGATTTTATTTTAAAAATTCGTATGATTTTTGGTCTCCGGCTAATACATGAGTCCGGCTTATAGACAAGAACTTAGGGTATATTACTTATGTATCATATTGCGGTTCATATGGTTGATTGCTTTTAATATTGTCTGTAGCACTTCTTACCACTAGCTTAGTTCACCTTTTTCTCTAGCCTTATACTCATTTCAGTACACTGCTGTATGAAAACACAGGATTGCTCCCATATAAATTGCTATAGGTAAAACGTGTGCTAAATGAATAAATGCATTAAGGGATTTCTCAGTGTAAATGGATGTGTGGGTTGAAAATATATCTATCAAAACACCAAATATTTTTATCTTTTACAGAGCACAACTGCAGAGTCAGGATGAGATGGTCAATGATTTTAGTTTACTGCGTATTTCTCTGATAATTCACTTTTATAACGACTCGTCTACAAACACTCTATAATGACCATTGCTAGTTATTATATGTTGGGAAAATATCCAGACTATTTTCCTTTTGCAGCAAAGCAAGTGGTTTCATTTGTGTGAAACTGGGTTCTTCCTTTGCTGTGCTCTATGCCGAGTTCATATCTTTTGTATTATCATTTATCTGTGTTTGTGTCTGGAAATCTTTTACCACCGCAGATTCTTTGGCACATTTGCTTGCAGCCTACACACCACTGCAACCTGTCGCATGTCATTTGCTCTTGGAAGTGTGCTGTTAGATTTTCATGTTTTAAAACTGTGATCCTGCCATAAAATCTATTTTACAGGCCAAACTAGGCTTGTTGCAGCAGCACTTGAACATTATTGTGTCTTACTCCAGACTGTATAAAAGCCAGTAAACTAGTCTTGAATTTTTGCTTTTCCATTCCTGCCTTTTGACTCTGAATGAGCAATGTGCCTTTCAGTCACAAGTTAATGTGCTGTGCGATTCACAGCTGCTGTCTCTGAGATTTTGATTTCATTTGCACACAAGACTAAAAAGGAAAAAAAAAGTTTTCTGCTCGTACAGGGACTTGCGTTTCTGTGCAACCATTTTTTATAAAGACGCGCTAATGTTACACATGAGTGCAAGTGTGTAATGCAGCACTATAATTTAGCATCAAAAAAATGTCTATTTGTATGTTGTACATGGAAAGTGAAAATCTGATTTACTAGCTAGTGGCTATTGACACATGGTTTTTTTTTTTTTTGTCACTTATTGTAAAACTCTTGCCACGTATGCTAGCATTTTATTTGTATTGTAGGGGGCTGGATTATGTTCCAAATTATTCCTCAAATCAAACAAGAAGTCATGTCATTATGCCCAACCTAGCCAATCTTCTGTTCATATATCTGTATCATATAACGCTGAAGTAACATTCAACTTATAGTGATGACAGTAAGTCGTACTTCTCCACAGAGCCTGTAACGATGTGTTTCCTGTTTAAATTTTTGTGTGTCTTTGTTGTGCTCCTGTGCCATACAAGGTCAGACCTACACATTTTCTAATTAACAACCTGTTCTTTTCTGCATTCAGAGTAAAGTGCTCCCAAACTCTGGAAATCTTCCTTTTTTCAAATGTGTTCACAACTGAATGAAGTAGTGGTGCAATTGCATTGCACAAGCTAAGCAGCCAAATGACAATCAACTAATCGATGAAGTGATCGTAGCCATTGTTTTTAGTAGTCGACAGTTAATGGCTGTGTTCTAATGTGATCAAATAGTGATCTGATGGATGTTGAATGAACACTCTTAAAGGTTTTTTGATTTCATTAGTATTGAATAAACAGAATGCAATGCTTACTTGGGTGCTTAAAACAAGTAAGGAAGTGTAGACAGATTTTACTGAATAACTGTTTTACTCATTTACTCTGTCAGTGATGTATCTTACTAACATCTCTCTTTTCTTGGCAGCTGCTAATGCTGTGTCCCACCTCTTTCGGTGGATATGGCAAAAAAATTTTCAAGACCTGACACCAAAAGCTTTTCCTCTGCTGGTGTGAAGGTGGTTGTCCTCTGTTTCTCAAAATTATAGACGAAGGTTGATCAGCTGCTCATTGCTTGAGTCATAAAGGCTTTTAAAGATTGATATGAGCACATGTAATTCTATATTGTGCAAGATGACTGCAATTCAGCATTTTAGTATTTGATAATCAATTGGTATTCTTTTTGAGATCCATGATTTTTCAGTTCCTCTTTTTGGATTAGACCCCAGATCAACTAAATAAACAGGCAATCCAGAAGTTAGTGGACTCTGAGTTATCTTAAGTATGTTGTATCAGAGTGCAAAGCCAAATGAAATACTGTATATGCCGTGTGTCTCAATGATTTTGTCATAAGTGCTGCATGATATTTTCTTTTTTTAACTCCCCAGATTCAGGCTTTGTTGCACTCTGAAAGAAACATCCACCAAAAAGGCGGTTAAATGTTTTTTCATGAACTAAGTACAGATTGATATAGTTTACTGAGCAGTTATTATACCAGAGAAAAGTGAAAAGTTCTGCCATTAACATCAGTTTTCTGTTTCTCCATGCAAAAATAGTAATTCACAGGAAAATAACATGGCTTCAGCCACCCACCCCAGTTGAATTCCAGGGAACATGCAGCTTGAAAATGAAGGAAAGATAAATTGGGGGTTGTCAAAAGTTAGAAGCTGTTGAGTATTGCATTTAAATGTTGATGGGTGTGCTGTAAAAACTGTTTCATGTAGTACCTTTTGTGTTTTAATTTGTTTTCCTCATTTCTTCTCCAGAAAGTATCCATAAGTTGAAAGAGAAAGCAAAAAAAAGGAAAGGCAGAGGCTTTGGTGCAGGTAAATATCTTTGTTATTATGTATAGATTGTACAGTATATGTATGTCTGTATATGTTTTCATACATGCACAATATAATTTTCTACAGTGAATTAAAATACATGTAAATGGTTGTGTTTCTATTGAAGTGTCCTTTTCATTTATACAGAAGAAGGAGCACGATCACGTGTACGTGAAGATTATGACACTGTAGAGCAAGATGGTGATGAACCTGGACCTCAAAGATGTAAGTTTATATTTTGCAACTATGAGTTGCATTGGTCCATGACTACTGTTTCCACCTGTATAATGAGTAATGTACATAATAGAATTACCAAATTTTAGAGACTAGGAGAACAGTTTTCCTGACATTTTAGTGTTAAAATATTTTTTGTAGTTAGAGGTCTTTTAAAAATATTGTTAGCAGGCCCACTTTGAACATTAGTATTTTATTTAAATCATTCTCATTTTTTATGCAATGTGTCAGTCAGTTTTGAGAATAGTGGAAGCTGAAAATGGAAATATCAGTAGAAACCATTTCATAGTAGAAGTCTGTAGATGTTAAAGCTGTGGATTACGTCCAGGAACCTCTGAATCACTACACAAATAACAGAGAATAAAATTGGGATTTAGAAATTTTTGCAAACTTATTACAAATAAAATGCATCTCATTGATGTGGGGGGGGGAATTAAATAGCTGAAAGCTGCCATCTAGGAAAATGTGTAAAAAGTGAAGGATCCAAATACTTTCTTGAGGCCCTGTAGTGTATATACCACCTCACAGTAAGGAGACCAGTGTTCATGTACCAGATCCTCCCTCTGGAGTCCACATGGGTTTCCCCCGGGTGCTTCAGTTTCCTCCCACTGGCCAGAGACATGCAGGTTATGTGAATGGGAAATGCTAAATTGGTCCTAGTGTTTTGGTGTGTGGAGTTGTGTGTGTTCATTTTGTAACAACTGGCGCCTTGTCCAGAGTTTGTTCTTGCCTTGTACCCTATGCCGACTGAGATAGGCTTCAGCACTCCCCACAACCCTGACATGATATGACTGAAGTTAACCTGCAAACCTATTTTTTAGTTTAATTTTTATCACCCCAGAAATCTTGTGGTGTCTTTGATATATAAAAAAAGGAATACATTCCATCTCCATATACTAGAATTAAAAATGCATTTTAGTACAGGTAGTTGCATTACCACTGTGTTACTCTGAATACATTGAATTTTTCAGTCAAGGTTTTATTAACTTCTTTACTGAAATTCAGATATTTTGCAATCAAAAATATAATCAACAATAGAGAACTTGGAAAGTTTTACCTCAGTTAATGAGTTTGAAAGTGTACCTCTATTAATACTAGAATCCCTGAAGCTTACAATTTTTTTTGTTTTCCCTGACCTCTTTAAATTTTCCTGACGTATGCCAAGAAGCTCATAGCTCCTTATCACTAATAACCCACTTTTGTTTTGCAAATGTGTGGTTTAGAAGAAGCCTGCTACATCCCCACCCCACTGTTCAGTCAGATGAAGGCATCACCCTGTTGCAATCCTCACAGCTGAAGTCTACAATGATCTGTGTAAATATAGAATGACGGAGGAAATGTGAGGCAAGAAATGCTGAGGCTAAAACAGAAAATGTTTGCATATGTTATAGTAATAACATTTTGACATGAAGTATAGGATGTGTGAAGACTGAAGCCCAAATATCCAATTAACTTTTCACAAAAGGTGTAACAAAACAAGTATGCCTTTATTCAAGACTAAAATTGAAGAAAAAGAAACTGCTTAATTGACATGTTGCTGAAGCCCAACTATCAGTTGGTACAAAATCTTTGCATTCGTGTGTGTTTGCCCATTTCATTTTTAACCAGTTGTCACAGTGGTAACTCTGTTCTGTTTCAGATCTGCGCTTACTACTTGGAGTGCTAAATGTGCAGATGATGCAGAATTCGACCCTATTACCTAGAGAGTGCTAAGTGGTAGCTTTTCCACTGTGCCCACTGCGTAGATCTGAAACAGAATATCATTACCACTGTAATGTATATTATGTATATGAAAACTAATTTTTCTTATCCTCTCCCACTACCAAAGCTGTAGAAGGGTGGATTCTGTTTGTGACTGGAGTTCATGAAGAAGCTACTGAAGAAGATATCCACGACAAATTTGCAGAGTTTGGAGAAATCAAGAATCTTCATCTAAATCTTGACAGAAGAACAGGTTATTTAAAGGTATTAAAACAACATTCAGTAGTAGATTACACGTAATAACTGTTTTCAGTCTTTGTAACGCTAAAAGGTGGAACATATAATTATTGCAATTATGACTAATAATGTTTTATTTACTACAGGTACAGATAGTGTTAAACTTAAATTATAAATCTCTTGCTCTGTTGTGAAGGCATATATTATAATGGCAAAAAAATTCTCCTTTCATTGACTGCTCCCAATCCAGTTTTAATATTTAATATAATTAATTAATATAATGGTGACCCAGTGCCTCTTCCCCTATGTACTTTTAAAAATCTTACATTTTGGAATTTCTTTCCTTATTAATGAATTAGTTTTATTAAGGCAAGATAGCATGGGTATAAATAGCCAATTTTGTAGAAGGCCATTATTTGTGATTGTAGTCCTTAATATATCGAGAGCAGTTCTACTTAGTAAAGGAATGACAGTCCATCATTACTTTAAGAAATGAACGTCAGTCAAACTGGAAAATCAGAAGACTTTTCAAGGACAGTAGTTGCAAAAAACATCAGGTGTTATGAAACCAGCACTCATGAGGACTGTCATTGCAAAAGCAGACTGCCACAGAGGAAATGGTTTAGAGTTGTCAGTCTCAAAAATGTCCAATTACTGTCTCTTGGATTATATCCTAAAAATGTGCTTCGCAAAGTTCAAGCAGCAGTTATACACAGATCAAGTATTCACGAATCAGGTGTTCATGGATACAAAGGAAAGACTTGCTTGGGTTGAGAAACACTGGGAGTGTCAGTTCTGACCCAGCATTGACTTTAATGAATTTTCCTCTGCATTTAGAGCAATATATTTGATCACTACCCACTAAAACATCCTATATGTCCTCTGTTCTAAATTTGAGATCATTGGTTTGACAGGTGTAGATGGTAAATCAATATAAAATAGGTATGAGGTGAAAAATCCTGACAATTGGGTCACCTAAAAAGGGGTGATGGGATTGGGTCAGAAAAAATGCGTAAAGCACAGTATTTCAAGACCATATAGGGATTAAACTGACTTGTGCCATTTGATAATAGATGCAAGTCATTCCAATACAATATTTTCTAGTGTAAATTCTAAAACAATCTTAAGAATATGCCTTTTTTTGATGAACTATAAATGGTGTAGTGCTGCAGCCAATTCATATATGGCTGTATTTTAGGTGTGTTCAGCACTAAAAAAGGTGTTCTTTTGAAAACTCTGAAGCAGCAGATTCTGTTATGTGTTTTGAAATGGTACGCATGTCATGTTGTGATTTTTTTTTTTTTTTGGTAGGGATACGCTCTCGTAGAATATGAGACATATAAAGAAGCACAGGCTGCTATGGAAGGTCTAAATGGCCAAGATTTGATGGGTCAGCCAATCAGTGTTGACTGGGCTTTTGTACGAGGGCCACCAAAAGGCAAAAGGAGGTGAGTAATATGCTTGTGCGCAAATGAGCTTTGTTTTCTTCAAGATTAAACTGAATCTTCCATAAGATGTAGTAGCACTTTACAGTTTAGGCAGTAGTAACTTTCTCAGATATGCAACCCTAATTATCCATATTACTAACCGAGAATGCTAAACCGGATGATGGACGCAGGCACATCCGGCAATGGGCCGTAGCTGCAAAAAGACGTACTGCGCAGGCGCAAAAAGAGTCCGTGAGGGTCGGCTGAGGAGCCGAGAAAGGCGGATAGAAGAGGGCGAGAGAGGCGGATGAGGGGCCGCGAGAGGCGGACAAGACCACAGAAAAAAGGAGTGAGCACAGGAAAAATTGAGAAATGAGGCGCAAAGAGCACCGAAAAAAGGAAACGGCACATAAAAAAGTATTCAAACGCAAGCAAAGCACGACACACATTGCACACGAAACTAGACCCAAAAAAAAAAAAGAAAAAGAAAAAAAAAGAGGCTCGCGCACAACAGCAAGGCACCGGACGGGACACACACCAAGAGGGGGATACAACAAGCCCATGGAACACAAAAAAAAGAACACAAAACCACCCCACAGACCCTACAAGCAAGGGACGGGACACACACAAACAGGGGGATTCAACAAGACACAGGAACACAAAAAGAAAGAAGACGCTCGCGCGACAACAATCCTCAACCCCCCCAACACACACACACACACACATCCATAAGAAGTGACACCCAAAGCCACATATTCTAAAGTGAACATCAACACCTTCACACTAGACAGCATAGGTGTCAGCATTGGTGGATCTCCTTACAATAAAGCACTATTAACCGTTCAACTGCAGAAAAAGAAACATATTAACAGTGACTGCGATCCTTCTTATTACTTATCCATATTTCGCATGCGGAGAAAGAAACAAGTCATGAATACACGGTCACGGGTACAAAACGAAAAGGAAAGGATAACAGGAACAAACACACGAAAACGAAAGAAACAACAAAATAGACGGCTATGCAGCATAGGTGGATCTCATTACAATAAGGCACTATTAACCGTTCAACCGCAGAAAAGGCTCCATATTAACAGTGAGTGCAATACTCCTTATTACTTATCCATATTTCTAAAAAAAAAAATGTCTCGACTCCAAAAACGCAAAGCTCAACTAAAGCTTCTAACTAACGATGTACCTAAAAGTAAAAACTTTATGAACTGCATTAGATCCTACAATGGTTCATTTGCTTTTGCATATACCGGAGTAAATATCAGGCCACCAAAAGGCAATGGCCCATACTACTTTCGCATATGTGCACAAATACTGCATCGCATTGGAACAGTGCACCCTGAAACATATCAACAACGCAAATATGCACAAATCTACATCCTAGATCCACATGACGCAAACTATCAATCAAAGTGCTGCATCGCAACAGGCATGGATTCAAAACGAAACACCTCCCGTCTCAGACATACGTTAATGGCAGCGAAGGCTACAACGGGCTTCTCACACAGCACAGGCAAATCGATTACAGCTCCAAAACAACACGTCCCAAATACTACACATGCAACAACGCGCCTCTCAAACGGCACAAGAAAAACATACACCAGTAAAATTAATTCGGATTAATGAATGTCATTTGCAATCATTGTCATTCAGTTCACTTCCCTGAAGAAACAACTGGCAATACAAGTAATACATTTACACGTTGTTGTCAAAAGGGTCAAATTAGACTGCCTTCTTTACATTCATATACTGAATATCTACAGAGGCTTATAACTGACGATGTACCTGAAAGTAAAATCTTTATCAACTACATTAGATCCTACAAATCGGTATCCACTATGAACATTAACGGTGGCACTGCACGTGACATCCGTCTTGAAAAAATGTTGTTTATTGATGAATGTTCAATGGCATGAAGTCACTTACTCAACACCATTCATAAACTTCTACAAACGTTTATGAATAATAATATTCGATTTGAAGGAAAGGTACTTTTATGAGGAGGAGATTTTAGACAGTGATTAGCTATTCTTCCAGATGCCATGCACTCAGCTATTGTTCAGTGCACCTTAAAATACGCAGTACAAAACGAAAAGGAAAGGATAACAGGAACAAACACACGAACACGAAAGAAACAACAAAATAGACGTCTATGCAGCATAGGTGGATCTCATTACAATAAGGCACTATTAACCGTTCAACCGCAGAAAAGGCTCCATATTAACAGTGAGTGCAATACTCCTTATTACTTATCCATATTTCTAAAAGAAAAAATGACTCGACTCCAAATGCGCAAAGCTCAACTAAAGCTTCTAACTAACGATGTACCTAAAAGTAAAAACTTTATGAACTGCATTAGATCCTACAATAGTTCATTTAATATGCACAAATCTACATCCTAGATCCACATGACGCAAACTATCAATCAAAGTGCTGCATCGCAACAGGCACGGATTCAAAACGAAACACCTCCCGTCTCAGACATACGTTAATGGCAGCAAAGGCTACAACGGGCTTCTCACACAGCACAGGCAAATCGATTACAGCTCCAAAACAACACGTCCCAAATACTACACATGCAACAACGCGCCTCTCAAACGGCACAAGCAAAACATACACCAGTAAAATTAATTCGGATTAATGAATGTCATTTGCAATCATTGTCATTCAGTTCACTTCCCTGAAGAAACAACTGGCAATACAAGTAATACATTTACACGTTGTTGTCAAAAGGGTCAAATTAGACTGCCTTCTTTACATTCATATACTGAATATCTACAGAAGCTTATAACTGACGATGTACCTGAAAGTGAAATCTTTATCAACTACATTAGATCCTACAAATCGGAATCCACTATGAACATTAACGGTGGCACTGCACGTGACATCCGTCTTGAAAAAATGTTGTTTATTGATGAATGTTCAATGGCATGAACAAACGTTTATGAATAATAATATTCGATTTGGAGGAAAGGTACTTTTATGAGGAGGAGATTTTAGACAGTGATTAGCTATTCTTCCAGATGCCATTCACTCAGCTATTGTTCAGTGCACCTTAAAATACGCAGACAATTGGCATTGCTTTCAAAAGATACAGTTAGTAAAAAAGATACGATGTCCAGAACCAGATCATAACAATTGCTTATTACAACTGAGAGATGGTACACTCACCAATACAGATGGACTTCACCCACATATTATTACAATTCCTCAAGCCTTTATCTGCAACGACTTAGTTACAGAGAGATTTGGAACAGCAATCTCATTAGACCAAATGCCCCTTTTAACACAACGCACTATATTATGTCCAAAAAATATTAATGTGGAAAACATAAATACCCAAGTCATTCCATTACTTCCTGGAAAGACACAACTCTTTCTAAGCTCTGACAAACTTGACTCTGATCACAACAATAACCATCTTAAATGACCTTACAAGTTCTGAGCTGGAATTACCTTTTACACTTAAACGGCGTGTACAAAGAAATTTTCAAATAAACCTTTAAACTGTGCCACACACTTTATTGTTTGCTTTCTATTTGCATCATCTACACCGTCACACTATTCTATATCTCATTCATACATCACGCTCTTTGTCATTCCCAACACCAGGGGTTGGCGAGCGAAGCGAGCAGGGGGCGGAGCCCCCTAGTGGTTTAATGAAGGCATCACTTCTACAGAGGATATCATGATTGAATACTTTCTAGTTTAATCTAACATGGAACAAGATGCAGCCTGTTTTATGCCCCTTACAAAAGGAGAATAATTAATAAATCAGACTCAACATAATGTTTCCTCAGCAGTGTCTTCTTCATAGTTTATTCATAGCAGCATAAGAAAATAACATTTTCAGTATTCTGTTAACACCTGATCTCTCTTCAGCACTTTATGTACTTAACTTTCAGCAGTTAATCATTAGTGCTTATATTCTACTCTTCCTCTCTATCTATTAAACTTTCCTTATTTCTATATATTTCTGACAACTATTTAGATCATATTGTCATTCTTGTGCAAGTCTTCTAGGGTTCTTTCCTATTTCTTACAAACAGTATTATGTACTAGTATACATAATAAAACAATGTTAAATATAAGAAATGCTGCACATAGGAATCAAATGCAGAAAAATATACAGTGCATCCGGAAAGTATTCACGGTGCATCATGTCCAATCAACTGAATTTACCACAGGTGGACTCCAATTAAGCTGTAGAAACATCTCAAGGATGATCAGGGGAAACAGGATGCACCTGAGCTCAATTTTGAGCTTCATGGCAAAGGCTGTGAATACTTACGTACATGTGCTTTCTCAATTTTTTTATTTTTAATAAATTTGCAAAAATCTCAAGTAAACTTTTTTCACGTTGTCATTATGGGGTGTTGTGTGTAGAATTCTGAGGAAAAAATGAATTTAATCCATTTTGGAATAAGGCTGTAACATAACAAAATGTGGAAAAAGTGATGCGCTGTGAATACTTTCCGGATGCACTGTATGTTGTGTTATGTATTCAGTGCTACTTTTCTTTTTCTTAATGAATTTCTTAGTTCTGCTTATAGACATAACATTAAACAGTAAATCTTTAAAACTGACTCACTGCTTTATTTAAAGTCTTAATAGGTTCCTCTCACACATAATGAAGCAACCTTACAAAGCACAATCTACTAACAATGCGGGCACTGGAAAGTTTTACATCCTAACTGGTAGCGTTACAAACTCACTCGACGTGCCCCTTTTTCCTTACAAATGCGATACTTAAGACTTTTCTCGTATTACAACTAAAAGCCTGCCAAAGTGGCATGCGCTCCTGCATGCTGAGTATTTGCAGAGTGTATAATAACAGTGGCAAAAATGAAATATTCTGTGCTAGGCTAGAATATTTATCCTGGCTTATTGACCATATGTAAATGGTATTTGCACGGTTATTTATTTTTTTTGTAAATGTTTGTCTTTTAAATATGTGCAAAATGGAAATGATAAATTAAGCTCAACACAGTGTTTCCTCAGCTGTGTCTGCATAACAAGGAAGGGAAACTGAAAGAGCACCCTGTATTGCATCTGGCATACCCGCTGTAACATCTATCAATCCAAAGCCGCCATGTTGATTCCTGTACCACTCGCATAGAAGAAATTTTTCATTAAGCATTCAGACCTTTTAACCATAAATGAATTCAGACTGCATGAATGTATCCGTTTAACATTGTGCAATACTTAAGACTGCGTTTAAACTTGAAATGTTTTTGATACAAATTTGTATACAGTTATCTCAGTCTGTCACACCAATCTTGGTTAAAACAGTTTTCATTGTGACAAGTCTATTGACAAATCTTGTCTTATTTTTCTGATTAATGACACTGTGAGGCTTTGTCAGGCTCAATGGTATACTTTGAGAATTTCAAACTTGTAGTTTGTACTTTTTTATAATTGGTAAACCTGATGTGGTTAGGTGAAACCCACTGCATTTTACCATCCTTTGGCAATAATATTCACCTCAGAGCCACAGTACCATACGTCACCACAGGTCTACATGACCAGTTTCACAGTGGAAGTTAATGTTAGGGTTAGATAGATGGATAGATAGATAGATAGATAGATACTTTATTAATCCCAAGGGGAAATTCACAGAATTAGGGTTAGTATGGTTATCATACAGTATAACATGTTAGATAAAGGATTAGTGTCATTAATGTGTAGTATAGATGTGCAGTGACGTCAATTCCACAGTGAAACTGGTGTAGACTTGCAGTGCGGTTCTGCAGGTGAATGCTTCTGTTTTTTTGACATTTTGTGTCTTGCCAGTCCATGTTTTTACATTATACAGATTGTCTCGGTTAGACTAGACAGGACACAAATGTACTCAAGTTGGAATACTATGGACAGTTTGAGTGGGTGAATTTAAATATTATTTATGCAGTGTCTAAAGTGTTATCAGCGTCCTCCTAAAATGGCTTTTTTTTTTTTCTTCTCACCCCCCACCGGTGCTGCTTTCCTTCCCTTTGGGTGTTACTGTCAAAGCAATTCTTATTCCTGGCCTGCCATTATGTATCTGAAATAAGTCTCATTTACTGTTATCTGACTGTGAGTTCTTTATAAGGTTAAAATAAGCAAACCATTTGTGATACGAGCATCTATTATGAGCTATAATTTTTTAGCTATGAGCTATTATTATCTTTTTATATGATTTTTGATGTCCACTCTAATTAGATGAGACCATTTTATATGTGTGTATTTTTGTCATATTTTGATGTTGTATAGTTCTAGATGCTGCGTAAAGTTCAATATATAATAAAAGTATCAATAGCATTTTCTTGATTCAAGTCTGGATTGTCATTGCAGTAATAATAAAACACTTAAACAATTTTTATGTAATGCATTTTGTTTTTTTGTTTTGCAGAGGAGGACGAAGGAGAAGTAGGAGTCCAGATAGAAGACGACGCTAAACCTTTTTAACTTCAGCTCCCCTTCATTTTTTATTATTTTCTTTTTTTTTTTTTTAATTTTTATTTTAAAAGTACTCCTTGTTAACTGAAGAAATATGAACAGAGCATGGTTTGGTAGTTCTTGTGAAACATGTATGTGTTTTCTGCAGAATAGAATCTGCAGAAAATCTCTATTTTTATGTTTGCAGTTAAATAAACATTTTTGTTAAGATGTCAGTTTCTAGGAATATGAAAATGCTTTTTTCTGTTTTTTCCATTATGTTTACCTCATCAATTTGTCTGTAGGATTAAGTAGGTAAGTGTGCAATATTCTAGCATGAGCAAGTTTTTTTAGCATTTAAAAAAATGATCACTATATGCTTTAATTGAATCACCTGTCACATTTCGGGCTCTAAACTAGTCATTTAGTAAAAGATGAAGTTGGCCCAATTTCAGCAAGTGTTTAGTGACCTACTTGGAATTGGTTATTGCTTTCTGCTGTTGTTGTGTATACTTCAGGAACTCGAGTAAAATTTGTTGTAAAATTTTATTAGCCAAAAACTGTATAGAATTGAATTGTTGCTAACTATAAGGTTTAGCTTAACTTTCTCAAGGCTGTTGTCAATAAAAGTCAACATAAGCAGATAGAAGGCAGAACCTTTTAAGCGTTGACAACTGATGCCTAGAGTGTATTGTTAGATTATCTGTGGGATAGCAACAAACACTGCAAGATAAGTATACACTTTGTGTCTTCCCCTTTGTTAAAATATGGCATCAAAACCAAGTCACTGTAATCAAAAAATAATTCGCTTGTAGAAGTTCCGAGTACTGCTGATGACTCAGATTCTGCAGTGCCAGAAAAGGATTAAGAGCTGGCAGAATAAACTGGAGAAAGTGATATTGATAGTACCGGATTATTCCTGAGTGTGAGATGTGTTTTCTCTTCAGGTGCTATTATCATGGCTATGCATCAGTGCCATGTGACCTAATTTTTACATATCTTGCAAGACATGGGTTTCTTACTAGATGTCAAGTTAAAATGACTCCAAGTTAATGAGTTTTTTGATCTTCAACCATGCAGTGTACTTACACCCTTCATTTCTGTCATATTGGAAAAGGTGATTCCATGTGTAATATGGAACAAGACAAGTAATCAACAGAACATTTGGTTACTAACTTTTTTCATCAGTTTTATTATCAACTTCCCAAACTCATTCTCTTCCATTTCATCATTTAGTTGCTGCAGTCCTAGTAGACTTGAGTCCCTGTTGCCTTGCATTGGAGCAAGGCGGTTCAAAGGTGTGGATGGCTTCTCTTGGCAAGAAACTCCCAAGTTGCATATGACTGTTGCTTCGAATGTACTGTAATTAGGCAGGCTGAAACTTTAGCTTTAATAATGCACATTTTGACAAGTTTGTGTTTGCATTTAATGAATATATATCGTTCACATAAGCAATAGTAATAGTTCAATGCACATCCACTAAGCATCCTAGCTTCCCTGTTGTGCAATACTGCTGTGTTCGGTTCCAAACTTTGGCGTCTACAGCTACACTCCTGTGGATTTTTGTTGTCCATGCTGGAGACTTTGATAAAAGTAGATTTTGGGAATGTTTATCCTGATTATCATCTGCATATCACTTGCCCTAACAGGGTAGCTAATACTCAGGATGAACAACACTCCAATTCATCTGGTATTAAACCTAAGCATAACTTGTGCTTGCAATTCAATGTATATTCAATTAAGTCCAAGCAGCAGGGTGCCGTGTAATGATCCACTTTACAGGGTTAAGCCCAGGTAACTCCTGGGACAGTATTCTGCCATCTAGTGGATGACATTAAATCATTTTGTTAAAAAAGCATGAATATTCATGAGTTGGGCAGAGCCTTCAACCAAAAGTAAAATGGCAAATGAAAAGCCTTAATGCCAGTTTTACAACAAACTGAACCATTGTGCAAATCAAGTGATAGTGATGACAGTGTGAAATGGTCATCATACTTTAACATGGACAGTAAATGTGACACCATTACAGAAGATTCAATCCTGCCAAGTTACAGTGATGGTTGTGTGTGGTGTCAGCAACATACCATTCCTGACAATCCTGCCCCTCCTTGTTGCCCATTTATGAATGACTGGTTTAAAGATGTCTCTTGATTAGGGTCAGCTGGACTATTTGATTTCTTGATGACAATCTGTTGGAGAAAATAGAAACAAACTACAGTGCAGAAAAGTCACAGTAAACCATTAGCTTGTTGCAGTTGCTGGCAGCTTGTCTCTGCAGACAATGTGGGTGTTTTTCAGTTTTCTGATACTGCAGGGCATAGTGGGTAAACTATTCCAGAGATGGTACTGGTCCACAAAAAGGTTCTTGAAGACACCCATTTTTGGAGAGGTTATGAGTGTTATTTTTCACTCATTATGAAGTAACGATGACTATGATGAAGCCAGTCACCCAGCACTAAAGCTGTACAAACAGAGGTGTGCCATAGCAGGCAATTTTCAAATGTATGCAGAAGGTGTATGTTTCCAATGTGGGTCCATGACAGAAGTATGTATTGACAAAATGCTTACAGGTTACAAAGGAGGATTGTTGTAGATAAAGTTCATCACATCCAAACGGGAATGTTTCAGTATCAAGTTCTACATACTGTGTGAAGCAAGCTGGATCTCAATACTTAACAGCAGTAGCTGGACCAAATTGTATGGCATAGTACAGTCAATACAGCATTATTGCTACGTCATCTGTGATGTCACCGGCAGACCCTTTCCTTGACCAAGGTTACTGTATAACATACTTGTAAACTGCTCGAGATTTTACTCCCAAGGAGTTTAAACTGATGCATACAGCACCATTTGACCAAACTGCCACAGTGTGCCCGATGGCTCAAGTCACGTGAACGTGTCAAGATGTGCAACAAGAAGACAAAATAATTGTGATAAAATGGAAACATCTAAGCACTGCTCTCAGTTCAACAACTGTCAATGTTCGGGTTGGGGGAAATGTGCTGTGGTAGGCTACTGTAACAAAATGGGTGTGTCAGTCGTGTGGGTCAGGCACTGACATTGTTATCATTTCATGGGAAAGCAACAGAAAAAGTATTATAAACATGCTTGTACTGTCCCATTTGGACGTCAGGCTGTGCACTGGCGACTGCTTCACACAAAGGAAGTGCACTAAATCTGCATCAGTGCAGCTGTAAACACTACACGTACCTTACCTACTGTATTTATGTTCATTTTTTGGTATGTACATGTTTCAGTTACGCACAAGGCCAGATTAGGACTCCCATAGGTGTCTGGGTGGTTTCATGAACAGAGCTGCCTAGCAGAGTGTTGATGTCCCTTTTAATAAATCGCACATGAACACCTGGGGCCAAATTGACAAAATGAGGTTTGAAATGTGTGTATACAGTTTTCCACATAAAGCTCAGGATTTACAAAAGAGAACTTGATGGGAGAACATGCATATACTTAATGCAGCATTACAGATAAACTGTGCAGTGACAACACCCTTGATCTTCTTTCGACTGCTCCCGTTAGGGGTTGCCACAGTGGATCATCTTCTTCCATATCTTTCTGTTCTCTGCATCTTGCTCTGTTACACCCATCACCTGCATGTCCTCTCTCACCACATCCATAAATCTTCGCTTAGGCCTTCCTCTTTTCCTCTTCCCTGGCAGCTCTATCCTTAGCATCCTTCTCCCAATATACCCAGCATCTCTCCTCTGCACGTGTCCAAACCAACACAATCTCGCCTCTCTGATTTTATCTCCCAACCGTCCAACTTGAGCTGACCCTCTAATGTACTCATTTCTAATCCTATCCATCCTCGTCACACCCAGTGCAAATCTTATCATCTTTAACTCTGCTACCTCCAGTTCTGTCTCCTGCTTTCTGGTCAGTGCCACCATCTCCAACTCATATAACATCTCTAAACTTCTCCATCAACATCCTCAGAGCAAACATTGCATCTGTGGTGCTCTTTCTTGGCATGAAACCATACTGCTGCTCACTAATCATCAACTCACTTCTTAACCTAGCCTCCACTACTCTTTCCCATAACTTCATGCCGTGGCTCATCAATTTTATTCCTCTGTAGTTACTGCAGTCCTGCACATCCCCCTTATTCTTAAATATCGGCACCAGTACACTTCTTCTTCACTCCTCAGGCATCCTCTCACTTTCCAAGATTCCATTAAACAATCTGGTTAAAAACTCCATTGCCATTTCTCCTAAACACCTACATGCTTCCATAGATATGTCATCTGGACCAACGACCTTTCCATTTTTCATCTTTTTCATAGCTGTCCTTACTTCCTCCTTGCTAATCCGTTGCACTACCTGATTCGCTATCTCCACATCATTCAACTTCTCTCTCTCTCATTCTCTTCATTCATCAGCCTCTCAAAGTACTGTTTCCATCTACTCAACACACTCTCCTCACTTGTGAGTATGTTTCCATCTTTATCCTTTATCACCCTAACCTGCTGCACATCTTTCCCAGCTCGGTCCCTCTGTCTAGCCAATCGGTACAGGTCATTTTCTCCTTCCTTAGTTTCCAACCTCTCATACAATTCATCATAAGCCTTTTCTTTAGCCTTCCCCATCTCTCTCTTCACCTTGCGCTATTCTTCTTGTACTCTTGTCTACTTTCTGCATTCTCTCTGACTATCCCACTTCTTCTTTGCCATCATCTTCCTCTATATTCTCCTCTATTTCCTCATTCCTCCACCAGGTTTCCTTTTCCTCCTTCCTCTTTCCAGATGTCACACCAAGCACCCTTTTTGCTGTCACCTTTACTACATCTGCTGTAGTTTCCCAGCTGTCTGGTAACTACTGCCACTCAGTGCCTGTCTCACCTCCTCCCTAAACTCAACCTTGCAGTCTTCTTTTTTCAACTTCCACCATTTGATCCTTGGCTCTGCACCCACTCTCTTCCTCTTCTTGATCTCCAACGTCATCCTACAGACCACCATCCTATTCTGCTTAACTACACTTTCCCCTGTCGCTACTTTGCAGTCTTCAATCCCCTTCAGATTGACTCTTCTGCATAGGATGTAATCTACCTGTGTGCATCTTCCTCCACTCTTGTACGTCACCCTATGTTCCTCCCTCTTCTTAAAATACGTATTCACCACAGCCATGTCCATCCTTTTGGCAAAATCCACTATCCTCTGACCTTCTTCATTCCTCTCCTTGACACCATACCTACCCATCACCTCCTCGTCTCCTCTGTTCCCTTCACCAACATGTCCATTGAAATCCGCTCCAATCACCACTTTCTGTCCCTTGGGTACACTGTTCATCACTTCATCCAACTCACTCCAAAAATCTTCTTTCTCATCCATTGCACACCCAACTTGTGGTGCATATGCACTAACAACATTCATCATCACACCTCCAATTTCCAGCTTCATAATCATTACTCTGCCTGACACTCTTTTCACCTCCAAAACACTCTTGACATACTGTTCCTTCAGAATAACTCCTACCCCATCCACACCATGATAGAACAATTTGAATCTACCTCCGATCCACCTGGCCTTACTCCCCTTCCATTTAGTCTCTTGCACGCACAATATATCAACCTTCCTTCTCTCCATCATATTGGCTTACTCTCTCCCCTTACCAGTCATACTGCCAACATTCAAAGTTCCTACCCTCAGTTCCACTCTCTTTATTTTCCTCCTCTCCTCCTGCCTCCAGACACGTCTCCCCCCTCTTCTTCTTCTTCTTCTTCTTTGGCAAACAGTAGCCCAATTTCCGCCAGCACCCTGTTGGCTAACAGTACTGGTGTTGGTCATTGTTAACCTGGGGCTCGACCGATCTGGTATGGAAATTTGTATTGTTGTCCACATATTGATTTGGCAAAATTTTACACCGGATGCCCTTCCTGACGTAACCCTCCCCATTTATCCGGGTTTGGGACCGGCACGAAGAAACACACTGCATCCCCTGTGGTTGGGTGGACAACACTCTTGATATAGTAGGAAAATGCAGCCAAACCAGCTCAGTGACAACTCAACTCACAGAATGATTCATATTACTGAACCATTATTAAAATATGCGTTGACATGACAAACACATTATACCTCAAAATGATGAATGTAATATCCAGGCTGTATTTTAGTTCCCTTTTAAGAGAGCCAATTCTGCATATTTGTACTAAAGAACTTTTTTTTTTTCATCAGTTTATATCGGCTACCTGTTGTCACTTTTCAGGGAACTGGCTGGCAGGTTAAGAATATCTCAAATACATTTTACTCTGTCATGCCTGTTGTGCCTGAAGCCATTACCCAACGTGCAAGGTACTACATTTAGTTTTCGTATGGTGTCGGTTTGCATACTTAAAACATAATAGGTATTTACTGACATAAAAAGGCGATTTGCAGCAGTGTCTGGTTTTCCTAACATAATCAGAGCAATTTACTGCACTCATATTATATATAAGGGCACCTAGCAAGAACAGAGCTGCTTTTGTTAATCATAAGCCATGACATTCCATTAACGCACAAGCCATCTGCAGTGCCAAGGTGAAATCTACAAATGTGGTGGCCTGGGTTAACCCGTGATTCATTTATTTTAGGGCAAAGTAGTTTTGCCAGCTGACTTGCTGATGGTACTGTACGTGCTTCCTGGTGTGTTGGTAAGGTGACTGGCTGAACTCTCTGTTTTTCATATGGCCTGAACTGTTCATTCTAACAATAATAAGGGTATTGTGTGTTCCAGGAGACAACGGGTACCCACTAAGACACTGGCACCTTATGCTATTCCGACCCCCAGAGCACACAGCAGAGCACAGCATGATGTGTCAGGTGGAAGGCTGCTCTGCCAGTCAGTGAAGGTCTGCAGCATTGCTAATGCATATGTATGAGCTGATTAGCATATTCTATATATGGTTGTTTAAGGGTAGCAACTGGGCAGGGCTTGCGGTGTGTTCATGATCTCCCATTTATAAGATGATTATGATTTATAAAGGTAAATTATATAAAAATGTGTGAATGTCAGGTTTTATAAATGGGATTTTTTGGCATGTACATTTTCCTATTTTTTGGCATAAGCATATTTTCAGACTCGAATCCACACAAAGTTTTATAAATGAGCTCCCTTGTTTTTTCATATATCGCAGGTGTTTCAGTTCTTAAATTTTGTGTTGTGGAAACTCATTTGTTTCATCAGACGGGTTTGGTCCCCTTTGGTGATTTCAAATGTGGACACGCAATCATTTCATCGAGAACGGAGCAAGATGGAAATGTTATTTCCCATCAAGGGACCCTGAGCATTCACCCAGTATATTCCCTGCTGGTGAATCTGCCCCAGGTTACATGTAATAAACTTTTTTGTTGTTGTAAAAAATGTAATGCTTTTGGGTTATTTTTCAGGGGATAAACATAACACTGAGGCCAGGTTTATACTTCACGTGACACATGCTCCAGGGGACGCTACTGCTGCGGAAGCATTTTACTGTTCATACGTTGTGTGCGTACTTTACATAATCTGGAAAATTCCACAAGGTGGCAGTGTGAGATCTCATCACTGTGAGAAAACGTTTGGCTTTGCCGTGTTGTGAATTGCCTGAAACATCCATTAAATTCTGAGGACACCTTGCCACAATATCTCTGAAAAGGTTGTTTAATGATTAAATCCATCAATCCAGGGATGCGCCCATTCCAGCTAGCATTGAGCATGAGACAGAAACAATCCCTGGACGGGGCATCAGCTCATCGCAAGGTGAACACAAGTATACACATACACTAGCGTCATTATAGCATCACCAAATCCCCAAACCTTCATGTTTTTTGGAGTCAATCCGGAGCAAACTGTGGAAACCCACCAGGAAAACATGCAAACTCCAGGCAGGGAACACCAGGGACGTGACTCCCTGCGAGGCAGCAGCGTTACTGCTTCACCACCATGTCGCCACAACATGTGTAATTATTAACAGTATTTGTTATTTAAATGAGGTTAACAACTTATCTGTAAGATGTGACATAAATACTTTAGTGCATTTCATCATGAAAGTGATATCAAGTATAAATCTAAGGATTCTAAATGTGCAGACAGCTGTAATATCACAAATGTAATGTGTTCTATGTGGCGATTGCTGCTTGCTGCTGCTGTCAGTTCAGGAAGAAGCCCCAGAAGCACGTAGCGATTAACAACTGGGTCGGTTTTTAGATGATGTTTATGACTGTCTACATTAATGATAAAATAAACTACGAGATTAAAGTGAACATTTTGAAATTAAAGCCGAAATTTCCACTTTAATCACAAAATACACCTTTTCACTGTGTCCTTCATTTTTTTTTCTCTGTGGCTCAATTACAGCGCTGTACATTCTCATGCTGCTGTGAAGGTGCAAAAAAAAAAAAAAAAAAAAAAGACGATACAGAATATGGTACTGTATGTGAGACTTTTAAAATGTATTGTGCCATTACGATGGGGAATATGCGGCACTTGAATATTAAAGAACTACGAATGCATTTGTATGTCTACACTTTGCTTCCCCACATCGAACTGTTAATCAAACATCGAAGCACACACAACGATCCCATAGGATCCTCAAAGCGGCTTTCTGTCACATGTAGATAGTAAACAGAGACTCTGAAGTCACATTCCAACTTTTATCACACTGCGCTCCCCCCGACTTATTGCTGGGACTGCAACTTGTGCACACATCGCGTTAATTGCTGAGGACCTGCTCAGAGGACGTGTCAAATGAACGCTGGGAACGCATGGCAGCCATGATGTGTGTGCATGCAAGGTATAAACGAGCCGTAAGGAGGCTACAGAGCTTTACTGTCCACTACCCGTACCTGGGATAGTCAGAGCACCTATTAATACTTCTGCATCCAGTTTATGAAGAATAAATGAAGAGTGAGGGGCTGCTAAGAAAAGTGACTTGAAGTTGGACTGAACAGGCAGCAAAATTTGCTTCAAGGAGGGGACTGAATACTCTAGAGATTCCTTATCAGTTGGATGAGCACACAATGGTTGAAACCAGACAGATCAATCATAGTCCTCATTGAACTGCTTCAGTATTATAACTGGACTTGGGGTACCAGATCAGCAATATCTCCCTTGAAATGGCCAAAAACATATAGCCAATCATACCCTAAAGAAAATGAGTGGCATGCCGTGTTTGTCTACATCAGTGAGGAAGCTGTGGAGAAGGTCAGCAGTTTTACATTTCTGATGACCTGAAGAGGGTATGACGGTGCAGGTCCCTTCCACATATGGGAGTCTGTAGAACACCGTCAATAGTTATGACCAAGATCAGCTGACAAATGAGGACAAATCTCAGATGAAGCAAGGGGATGGTGGAAAGTGCTCAGGTGCTTTTATTAAAAGATGCAGTTCTGTCAGCATTGACCAGAATCTCAAAGGAATGTTTCCAGCATCTTGTGGAATCCATACCATGAAGAACTGTGGCTGCTTTGAGCGTAAAAAGGAGACCTTAGCCAGTATTAGTATAGTATTTTTAATAATTTGCTCAGTAAGTGTGTAAAGTATGTAATATGTAGCGAAAACAACAAATGTTGTTAGTGAGAAAATATACAAAACTGACACTGTCATGTTCTGAACAGCAGATGGCGGTATTACCATTATATGCACCATGTTTGAACACTCGATACCCATTTTAGTCTGTTTCAGCTGTTAGGTATGGTGGATGAAAATCATTTTTAAAGATGGGAGCTTCTGCACATCAGATGAGTTAATGTGAATGTCTTTGTCATGGATAAATAAACGAATTAAGGCAGAGCTGATCAAGCTGCATCCTGGGAAGCTCTTGTATTTCATAACACAGGGCACAGAGCGACGCCAGTTTAATCCAACATGTTGTTGTCTTGTTTTACCATACCTTATGCCAAAGAAAGAAATACCCCGAAGGGTTTGTATCACTTTCAAAGGAACTGAACAAGCTTGTAAATAGAAGAACCACTTGACGATATGTTTTTATACAGGTTCAAATTTGGAACTACTGTTTAGGAAAAATTGACAGTTGCATTTTTGTAGGGTCTTTGTTCATTTTCTTTTTTAAAATAATTCAACTCTAAATTAGTCCAAAACTGACACATCTTTCTAAATTTCTCCTGACAGTTAACCTAATAAGCTCTATTTGGTCCTGTACAGCAGTGCTTCACACATTCAGTTTCTACCTGTTAGTGGCAAACCAGTAATTATTATTTTTCATTGCTGTAATGTAGAACTCATTTATATAATTTACAGCGGAATAATTAGTGTTTTTCTATCTTCATTTTTCAGATTTTCATCTTCATTTTAGCTTTCATTCCACTTTTCCATGTGTTGCAGTATTTCATTTACTTATAAGCATGCTAGTGGGCCTAACACTGAAGCCTTTCGTTATCCTATGTTGTTTGCTGTGGCGTCTGCTTTGGTTGTCATTAATAGGACACCATGATGGGAGCAGATATCACATTAAAAGTGGAATTAATAGAAAATAGCAGAACAGAGTTGGGTGTTTAGAGCAAAAACAATTTGCAAATTTCATATAGATGTAAATCACACGCTTTCTTGAATGCAGAACAAGAGACAAAAAAAAAGACCAACTAGCTGAACGATGAGAGCAATTAAAAGTAAGATGACTCCATGATTGAGAAACTATGTAGAACAAAAACCTGCAGCCCGAATGCCCCTGGGACTGAAATTGAGAAAGCCTGCTGTACAGAATGAGATCAGGAACAAGAGGAGTAGTAAAAAAACAAGATAAATTAAAAAAAGGTAACAACATTCTTATGAACTAGTAGCACCCTGCCTTCATGCACCAGAGCTCTGGGTTCAAACCCACATCCTGTCTCTGTCTGCTTGTAGTTTCATGATGGTAGAATGGGCTTTCCTTTCACATTCCAACTGCACGTTTGATAAGTTAATTATCGGCTCATAAGTGTAACTCTGAGTGCCCACCCTAGTGATCCGTAACCAGATAGTTCCTGTCCATTGCCCGGTGCCGCTGAGAGAGCCTGTACACTTTAGGTTAGGCAGACCTGTTCCCAAAAATGGACTGGCACCCTATTTATACTTGGAGGCTGCCTTTCATTTGATACTGTCAGGGTAGGCTTTGCCTCTTGATATCCTTCAACTGCAAAAACCAGGTTCAGAATATGAATTTCTGGAGAGTAGATGTGTGTAAGGAAACTAAACTTCCATCCCCAGATTAAAAACACAGCAAAAATGTGTTTAACTGTCACACAGAGTGTAATGCTCAGATCCTAAACCCCATTTTAAAAATGCTGTTAATTTATCATTTTAGATAACATCAACATAAATCTACAATAACAAGCAGGGCAGTTTCAAATTTTCAGGTGCGCTCACCACACTTGACCCCGATTTATGTGAATTGGGGGCCCCTAAGTGGTTGCTTTTCTCGCTTACATCAGGAATTGGAGCCGACAATAAGAATTATTGTATGCAGATAAACAGCAGAATGGGACAGCCCTTGAAAACAATACACACTTTGTTTAATTGTTATGGCTGAAAAATCAGTGTGTGCATTTACATCCTGGAAATCCAACAAAATTGATGGGTTCTGCACTCTTTCATAAGGCGATAGGTTTTCAATGCACCTTCTGCTGACAAGAAACAATCCACCTGAGGCATTTCAGGGCTATCAGGAAATAATCATTGTCATTTTTCCTGAATGTGTAAGTGAAATACAACAGGTAGTCCAGTAGTTCTGCATGCACAGCAGCATTTTTTAAATTTTAGGTAACACAGTACCATATGTAATAACAGTAGTTGTCAAATTTAGTCTTTTTTCATTCCAGCCTGTTTCAAAATCAGTGTACCTTACTTTTAATTGGCCTCATTGTGTAATTTTCTGGCCTTTGAATATTTTTACAAAATTCAGAAATATTTGTATACTTTAATAATAATAATTCATTACATTTACATAGCATTTTTCAAGATACTCAAAGCACTTGACACATAGAGTGGGGAGCCACTTCAGCCACCACTAATGTGCAGCATCCACCTGGATGATGCAACTGCAACCATTTGGCGTCAGTACACTCACTACACTTTAACTGTTAGGTGGTGAAAGGGTGAGAGAGCTAACCAATCAGAGACCGGGGACATTTAGCAGAGCAGAATGACAAGGCAGTGTGTAGACCTCAGGATACACCCACTCTTTACGAAAGTTGTCCAGGGATCTTCAATGACCACAGAGAGTCAGGACCTCGGATTTACGTCTCACCCAAAAGACAGCACCATTTTAACAGCGCAGTGTCTCTGTCACTGCACTGGGGCATTGGGACCGACTTTCAGAGCACAGGGTAAGCACCCCCTGCTGGCCACACCAACACCTCTTTCAGCAACAAACCCAAGCTGTTTTCTGGTTGGTCTCCCATCCAAGTACTGGCTGGGCCTGAACCCACTTACCTTCAGGCGGATGACCTGTTCTGAAGTGCATGTGGTATGGCTGCTGGTGTCATAGCTTTGACGTAGCTTTAAATACTTTTGTTGTTTTCCTTTAATTTACTCTTTTCTGTTTAGTTTGCTCTCATATTTACTCTTTCTAAAATACTTGAAAAAGTCGTCACCAGTCAGCTTCAGTGACACCTTACGTATCACAATTTATTTGAGAAATTCCAGTCTGTCTTCTGCACTGGTCATAGTACAGAAACGGCACTAACACATGTTGTAAACGACATTCTGATATCCTCTGATGAAGGAAACTCCATTGTAATTATGTTGTTAGACTTAAATGCAGCATTTGACACCATTGACCATTCTATTTTACTGCACAGGCTGGAAACTGACATTGGGCGTACAGACACTGTGCTCGCTTGGTTTAGCTCTTATTTATCAAATTGATTCAACTATGTACAGAAATGTGCTGACAGTACTCCATCATTATACACAGAAGTGAAATATGGTGTCCCACAGGGCTCAGTATTGGGACCTTTACTGTTTTCACTTTACATTCTTCTACTGGGATCTATCATTAGAAAACATAATGTTAATTTTCACTCGTACGCAGATGACACCAGTTATATCTTTCTATTAGACCAAATGAAGTTTCTCCAATATTGTCTTTAATTAGTTGTGTTAGTGAGTTAAAGGAGTGGATGAATGAGAGCTGCTTGTCTTTAAACATAGATAAAACAGAGATGTTAATTATTGGAGGGAATGACGCTGATCAGAACAATATTTTGTCATCATTTAACTTGGTTGGAATCACCATTAATTTTACTGAATCAGCCTGCAATCTAGGAGTTATCTTTGATTCCAGCAAGTCATTTAAAGCTCATATTACAAAAAAATGTTTGGCAAATTAAGGTGTTTTCTAAATAAGCGGGATTGTAAGAAATTAATTAAGAAACTTCTAGTAGGATTGACTACTGCAATGCAGTGTTCACTGGATGTTCAAATTGTTTTTTATACAGCTCCCAGTTAATCCAAAATGCTGCTGCAAGAATTATTACAAGAACAAGAAAATATGAACACATAAATCTAGTTCTCCTTCAATTGGCTCTTGGTTAAGTTTAGGGCAGATTTCAAAATCCTCCTTTTAACAATAAAACCTTAAATGGCCAAGGTCTGAACTTACTTGTCTGAACTTATTATGATTTACAAACAAGAACGTACATTAAGATCTCAAGATGCCGGTCTGCTTATGATTCCAAGGATTAATAAAATAACAGTTGGAGGTCAAGCTTTTAGTTACAGGGTCCCTAATCTGTGGAATGGTCTGCCTGCTACTATAAGAGATGCCCCTTTGGTCTCAGCTTTCAAATCCCAGCTGAAGACTCTACTTCAGTTTAGCATAACCTGACTAGAGCTGCTGATTAACTGTACAGACTGCATCTCTATTGTTAGTCATTAGCACTAAAACATAAGTAATATGACAGTTCTAATTTGTTACTAACCCTCATCTATTCTGTTTCTCTTCTCGGTACTCAAATGTGGCACTTGGTGCCACTGCCCTACTGCCAAGTTGTTTTGCCTGCCTAAGGTAAAGTCATCTCTGATGGAGGATCGCAGGAATCGGTGGGTAGAACGGTCCTTTCATTGGATTGGCTGGTCCAGCGCTGACTCAGCTGTGAAATGGCTTTAGGCGGAGGCAGCTTGATGACTGAGGTCTCCAGGACTCAACAAATCCAAATTATATTATGTAATATCATCTACTGCTGAATTCTGCTCTGTACTTGTAATATTTCCATTGCACCATTATATTATATTGTGGATTACTTATGTTCTGTTCTATGTTTTGTATTTACTTTCTTTTTTGACACCCACTGCACTCCCAGCATACCTGGAAAGGGGTCTCTTTTTGAAGTGTTTTTACTAAGGTTTCTTCCATTTTTTCCCTACTAGGGTTTTTTTTTGTTTTTGAGTTTTTCGTTGTCTCCTTAGAGAGTCAAGGCTAAAAGGCTAGGGGGCTGTCAAGAAGTAGGGCCTGTTAAAGCCCATTACAGCACTCCTTATGTGATTTTGGGCTATACAAAAATAAATTGCATTGTATTGTATGGTAAATGTGTATGATTAGCAGTAAGCAGTGTAGGCACAGGTACAGACAACACTGGATACTAAAGGGAGCAGTTACCTTGCTGCCATTGTCATCTGTCTGCTCATTAAGAAGCATTTTTTTACAAATTAGAAGGCCGGTGACTATGACACTGAATTATCTGCTCCTCTTCATCATTCAATGATGTCAGCTAATGGATGTACTGTAATTAAGGAAGCAACCTGTGTGGAACAGGGTCAATTAAAAATAAAAAATTGAATACCTAAGCATTTCAAGTACATGCTTCAGATTTTTTTAGAATTAAACATTAAAAAGGACAACCCACTAAGCAATGTGATCAGTTATAGTAAGAATTAAGCACTAATCATGAAATAACTTTAGATAAAACCCGCAGACACAGGAGTTCAGAAAGACTGAAGCCAAGAATCTTTGTCATAAAATCTGCAGACTAATATTTAAATACCTCAGGGTTCTGGTTCTGAACTGAGCATTTATGGGTGAGAAAAGAAGCAGACTAAAAATAATTCAATAGTGATTTCAACAAGTAATGTGGAAGTAATATATCCTAAGTGTACAATCAATGGGGAATGATTAAATCTAAAATTTAAGTATGTTTAGGACATAGTACTCACTGTCTGACCTTGACTAAATCACTTAACCTGTCTGTTTTTTTGGAGAAAGGCATCAGCCAAATATACAATAATAATAAAATCATCATTATACATTGTCTTTAGTAGACAAGAGGCTAACAACTTCTTGGAAAGTTTTCTGTATAAAGAGAGATCTGGATTTTATAGGCATGCATATTCCTCGTTAAATTTAGAAATCCATCCATCCTTCCAGCCATCTTTTAAACCTGCTTATCCTGAGCAGGGTCATAGGGAAACTTAATTCTATCTAATCAGTTTATTTTGTAAGACTTCTAGTTCACTTTTTTGTGCATAGAGTAGAAAACAATTTGATTCCACAAATATGTTTTATATGATTTACTGAATGCTGCTGAAGAAATCTCTGGAGTAGAAGTTATGTTAATAAAACCAAACCTACTATATATATATTCTAAACAAAGCTATCTTCAGTTAAGTAGATTGGATTACTATATGTCACCACTGCATTCAGATGGATATGTTATTATAAAAGTATGGTGTCCAACAATTACTATTGTTAATTTTCTAACAGCTACATTTTGGTATTATGGGGCATTGATAAGATTACAATATGTAATATCAATAGTAAGTAAAATCTTTACTTGTCCTACTGTAACATTAATCTTCTATACTATAACAGAAAGCCAAAACAGCTCACTGATAAATTATAATAAAAACAGGGGTACAATAATAGATAGATAGATAGATAGATAGATAGATAGATAGATAGATAGATAGATAGATAGATAGATAGATAGATAGATAGATAGATAGATTATTTATTTATTTATTTATTAATTTTTATTAATGATTCCATACAAATAGATCAATTTATAACCAAACAAAATTGAAGACAAATCAAACCCCACCCCTGAGAAGGAGAGCTTAGCTGATAGATAGATAGATAGATAGATAGATAGATAGATAGATAGATAGATAGATAGATAGATAGATAGATAGATAGATAGATAGATAGATAGATAGATAGATAGATAGATAGATAGATAGATACTTTATTTGTCCCCAGGGGGAAATTTGGTGGGGTTTTTTTTTGCATAAATAAATAAATAGATACACACACACACCCCAGAATGAATAAAAAGCAATAAAATAAAAATGAATGAAAACTTAAGATATTACGTAGACATATTGCTGTTGTTATATAGGAGCCCCCCATAGAATTTCTTGACACACTTCCACAGAATAATTTGTTAGCTGAAAGTCCTCTGTGTTAGTATGTCAGAGAGAGAATGTGCAGCATTGTTCATAATGTTACTTGGCTTTGTTTTAATTCTCCCCTTTGTAACTACTTCCACAGTGTTCAGAGTATGTCCTGTAACTGAGCCTGCCTTTTTAATTAACGTGTTGATTTGGTGGGCCTCTCTTGAAGTGATGTTACCAGCTCAACACACCATAGCACAGAACATCGCACTGGCCATCACAGAATTACAGAAGATGTAAAGGATGTCACTTCCCACATTAAAGGAGCGCAGTCTCCTGAGATAAAAGAGCCTGCTCTGCCTTTTCTTATATAGTTCCTCTGTGTTTTGAGACCAGTCCTACCTGTCATTGACATGGACTCATAAGTACATGTAGGGGTGGACCACCTCTAAATCCACTCCTTGAAAAGTGACCAGACATAATGGCTCTTTGGTGCGGTGAAAGTCAATAACCGTTTCCTTGGTTTTGCCGATGTGCAGACAATTCTCTTTTCTCCAAGAAACAAAGTCCTGCACCTGACTTCTCTACTCTCTCTCATCTCCTTTATCAATACACCCCATAAGTGCAGAATGAAGTCATCAGGGTCAAACATTGAAAACTCACTCTTCAGTTTGGCCAGTGATTCTTCCTCTCTCTGTTGGGGGTCTGCTGTGGTACCTCACACCTCCTCCTCTTAACTTCTCAAAACAGAAGATTTGTCTGATAATTTATGCAGATAGGGAAATAGGAGGGTGCTTGTTGAGGTTTAGATGGACTGTTCATCAGTTTTTGATGTTATTATTTCTTAAATTGGTTTGACTTGTTGTGTACTTCCTCCAGCTTTTTATACTATTAAAAATGACATAATAAAAATTGTTCTTATATTGAATATTCTATATACATTATATTGCTGTTATTAATAGCATGTCTCTTAGTTTGCTTGGGTTTTTACAGATAATCCAGTTCTCCATCCACATACCTAAGATGTGCATATTTGGTTCATTGTCGATTTTAAATTGACCTGGTGGCATGACTCTCTTTTCAAGAACAGAGCCATGCCACCTAGGAAATTTCTAGATACCCCAATATGGTGGAACATTTCTAGTAGACCAACTACTGTGACTGACAGTTTCAAAATGTTACTGATTCCACATTCAAATATATTGTGTAAAAGAGAGTTGCACCATCTAAGAGGAAACAAGCACTGGGCAACGCCTCCAACGCAGTTCAAAACCAAAAAGAGCAAAAATTCCAATGATTCCATCAGATCCTCCATTCAGTTTAAAACGCCTACGGTTTCCTGTCACACTTAGTTTTGCCATCTCTATCAACAAAGAGCAAGGTCAGTCACTGAAGACATTTGGTTTGAATCTGGACAGGTTTATGTGGGATGGTATAAGACATCTCCATATCTTTGTACAAAGATGCTTTGCAATACTAACAGTACTTTTATGCTTATATGATGGTGTATAATTTGTATTTACTTTTTACCTTTCATTTTGCCTTTCCTGGTAAACTCAGCAGAAAGATACATTTTAGTCTTAAAATGTATTTTAATTCTTAAAATGATTTAAAAACAAGATGAAACCATTTAGCCTATTAAGTTTATAGTTAAGATGTCCCAACATCTAATGGAAACAGCCCAGACTCCACATTTAGGGTTTCGTTTTAGATTTTAATGACTTGTTTGAGGGTGGAAAAGATGCTGTATAAATAAAATACAGTAAATAATGAAATATTGTGTGAAGAAGTGCTTCCTTGCTCCTGTCTTCAATGTACTTGCCCTGCAGTTCCACTATATATACAATCTAAATTCAATTCAGAATCATGGAGGCATGACAGAAACCAACCCAGTCATCAAAGTGCTTGCTCACTCAATTTACATGAATTATAAAGTTACTTACTCTCAATAAACACAGGCGTCTTTAGGAGTTGAATATCCAGAGAAAAGCCCACACAAGCACAGGGAGAGTGTGCAAAGTCCACACTGCTAGTGTGTAGGCCAATATTCAGACCCAAAACACTGGAGCTATGAGATGAGACAACAGGACTAATTACTAACTACCATTTCATAGAGTTTCAGCATAGCTTAAATAAATATATATAAAGCATTTCTTATGATATACTGAGTTGCCAGCTTATTGGGTACACTTCCCATGTTCTCATAAATTCAACATTTGGTATTCTAACACGTCATATATCATGTGACAGTGGTATAAATTAGGCAGACTGGCATTTCTGCCATCAGTTAGTGTTCAACTGAGTGTTGGATTGGGCAAAACAAGTAACCTTAGCTGCTTTGAACATGGCATCATAGTTGGCACTGGTATGTTGAATCTGGCAACTCCCAAATGGCTGTCATGGGTTTTTCAGCCACACAAACATTTATTAAGAATGGTGTGAGAATGGAATGGATTAGAGGAGTCAAAGGAGAATGGTGAGAATTGTTTAAGCAAACAGACGGGCCACAACCAGGCAAATCACATTTGAATTTATCGGTGCGCAAAATGTAATCTCAGAAAACACCATTTGGACGTTGCCTTGAATAGGCTACAACATCTGTAAACAGTGTCAGTTACTGATATTGTTAGTGAATTCAGGAAAGAAAGACTTTAATGATCTTGCAAGCATCAAAACTGGAATGCTGAGGAGTGGGAAATAGTTGCTGGCAACTCCCAAAAGGCTGTCATTGGCTTTTGATACAGAAAAGGATTTAGTGAGAATGGTGTGAAAAGCAAAAGTTATTAGTGATAGGTGACCCTGTGGAAGAGAACAGCCTTTGGATCAGAGGGGTCAAAGTAGAATGGCGAGAATGGTATAAGCAAACAGATGAGCCACAACCAAGCAAATCACCTCCAAATTCAGCACCGGTGGGCAGAATGTCATCTCAGGAAACGCCATGTATTAGACTTTGCCTTGAATGGACTACAATAGTCCTCCTAATTGTTTTGTTGGCTCCACATAAGGAAATTATGATAAACAGAATACCAGTTTGATTGGATAGAGAGAATAAGCAAGCAATGGCTCTATCAGAAAAGCAACGTTAAGTACGACTATATAAGTAAGAGAGACTTGAGAGGTAGGCAGTGTGTTTCGTAAAGGATGATTGCAGATTGACACTTGATGCTGAGAGCTGTAGCTGATGGCTACACTATGAACCCTGTGATATTCTCATTTGTCATATCCTATTAATTGGCTTGGAAAGGGTATATGTAATTTACTGGCAGGTTGCTGCAGGAATCTGATGGGAAGAAAGTGCATCACCTCCTCAGTGTCATTCATTGTCTTGTGTAAAAGCCAGAAGTAGTCAAAAGGTCGATAAAGGTGTCACATATGAGCATCAGAGGCTCACCTCCTAGGCTTATCTGAATGAGATGGAGCACTGCTGCTAACAGTATTGTCTCCTTTTTCATCAATAGCAGTGACCAGATGTCGACTGAGGGCAACTGGCTTTGCCCCTTCTGGTCAGATCACTATTAAAGACCAGATGCCCCAGAGACAGTCATCTCAATTTGGATCTGAACTTCATCCAGAATGGAGCTCCCAGAAAAATCCTGCTCCCTTGACAGTTGTGAAGACTGCCTCTTACTACTATTATTGTGTTAGCTTTTGTGCCATTGCGTTTTCTTTAATAATATTTAAGTTAGGATTAAACAGGGTGACCCGGCCAGCACTGAAACACTTTCCTGAAGTCCTCAAGCTTCCTTCCACCTGTCCACAAAAGCTTAGTTTTATAATACAAGTAGAGAGTTTTCTGTTTCATTGCCACAAAAGCAGGCTACGACAAGTTCATAAAAAATAAATAAGTCACTTCTTTTGTTGTAGTGAGCACCTAGTGTACCTATATATCACTGTGAATTCTTTAGGACTTTACAATTGGTGTCAACAGCTGGGTATGCTATACAACATGAATCATCAGAAATGACAGGCATTTGCGCACAATGGGAGAGCTTGCGTCTGCACAGTTGAGGTCAACAGTGCCAGTGCTAAGGATGCTAGATGCCAGTTCCATCAAGACAAAAAAAAATAACATTACTGAAGAAATGTTTTTATTTGGGCCAGTGTAATTGGGATATTAAAGATTTTGCTGATGTTTTACTGAAGGCATCATAAAGAAAGGAGCTTAGGCTCAAGAACAGTGAAAGGTTCATCTTCAACAATACTAGTTGGGAACACTAATGGAAAGAGATACAATGGTTGCATTTGGAAGTTGTTTCTGTTCTGCCAGAAGTAACAGGATTGTTCTCGCCTTATTCTAGTTCCTAACACGGCCTGAAGAAAATGCTATTCCTAATGTGGAGGCTGAGATGGCAACACAGATCTCGTTGGATGGATTTTTCTGCCTATGTGCCTTTTTTTGGAGTCTTCAAAGAACTGGGAATGACTTTCAAAAGAAAGGTTTTCCCAAGAACTTTATATGGAAAACTCAAAGTATTTGCATCATTTCCTAAATGGATAGATTAGCAGAATGATACATCCTTACACTGTTCAAACAGCTTGCCTTTGCCATGGCTGCAGACCAGCACAGTCTGGAATTAGCAGTTACCTTTAGCTTCTTTGACGTTCAATTTTGGCACTTAGATCTTGACAGGGTGTACTCCAGCTGTGCAGATGTTACTGCAGGGCCATTCTTCTACTCCACTGACTGTCTTGTATGGACCAGAGTATGGACAAGAAATGCTAGACTACCTGTTTGCTAATGTCTGCAAAACATTTTCATTGTGTCCTTACAGGTTTTTCTCTGAAATCTAAAGGATGCACACATTGGGTGAATAAGCAGAATGAGTGAATATGGGTCTGAGCAGGTGTGTTCTATGATGGACTAGTATGCCTGCCTTATGATGCCGAGAAAGGGTTGATTCCTCAAGATCACAACAACTACCTGAATATGCTCAATTTGTTTTGGACTTTACAAATTTCCTCATCTAGGCATTGTAGACTCAGTACTTAGAAAACAGTAGCACCTCCAGAGTTTACTATGTCACGCCAGAATTAAAAAAAAAACTTGATAAACATCAATCAGATGTTTTGTGGTCCATATTTGATCTGTTTCTCCCAGTATTTCACATTTTTGTTTAGATATTTTATTGAAACAGGTGCAAACACAGCCAAGTGTGCTGGTTATTTGTTTGTGTCCTTTGCATCACATTTTTTATTTGGCACCTGGTTTAAATAATTAAATGTACAGTAGCCTGAGGCTGAAGTTGACTAGTTATTCGCAGCTACTTATTTAGCTGGCTGTTGTGCCAACTTTGCCAGTCAATTTGACTCAAGTGCCTGCATTAAGCCAGGCAAATGTCAGCTGCAATTTGAAAAAGGCATCTGTCTTTCTCAAAACTGTGAAACTTAGAGTGGCCCAATGCAATTTATCCCTTTATAGAGCACATTAAACGGCGCAGTAAATCCCATTCATTAGATATGGGAGTAGTACAGTATTTCAACATTGGCACTCCATTTGACCCAGGTACTCATGCTTGGCTGGGCAAAACTCTACTGGAATTTAAAACAGAAGTTTGCCTTTTCCCAAGACTGTGCAAATTAGAGTGGCTAAACAGCATGTATGCCTTAATAGTGCCCATTAAACCTCACAGTAAATCCCATTAATTAAACACCAGAGTATGCCAACTTTGCCAGTCCTTAGGACCATGTGCCTACATTGAGCCAAGCAAACTGCAATTTTTTTAAAAAAAGGCATCTGTCTTTTCTCAAAACTATGAAAATTTGGGTAGCCCAAAGCCATTTAACCCTTTACAATGTTCATTAAACATCGTAATATGCCAGCTTTGTCAGTCCATTTTACCCAGGTATTCGCATTTGGCCGAGTAAAACTCAACTGCATTTTATAAAAGGAGTCTGCCTTTTACTCACACTGTGAAAATTAGGGTGGCTGAAAGACATGTAAGCCTTTATTGCCCATTAAACTCCAGGGTAAATCCCATTCATTGGATACGGGACTATATCCAATTTGGCAGTTCATTTGATCCATGTAACTGCAACTGTAACTGGGCTGGGCAAAACTCACCGGCAGTTTAACAAAGGCAGCTGTCTTGTCAAAAAACTGTGAAACTTAAATTGGCCTAACGTGATATAATTCATTTGTACTCTTTCAAGTCCAAAATGTGGAATATTGATTTTTTTCAAATAATGGATCGATTTTATTGACAGAAATCTAATAATATATATAGTGCATCTGGAAAGTATTCACAGCGCATCACTTTTTCCACATTTTGTTATGTTACAGCCTTATTCCAAAATGGATTAAATTAATTTTTTCCTCAGAATTCTACACACAACACCTCATAATGACAATGTGAAAAAAGTTTACTTGAGGTTTTTGCAAATTTATTAAAAATAAAAAAACTGAGAAAGCACATGTACATAAGTATTCACAGCCTTTGCTCAATACTTTGTCGATGCACCTTTGGCAGCAGTTACAGCCTCAAATCTTTTTGAATATGATGCCACAAGCTTGGCACACCTATCCTTGGCCAGTTTCGCCCATTCCTCTTTGCAGCACCTCTCAAGCTCCATCAGGTTGGATGGGAAGCGTCGGTGCACAGCCATTTTAAGATCTCTCCAGAGATGTTCAATCGGATTCAAGTCTGGGCTCTGGCTGGGCCACTCAAGCACATTCACAGAGTTGTCCTGAAGCCACTCCTTTGATATCTTGGCTGTGTGCTTAGGGTCGTTGTCCTGCTGAAAGATGAACCGTCGCCCCAGTCTGAGGTCAAGAGCACTCTGGAGCAGGTTTTCATCCAGGATGTCTCTGCACATTGCTGCAGTCATCTTTCCCTTTATCCTGACTAGTCTCCCAGGGATGGTATTGGCCTGATGATGAGCGGTGCCTGGTTTCATCCAAACGTGACGCCTGGCATTCACATCAAAGAGTTCAATCTTTGTCTCATCAGACCAGAGAATTTTCTTTGTCATGGTCTGAGAGTCCTTCAGGTGCCTTTTGGCAAAGTCCAGGCGGGCTGCCATGTGCCTTTTACTAAGGAGTGGCTTCCGTCTGGCCACTCTACCATACAGGCCTGATTGGTGGATTGCTGCAGAGATGGTTGTCCTTCTGGAAGGTTCTCCTCTCTCCACAGAGGACCTCTGAAGCTCTGACAGAGTGACCATCGGGTTCTTGGTCACCTCCCTGACTAAGGCCCTTCTCCCCCGATCGCTCAGTTTAGATGGCTGGCCAGCTCTAGGAAGAGTCCTGGTGGTTTCGAACTACTTTCACTTATGGATGATGGAGGCCACTGTGCTCATTGGGACCTTCAAAGCAGCAGAAATTGTTCTGTAACCTTCCCCAGATTTGTGCCTCGAGACAATCCTGTCTCGGAGGTCTACAGATAATTCCTTTGACTTCATGCTTGGTTTGTGCTCTGACATGAACTGTCAACTGTGGGACCTTATATAGACAGGTGTGTGCCTTTCCAAATCATGTCCAGTCAACTGAATTTACCACAGGTGGACTCCAATTAAGCTACAGAAACATCTCAAGGATGATCAGGGGAAACAGGAAGCACCTGAGCTCAATTTTGAGCTTCATGGCAAAGGCTGTGAATACTTATGTACATGTGCTTTCTCAATTTTGTTATTTTTAATAAATTTGCAAAAATCTCAAGTAAACTTTTTTCACGTTGTTATTATGGGGTGTTGTGTGTAGAATTTTGAGGAAAAAAATGAATTTAATCCATTTTGGAATAAGGCTGTAACATAACAAAATGTGGAAAAAGTGATGCGCTGTGAATACTTTCCGGATGCACTGTACAATGCAGAATGTTGTGTCTTGCTGTTAGCGTTGAATAGGTAACTGGTTTGCACAAGTTATATGATTAAAGTAAACCGATGGAAGCGAATAAACAGCTATGAGCAAATAAGTAACCAATCGTGTAAGTCGCTAAGAATAAATAGCTAACTTCAGCGCGGTGCTGAAACAAAATAGGGAGTCCCTCGATCCCCGCTGCCCCATCTGATTCAGAGCGCATATTAAATTCAAGATTTTAAAATTAATCATTGTTAACATGTATCATCTTTCCTCATAAAACTAAAAATTCTCCCAGAAATCCAAACTACACATTTTTTAGACGCTAGGATAATCTAAGATTTATGGATTTCATTCGAAAAAGCACCTTCTAAATTTAATCATAATGCAATAGTAAATGTTTTTTCTTAAACTAACTTGAATGAAAATGGTTATAACTTCAAATGTCATCATCAGTGACGATATGGAAGGGCGAGTGGAATATAATGCCTATTTCACATCCAGTCATCGAGTCCGCTACAAAGCAAACTGTTGCGTATTTCCCCACTGTGGGCTGCTACTGGCTCGTTAATGAAATCACTCGATTCCTATTGGTGTTTTGTCTGTTCCCTTAATCCCACACCACTCCTCTCCCAGACAGCTTTTGCCAGTCGTCTATAGAGCACCGGAAGATTGCCAACTTCCAAGGAAGAAGAGGCAATATGGGAATGATGAGGTCATGTTCGATGTATCTCTGCCAGTCTTAAAAATGCCGAGTCGGGCATTGTCGTTGTGTGCTCTTTTTTTAATCAGCCAATCATTGAAAAGCAAAACCCGCCTATGCCTTCTTGCCTATGGAGGAGATGGACGACAGTCATGGCTTCCTTGCTTCGGGATTGGCAGAGAGAAGGTTAGACTCATTAGCTCTCCTGTCGACTCCCATGTGGGCGGTCGCAAATTTCGCTAGCTTGACATTGTTGTTGTTGTTGATGTGTGAATTACTTCACAGGGCTTTGTTGTTTATTTGGCTCTTTAAATTAATCAAAAAGAAGAGTTGCTGAGGCATTTCTCGTGGAAGTTACAGTTGCAGTGGCTCCACTGGGATGCAAGTGATCATGGAAAATTCAGGCCTGGGGCGGCTTACGGTAGGTACTGCTATAGTTTTGGTGCATTTTTTTCTGGAGTTGGGTCAGTTTTTTTTGGCCTAATTGCGGACAGAGTTTGACACCACTCAGTGATGGAGGATTAGCGCACTTGCGTACTGCCAGAATCGCAGTACAGAAGCATACCTTTGTAAACGTGCAGCTGCCCTGTACTGCGCCTGTGTAAGTCCGAAAACCGGGGGCAGCGTGTTGTAAAAAGAGAAGATTAAAAAAAAAAAAACACCCAACAACGTTTCGGCCTGTTCAACTTGTGTGAACTGTAAGCATGGCACTGGACGACTCACCAGCGGACTTAACGGACTGCTAACACGTTTAGCCATTTTTTCACATTACTCGTTGAGCTTTCTAAAGTGTTTATTATTGTCACGTTAATGTAGTGGAAGTGCTGATAAGTTCACACTGTACAACTTAGGTTTGAAAGTCGAGGACTGTAGTAACGAATGTTTTTGACAACTATATTAAATGGTTATATTATTTTTTTCGCTGGGTGGCTTTAGAGTGGGTTGGTTTACAGTCTCTGGAAATGATGACACACGCGTTTGGGCGAAAATGAATGACACATTGAAAAGCGTCTCTTAAGGGCTTAAGTATTCAGCCTACGTGTCTTGATCTGCGTTCCACAGTATCTGCAGGAATGTACATTCCTGGACTTGAAAATCAGTCATTTTCAATATTTTCCTCACACATTAGAAACCTTCACGTACAGCACCATAATCTGAGACGAATTATTAAGTCAAGCACCAATAGGCGTATGTAGCCATTTTAATGGCGCATAGCATTTTACAAATACGGTAACTCTTAAAGGTAACCCCCCGGAGAGGTGAAGTGGCTTGTTTCAAGTCACATAGGAAAGTAGGATTTAAAACTGATGCTCTTTTTAGAATAGTTTTACTACAGATTAATATATTGGCAGTAATGAGATTATGGTGAAAGTGTAAAACAAAATTAGCTAAAAAGTTTAATGGCATTAAAATTGGAGTGATCTTTATTACACTGCTACAGCGTTGGTTGTTTCGGGGTCTTTTCTAGCTTTTGTGGAGTTTTTAACCAGAAATCATAATTACTGAATCACCCATATCAAGACAGCCTGTATGTTAATAGTAATTTCTATAGGACAGACCTTTTCTGCTGTTCTTCATGCCTCACGCAGCCTGTCAACTTTTCATTTACAGTACTCTGAAGTAAAGATACTGAACTCTCGATCAGTGGTTCTCAGGTTCACTCTTAGGGCCCCCTGTGGCTGTCGGTATTTGTTCCAACCAGTTTCTCAGTCGGTCAGTCATTGTTACCTTTAGTTGATCTCGTTGTTTGTACTGTTTATTTCCATTTACAAAAACCGCAGTAGTGTCAGAATAACATAAGACATTATGACATATTTGCATTCTTTCTGTGTTTTTAAAATTTTTACTTTGTTTTATTTTTGAAATTCACTTTTTCTGTGGCATTTGCTTTCTTAATTGTACCAGAATTTCGTCAATTAATGAGGAACAGAGCAGACACCAGTGCAAATGACTCTGAATTTGCAAATATTTAAATGTTACACACTTAGGTGCTTAATAGATAGATAGATAGATAATAGTAAATAATTGTATATAACCAGTACATTTAAAACCTTCAACATTTTTTTAAAAGGGAAAAGTATGAATTCTTGCCCATTTAGTACATATACTGTGAATTTCCCCTTGGGATTAATAAAGTATCTATCTATCTGTCTATCTACATTGCTAATTCATTCAGTAATAATATAGAATAAGATGATTGGAATTTCAGGATGGATGCAAAAAACTTGGAAACTGGGAAATAATGGCTTGCTTATTTAAGGAAGCAGTCCAAATAAGAGAAAAAATGAGTTGGGTTAAACCTATGTCCACAGGGGTTCCCCCAGGCATTGCTCTAGATTATGTTTATTTTAGAAAAATATTTTAAAAACAGCCCTTGGGTCCATGCACTCATTTCCCACCTTCTTATTTCATTACTACATATTGGGGAACCCGAGATCCAGGATAGGGCCAGTACAGAAAAAAAAAAATGGTTACGATATTGCACATTACATGTTTAAATACATTTTGGGTGTGTCAACAAATGGACTGGCACATAATCAGGTGTTGGTTCCTGCCTCTTGCATAGTAGTGCATACATTAATAGTAGTGGTACATTAATTAGTAAAGTCTTTATAATTTGGGAGAACTTAGAATGTTAAAGGAAAAAAGTTATTTAAAGCCTAAGAAATATAAAATAGATGAGTGAAAGTGAAGAAACAGAACTCCCAGGTATTTTGTCCTTATAGATCTGTTGTTAGAATTTTACACATTTTTTCCAAAAATAACTAGAGGAATTTGCTTTAATTTGACAGTAGAATCAATATTTTACAAAAACAACAAGGGTGCTTTTAGTAGATAAATTTAAAAACATGGACAGCTAATTATTTTAAAACTTGCTCATACTTGTTGAATGTATAATTGAAAATCTAATGTGCCATCATGCCCCCAGAGCACAAGTAGGTGTGTAACTAACTATGAACACTCTGCAGCTTGACAGGTGTATATATGAAAAGATTTATATATTTTGAACTGGCATGGTACAAGTCATAGTCTACTCTTTATAAATTGCAGCAAATAAATTGCCGCAAATAAAGCAGCTTGTTTTCATCCATTTTCATAACCTGTTTCAAAAATGAAACTGAACTATTAACTAGCATGTGGAACATTTTAAAGAATGGAAAAAGTAATAAGACAAAATAATGATTGTGTTGTTGTTTATTTTTCATTTGTATGCCTATCTATATAGACAGTATTTACCATTTTATATTGTATAAATCAAATTGGAAAGTTTTTTAATAATGAAAAGATGAAATTACAGAAATTTAAACGAAAGTAAAATGAATGGAATCTGATCCTGTATCTCCTGACAGAAAATTTAGAAGTACTCTCATATTACATTATCATTAAACATCCTGCATTTCTTAAAGCTCCAGCAGGAAACTTAATCAAAAAAGAAAAGGTTTTACATAGTCCGTTTAGGAGCAATTCCTTAATTTAAAGGTACAGTAGACCATTTCTTGTGTTATGCTATTAATTTTCTGTAATCAAAAGCACTTTGTATTTCTTGCGCAGACATTTATTTGACAACTTTTTTAAGTATAACTATTACCTTGCCACTAACATATTTATTTATATGTTTTATTTAATATATATGAGGTGGCAGTAAGTTGTTCAGTATTTAATGCTACTGCCATACAACATCAAGGACTGAGGTTTAATTCCTGGCCTGTCCACATGTTTTGTTTTTGTTTTAGTTCAGTTTCCTTGAGCATCCCTATGACATGGTTGTTAGGTTAACTGCACACTGTAATATACATAAACTGCTTAAGCCCAATATAATAAAAAAAATAACATTTTATAAGATTTCAGGTTGTCTTTGTACATATACCTTTTAAATATAGAAAAGATGAGTAAAGCAAGAACTAGACTTGTTTTTTCCCTTTATCTGTTACAGTAATTTTCTTTCATTCTTTTGAACATAGAACTGAAACCATAGTCACATCAAGAGAGTTAAGGAGTGGAGGTGAGTGACTAGAGAGGCAAGTTAAAAACAACTAGATATCCCTAAGTTAATAATGTGTCTTGGTCACCGTCCAATGATAAAGACTGTCTTCCTCTTTAAGTTTACTCTCAATAGCTACCAGAATGTTTTTCTTTATGGTTAATTATTTAACTCTAGGACTGCACTGTGGTGAAGTTTTTAGAACTGCTGCTTCAAATATCTGGTCTGGTGTTTGCATTTTGTTCCTATGTCTACTTGTGCTCTTCTCCCACATCTCAAAGATGATCTAGTTATTTTAAAGAGTGATTCGAAATTGATTCTGTGTGAGGGTTAGTGTGGCCGTGTATGTGAGTAGGCCTTATGATTGTCATGTGCCTTGTTCAGGGCTATTTTCTACCTTGAGCCCAGTGATGCTGGGATTGGCTTTGGCCCTCCTTGACCCTGAATTGGACTAAGCAAGCTTGAGAATGTTCATGTTATTATGTACATATGAAAACTGGATTTGTACAGTGCTGGAAGAATAGATAAGAGACAAATTTTCTGTACTTGGAACCTGTTTCCTCTTTGTTATGCTTGTATAATGTGGCATGTAAATATGATAAAGTTGTTTGCCAATCCATTAATTGTGTAATCCACCTGATGAGTGCTGCATTGGCCAGAGACTATCCCAACTAAACTCGCTATAAAACAGGGTCTATGGCTGCATGTAGCACAAGTCCATTACAGGACACATTCACAAATACACTCATACTGGACCAGTGTGGAGTTGGCACATACTGGACCAGTGTGGAGTTGGCAGTTTGCCTAACATGCAAGATTGTTGCTTTGCACAATTCTATAGTTTTAATTGCTGTTTTTATTATTACATAGGAGTGGAGAAAAACCCTGAGCATGCTTTTTGTGGAAACTTTCCATTCTCAGAGTTCAGTGTAGTTCATCAAAAAGCCCTTAGAGTGGACAAAGATTTTCTGAAAAATGGATTTACTCAGTTTTCACTGTGCTTATTTAGACCTTGCTCAGTTTAGACCATTACTTGTGATGTGTGTTTGTTAAAGTAGTTTCTTACGCATGCACCTTGTCTTTATGGTTTCTGTTTCCCTGTGTTATGTGCATCAATCCTTATCTCATTGAGAATGTGCTAATTACGGAACTGCTTTCCCTTTCAGTATAGTATTAGTCATGATTTTTGCATTTGCAAAGTCAAGTGTCTTCTGAAAATGAGGTAAAAAAAAATGAATTTGCATCTAATGTCATAATTCACAAACTGAGTACTCTCCTTCATAGGGACACCTAAAGCATCTGAATGGATGCAGACATTTCTAATATCAGATGCAATTTTTTAAGTTTGTTTTTTCCCTTTATACCAAGAATGATTTAATCTTCAGCAAAGTATTGGTATTAATCCTCACAACATTATTCACATTTTAGAAGTGGCCTCTGATTTAGTTGAAAGGTACATTTGGGATGAGATTACACACAGTGATAATACATTTGAGTCCAGTATCTTTCTTTTAATAAGGTTTTTATAGTATTTATATAAAGCCACTAAATTTCGCAGTATTAGTTGGACTGTGTGCAGTTTCATTAAGTTTAAGTCCCTTAATTAATTGTAACGTATTTATCATAATAAAGGGGTTTTGATCCACATTGAAGACCTCACTTTCAATAAACCAAATGAAAAAGTGGTCTGGTTAATCCATTTATTCATTCCCTGCACTATTAACAGGAGATGACTACTTAGTTTATGTGAACATACCAGTCAAATTAAATTACGGTACTCTCATGTTATGCTGCTACCTCCCTTACCTATACAAATGAGAACACAGCTGTTAGTGTATAACTTTGTAGTGAATTGCTTGCAAGGAGAACAAGTTTAGGAAGATATTTAGCATTTTCACATTAATAAATTTGTAAGCATTAAAGGCAGTAATATTTAAACAATTATAATGTATCCTGATCTCGTTAAGCAGTGTCTGGATGGCATTGATTTTGTTTAAATTCATTTATTATTCATAAATATAGTCTGACCAACAGTGTTGTGTGTCTCTTCCACTTTGGACGGAACCCTCTTGACTCCTGAGTTCAGCTAACACATGCACGCACATACACAGAGACTCCTGGACTTATGAAATGAAGTAAAATCCCTATTCAAAGTTATCTGTGTAGTAAAATCTTAAGAGGTGTAATTTACATACACTCAGAGTTCAAGATTTTATGTTAATTGAAAATCTAATTATCTGAAACTATGCAGAAAATCATCAGAATTTAAATTGCATTAAAATAATTATTAAAGTAAAAATGTGTTGCAAACAGGACTTTTGACATCCACTCTCCATTTACCAGTGGTTGTGAAAATTACAATATGATAGAAACTTGATGACAGAGCAGGTGGCACACTGGATTGTCACTGGGGTGGTGATGTGTGATTTCAATACAAATAAAATTTGATTCACATTCGACATGCCTGATATTGCATAAGGAACAGATTCCAGCACACCAAGCCTTATCCAGCATATAATAAAGTCACTATATCACTATATACAGTTAGGTTTATAAATATTTGGACAGAGACAACTTTTTTCTAATTTTGGTTCTGTACATTACCATAAAGAATTTTAAATGAAACAACTCAGATGCAGTTGAAGCGCAGACTTTCAGCTTTAATTCAGTGGGGTAACAAAACGATTGCATAAAAATGTGAGGTAACTAAAGCATTTTTTTAACACAATCCCTTCATTTCAGGGGCTCAAAAGTAATTGGACAATTGACTCAAAGGCTATTTCATGGGCAGGTGTGGGCAAGTTCGTCGTTATGTCATTATCAATTAAGCAGATAAAAGGCCTGGAGTTGATTTGAGGTGTGATGCTTGCATGTGGAAGGTTCATTGCAGTAATGTACAGAACCAAAATTAGAAAAAAGTTGTCTCTGTCCAAATATATATGGACCTAACTGTATTGATCAAACGCATATGATCTTCCATCCATCCATTGTCTCCCGCTTATCCGAGGTCGGGTCGCGGGGGCAGCAGCTTGAGCAGAGATGCCCAGACTTCCCTCTCCCCGGCCACTTCTTCTAGCTCTTCCGGGAGAATCCCAAGGCGTTCCCAGGCCAGTTGAGAGACATAGTCCCTCCAGCGTGTCCTGGGTCTTCCCTGGGGCCTCCTCCCGGTTGGACGTGCCCGGAACACCTCACCAGGGAGGCGTCCAGGAGGCATCCTGATCAGATGCCCGAGCCACCTCATCTGACTCCTCTCGATGCGGAGGAGTAGCGGCTCTACTCTGAGCCCCTCCCGGGTGACTGAGCTTCTCACCCTATCTTTAAGGGAAAGCCCAGACACCCTGCGGAGGAAACTCATTTCAGCCGCTTGTATTCGCGATCTCGTTGTTTCGGTCACTACCCATAGTTCATGACCATAGGTGAGGGTAGGAACATAGATTGACTGGTAAATTGAGAGCTTCGCCTTGCGGCTCAGCTCCTTTTTCACCACGACAGACCGATGCAGCGCCCGCATTACTGCGGATGCCGCACCGATCCGCCTGTCGATCTCACGCTCCATTCTTCCCTCACTCGTGAACAAGATCCTGAGATACTTGAACTCCTCCACTTGAAGCAGGATCTCGCTACCAACCCTGAGAGGGCACTCCACCCTTTTCCGGCTGAGGACCATGGTCTCGGATTTGGAGGTGCTGATTCTCATTCCAGCCGCTTCACACTCGGCTGCGAACCGATCCAGAGAGAGCTGAAGGTCACGGCCTGATGAAGCAAACAGGACAACATCATCTGCAAAAAGCAGTGACCCAATCCTGAGCCCACCAAACCGGACCCCCTCAACGCCCTGGCTGCGCCTAGAAATTCTGTCCATAAAAGTTATGAACAGAATCGGTGACAAAGGGCAGCCCTGGCGGAGTCCAACTCTCACTGGAAACGGGTTCGACTTACTGCCGGCAATGCGGACCAAGCTCTGGCACCGATCGTACAGGGACCGAACAGCCCTTATCAGGGGGGCCGGTAACCCATACTCTCGGAGTACCCCCCACAGGATTCCCCGAGGGACACGGTCGAATGCCTTTTCCAAGTCCACAAAACACATGTAGACTGGTTGGGCAAACTCCCATGCACCCTCCAGGACCCTGCTAAGGGTATAGAGCTGGTCCACTGTTCCGCGACCAGGACGAAAACCACACTGTTCCTCCTGAATCCGAGGCTCGACTATCCGACGGACCCTCCTCTCCAGGACCCCTGAATAAACTTTTCCAGGGAGGCTGAGGAGTGTGATCCCTCTGTAGTTGGAACACACCCTCCAGTCCCCCTTCTTAAAGAGGGGGATCACCACCCCGGTCTGCCAATCCAGAGGCACTGTCCCTGATGTCCATGCGATGTTGCAGAGGCGTGTCAACCAAGACAGTCCTACAACATCCAGAGCCTTGAGGAACTCCGGGCGTATCTCATCCACCCCCGGGGCCCTGCCACCAAGGAGTTTTTTGACCACCTCGGTGACCTCAGTCCCAGAGATGGGGGAGCCCACCTCTGAGTCCCCAGGCTCTGCTTCCTCATTGGAAGGCATGTTAATGGGATTGAGGAGGTCTTCGAAGTACTCCCCCCACCGACCCACAACGTCCCGAGTCGAGGTCAGCAGCGCACCATCCCCACCATATACAGTGTTGACACTGCACTGCTTCCCCTTCCTGAGACGCCGGATGGTGGACCAGAATCTCCTCGAAGCCGTCCGAAAGTCGTTCTCCATGGCCTCCCCAAACTCCTCCCACACCCGAGTTTTTGCCTCAGCAACCACCAAAGCCACATTCCGCTTGGCCTGCCGGTACCTATCAGCTGCCTCCAGGGTCCCACAGGACAAAAGGGTCCTGTAGGACTCCTTCTTCAGCTTGACGGCATCCTTCACCACCGGTGTTCATCAACGGGTTCGGGGATTGCCGCCACGACAGGCACCGACCACCTTACGGCCACAGCTCCGGTCAGCCGCCTCAACAATAGAGGCACGGAACATGGCCCATTCGGACTCGATGTCCCCCACCTCCCTCGGGACATGGTCGAAGTTCTGCCGGAGGTGGGAGTTGAAGCTACTTCTGACAGGGGGCTCTGCCAGACGTTCCCAGCAGACCCTCACAACACGTTTGGGCCTACCACGCCTGACCGGCATCCTCCCCCACCATCGAAGCCAACTCACCACCAGGTGGTGATCAGTTGACAGCTCCGCCCCTCTCTTCACCCGAGTGTCCAAGACATGTGGCCGCAAGTCAGACGACACGACCACAAAGTCGATCATCGAACTGAGGCCTAGGGTGTCCTGGTGCCAAGTGCACATATGAACACCCCTATGCTTGAACATGGTGTTCGTTATGGACAATCCGTGACGAGCACAGAAGTCCAATAACAAAACACCGCTCGGGTTTAGATCGGGGGGGCCATTCCTCCCAATCACGCCCTTCCAGGTCTCACTGTCATTGCCCACGTGAGCATTGAAGTCTCCCAGCAGAATGAGGGAGTCCCCAGAAGGTATGCCCTCTAGCACCCCCCTCCAGGGACTCCAAAAAGGGTGGGTACTCCGAACTGCTGTTCGGTGCATACGCACAAACAACAGTTAGGACCCGTCCCCCCCACCCGAAGGCGAAGGGAGGCTACCCTCTCGTCCACCGGGGTAAACCCCAATGTACAGGCTCCAAGTCGGGGGGCAATAAGTATACCCACACCCGCTCGGCGCCTCTCACCGGGGGCAACTCCAGAGTGGTACAGAGTCCAGCCCCTCTCAAGGAGATTGGTTCCAGAGTCCAAGCTGTGCGTCGAGGTGAGTCCGACTATATCTAGCCGGAACCTCTCAACTTCGCACACTAGCTCAGGCTCCTTCCCCTTCAGAGAGGTGACATTCCACGTCCCAAGAGCCAGCTTCTGTAGCCGAGGATCGGACCGCCAAGGTCCCCACCTTCGGCCACCACCCAACTCACACTGCACCCGACCTCCTTGGCCCCTCCCATAGGTGGTGAGCCCATGGGAAGGGGGACCCACGTTGCCTCTTCGGGCTGTGCCCGGCCGAGCCCCATGGGTGCAGGCCCGGCCACCAGGCGCTCGCCATCGAGCCCCACCTCCAGGCCTGGCTCCAGAGTGGGGCCCCGGTGACCCGCGTCCAGGCAAGGGAAAACGGCGTCCAAAGTTTTCATTCATCATAGAAGGTTTGAACCGCTCTTTGTCTCATCCCTCACCTAGGACCAGTTTGCCTTGGGTGGCCCTACCAGGGGCATAAAGCCCCGGACAACAGAGCTCCTAGGATCATTGGGACACGCAAACCCCTCCACCACGATAAGGTGGCGGTTAAAGGAGGGGAGTGGCGGTTAAAGGAGGGGCGCATATGATCTATCACCAGTATATGCTCTAGTTCATGCAAACAGAAAACCAAAACACCCACATTATTTTTGATTCACAAATGTGCCTAAGAGTGCAAAAGCATCCAATTACAACAAAAAAAAGGTATGAAGAAGGTACTATAAACAGTGTCCACCATATACCTTTATAGTGCATTTTTTTGGTACACCAAAATTAGGATTTGGTCATTGTTATGCAAACATTGCATTTAAGTAAATGCACTGTTTTGAGTGTTACTATTCTCTTCTGCAAGGCTTTGTCTGTGAGAACAGTTTGTGCCATCCTGTTAACTTAAAATAGCCCATGAACATGCTGTAATTTTGCTGATACATGTTGTGCAATTGAGAACTGTTTTCTCTAGGTGACCTGTTAGTAAGGCATAGCCAGATAGCTCAATATTGCAATGCATGTCTGGTTAAAACTTTTTATTGACAACCTTTTAAGGACACAAAATAGGCTTGCCAACTAAATCCATGTCAGGAGCAAAATTTTTGTTGCTTTGTTCAGGTGTCTGCTGTTAGTTGCTTTCTCTGTTAGGGAATTTTTCTTGCAAAACACAAAAAGTGTTTGGCTTTTATATGTACTGTAAAGGAAAGCAATACACAGAAAAAACTATGCCGATTTCTCTGCTGGTTTACCAGCTCTTTGACCTGATTATGGCTTGGAAATGTACATCAGGATTCTTTTGCTTTTCTGACATAACATCTGAAGCAGAAGTGACCATATGAAAAACCAGTCTGTTTCATTGTTTTGATGTATCACTGAAAAGGTGTTCACGAAAACTGAAAGATGCAATATTGAATATCACATGGCTATACTTGGAAATTGGCAGCAAGAATTCAATTCCATGAAAGATCAGATCAGGTGTATCAGACCCCACGTTTATGTTGTGGGCTAAATTGCTGAAAAGCTGGGAAGACTTACAGCTAGAAATTATTATAGTTCGCACATAACATTGATTTTTGCCTATGCCTAGTGATATCCTTGAAAGAAAATTACATTGTCAAAGCCTTAGCTGCTTCTTCATAATGGAATATGGTGAGTGGTTAACGCTCTGGTCTTTAAACCCTGGTTCATATCCCAAAACTAACTCCATATGACCATTAGCAAGTTACTTCACCTTCCTTTCCTCCAAATAGAAAAACTTCACCTTCCTTTCCTCCAAATAGAAAAACAGCTGGTTATGTTTCTTTTGTATCTCAAATGTTTTAAATTGGTGTCTGCCAAATAAGTAAATAACTAGTAAGCCCGCGATTCGCCAGCGAATTGGAAATCCAAGAATGGCAATCAGTTTCTGTTCCGTCCGATATCTGGATGGATGACATATCATGGAGGGTGGGTGCGTCTGGGGAAATGTCATTTAATTACATACGCATATCTGTAGTAAAGCGGTCTCGTTTTGTGGAAACGTGATTCCGTTGCCATTGCTGACACCGACTGATGGCAGAGTGGAGCACAGCAAGTTCAGCCCCGCGCTCTGCGTCCATATCCGGTGTACGCCGTGTAGTTTGGACGTCTGGGGTTTCCATACTGTAATACTGTAATGTGATTCACATATGCACTGAATCCTCTCGTTTTTGTTTTCTCTGTGGACGCCGCTGCGTTTGACTCTGGACTCTGTGGCGGGCGCCAAACTGAATGACCGTTATGTGATCTACATTACTGGCACAGTGGATTAGAGCAAGTCTAGTTTACAGGTGGCGGGCTCGTTGCAGTGAGGCAGTGCGCGTGACATCCGATTTTCAACCCTGGGATTCTGTACTGTAATACTGTAATGTGATTCACATATGCGCTGAATCCTCTCGTTTTTGTTTTCTCTGTGGACGCCGCTGCGTTTGACTCTGGATTCTGGGGCAGGCGCCAAACTGAATGACCGTTCTGTGATTTACATTACTGGCACAGCGGATTAGAGAAAGCCTAGTTTACAGGTGGCGGGCTCGTTGCAGTGCGGCAGTGCGCGTGACATCCGGTTTACAACCTTCTCGTTTCTGTGTTTTCTGTGTAGTGCGGCAGTGCGCATGCGCCTCGATGCGCCCTGCGTCCATATCCGGCTTGTTTCTGTGTTTTCTGTGTAGTGCGGCAGTGCGCGTGCGCCTCAATGCGCCCTGTGTCCATATCCGGTTTACAACCTTCGGTTAGTAAGATGGATAATGTGTCTGCCAAATAAGTAAATAATAATATGTCTAAAGATGTGCATTAGTGCTGGGCGGTATACCGGTTCATACCGAAAACCGTTTTTAATTTTTTTTATGATATGGATTTTTCTTATACTGCAACACCAGTTTAAATTGCCTAAACGACGTTCGGAACGTGGCGCAGCGGGAAACTGTTCAAGTGGGGACCTTTTTCACTGCTACACCGCTAAACACAGATTTGTTGCACTAGGGCTCTTTTTCACTGCTACACCACCAAATAGTGGGCGGTAGCATAGGTATGCCGCGCGGTGAAAATGGACAGAGAACTGAAAAAAAGGAGTCACGTCTGTCGCCTGGAGATGCTTTAGTTTTAAAAGGTCAGATGTGTAAATACTGTTTCTATACTACTGGATAATACTGCAAGCCAAGTTGTACTTGTTTTATTTGTTTTCAATACAGTGTAATGTACCTGGGTACTGTGTAATATTGTGACGACATGTTGACTTTATTCTCGTACTTTGTCATTAAAGTAGAACATCGTAAACTAAACTTCATCGTAAAATGAATATTTAATTTACTAGATTTTCTCAAACCCCGTCATAAGTTATATAGCACATTAAATGCTTTGTGTTCCCCGAGCTTCTTAAACTGACTTCCTCTGTACTAAGAGGAGGCACCGGCAGCGATCGCCACACAGAATCCATTCACATGATATTCATGCTCTCTGAACATTTAGAATGCCAAGATAAATACTTGATATAATTTTCATGGTGAAATGCATTAAAGCAGGTATTAATCATGTGGGGGCACGGCGGCGTGGAGGTTGCACTGCTGCCTCGCAGCAAGGGTGTCCCGGGTGTACCCTGCCTTGCATTTGCATGTTTTTCTGGTGGGTTTACTCGGCGTGCTTCAGTTTCCTTTCAAATTTATGTAGGATGTGGGGTTTTGTTATGCTATATTGACCCTGCTAGTGTATGTTTTGCTCGTATTCATCCTGCGATGTACTGGCAACTCGTTAAGGGATGGACACAACCCTGAATGGATGGCATAATTAAACATGTATAACGAAGATATTTTTAAAGTTCTGAACACTCCGTGGGCTAAGTTTATAACTAGTTTTAATTTCACAAAGACATTTATCGTGTGGTGATTGGTTATGTGGAGAAAGAAAAAGGAGGATAGAAATTGGGGTTTTGGTATGTCAGATAGAGACAGCAAGCGTGCAATAAAGAAAGCCTGCTCAGAATAACATCCATTGAATTCTGTGTTCGTCTCTCCGACCACCAGATCACAAACCCAACATTTAAACAATATTTAAGTTAAACCTGTGCGATACCCATTCATACATCCAGTTTTTCGGAGCCTCGTCACACCTGCCATAAAGTTCTCTACACTGAACGTACACCGGGGACCCCTTACTGCGAGAGAGCAGCACTACCGCCACACTACCGTGCATGTTTAATACCTGCTTTAATGCATTTCATCATGAAAATGATATCAAGTATTAATCTTAGCATTCTAAATTTTCAGAGAGCAGGAATATCATACAGTGAATGGATTCTGTATGGTGATCGCTGTCTCCTCTTAGTGCGGAGGAAGTCAGTTTAAGAAGCATAGTGATTAACAACTGGGTCGGGGAACACAACACAAAGCATTTAATGTGCTACATTAACTTATGACGGGGTTTGAGAAAATCTAGTAAATTAAACAATGATTTTAGGATGAAGTTTAGTTTACGACATTCTACTTTAATTATAAAGTAAACTATGAGAATAGAGTGGAAATGTCGACTTTAATCTTGACATAAACGGCGAGAATAAAGTGGAAATGTCGACTTTATTCTCGACGTATAGTTTTTTTTTTTCTTCTCTGTGTCCGTATTTTTTTTTTCTTCACCGTGGCCCTAATACGATTCCGTAGGGCTATACCACAAATACAATTATAAATGCAAGTTGCAGTTGTATTATTTATGTATATAGCTTAGCTTGAAGCAAGGTCCATATTAATGCAGTTTGCCTAAATGATAGTTCAGTTGGTAAAGATGTCATCACCAAGATTGCACTTGTTTTATTTTATTTTAATTTGGTGAATACTGTGTAATGCACCTGGGCTTTTGAAGCCTTGAAGTAATAGTGCAACTATCAGTAATAATACAATTATTTATTTTATTGTTATTATTTATTAGTTTAAATATTATGCAGTTTAATGATGGTAAAGTTGTTTAAAAAGTCACTTTAACGTGTCAGTGGACAGAGATTGTTAACGTTAACAGAAAGTGTAGTTGTTTTATAAAAAATATTTATTTGTTCCTTTTCTAAGACATGTTCAGTGCAATACAACTTTTGACAAGCACTTCTGGATATTTTCCTAAGTCTAAATACCTCTTTGGATGGTTGAAAATATGTTGTCAAAATTATAATTTAGGTTTTTGCAAAATTTGTTAAATAAAAAGTTCTATATTTTGACTGCATCTGTCATGCAATGTGATTTCCTTCTCTTCATTAGTGCCACCCCCTTGAAAAGTATCACTTTATGGGGCAATGCAAACCTGTATTAATACTTGTGTGCACATTAAAATGTTTTTTTTGTACAATGTACAATGCTCTTGACAGTGGAATAGGTTATTCTTAGCCAGTAATTGCAGTGGAAAATGTGTTTAACATCCACTCATGCATGGGAAAAAAATACCGCGAAACCGGGATAATTTAGAAAAAATACCGTGATATAGAATTTTGGTCATACCGCCCACCCCTAATGTGCATGTTAGGCAAACTGTAGACATGAATTTGGCCTGGTGAAAATTGAGTGTGTATGAGTGTGTGATTCTATGGGTTGGCTCTGCCTCTACGGTTAATTCCTGCATCGTACCGAACTATAAAATATGTGTACTATTTTATTTAGCTCTTGCTCTACATAATACAGAATGTAAGCATTTACAGCTACAGGTAGTTGCTGACATACAACCACATTTGGTCCCAATGGACCGGTTGTAAATCGATCTGGAGGTAAGACGGACTGATCTATATATTCAAACCTGACCATATGTATAGTACTGTATAATAAGTTCCTTTTCAGGGAAGGCATTGCATATTTCAGCAAGACAATGCTAAACCGCATACTGCATCTATTTTAACAGCATGGCTTTGTTGTAGAAGAGTGCAGGTGCTGAACCAGTCCAGACTTTTAACGAATAGAAAACATTTGGTGCATCATGAAACGAAAAATACGACAAAGAAAACCCAGGAAAATTGAGCAGCTGGAATCCTATATCAATTAAGAATTGGACAACATTTCTCTCCCAAAAGTCCAGCAGCTTGTCCCCTCAGTTCCCGGATGTTTATGGACTGTTGTTAAAAGAAGAGGGGATGCTGCACAGTAGTAAACGTGGCCTTGTCCCTACTTTTTTGAGTCACAGCAAAAATATGCAAGCAGATGTGACATTTTTGGCAAGCCTAGTGACTTGTCTGTTTGGATAGTAAAGTCATTGCTGCATAGCCATGTGACGCACTGTACTTTAATATCTTCTGACATAGCTGAGATGCCATGTTGAAGATTTATTTGATAGTAGTATTTTTGCTAGTTGCTTTGAATTCATCTCGCCAAATAATTCCGTCAAGATTTCAGTTGCACGAGACAAAAATCAGGGTTTCCCCAAGTTTCTTTTCTATTGAATTATTTTCTGGTCTACAGCTTATGATGCTTTTAGAAGTTTCTTATTGTGCACTTAGTTTGTCATATTTTGTTGTAAATGTCTGATCAGCTTGGAAGTTCTCCTACACTCATTGAAAAGTCGGTGAGAGTTTTCTGTTGCTTTAGATCTGCTGAAAGATTTTTTTTTTTTTTTTTTGGTTAAGAAAAAAAAAAATCCATTTTTTGACGGAAACATTCCCATAATTACGTGCTGCCATAAAAAATGTAGTCTGAATGAGAGCTGTGCAAGACATTCGTAGTTTCGTAAGAAACGTGTTGTGAGCCCACATGTTCTCCAGAAAGTTTTTATTATAATTTCAGTTAGTCTTGTAGTGTACGAGAAGCATTTTGCAAAGTACACTGAACTCTTGACTGTCAGTTTTTTCATGTACAGTAGTAGACAAACTTTTCACCACAGATGTTTTCATGGGTTGTAGTAAACAAAGAACATTTGCCTTTCCACTGGTTTTCTAGTTTGATTACTTTGTACATCACTATTCAGGCATACGAAAGATGATGCCACTCTTGTGAAAACAACCCAGCTGAAGGGATAATTAAGCATAACGTTTTGTAACAATCCTATCTGATTTCGTTCATCCCTGCCTTGTATAAGTGACTCATTTTGACACTTGCTATTACAAATTGTTGGCACATAGATATTAAAGGTGCAGCTTCCCAAGGTTACAAGAAACTTATGAAAAACTCTTTTCAAGAAAGTTTTAGATCTGTCATTCTGATAAGGGTTAACAGATATATTAAAAGGTTTTGGGTCTTTACTGAACTGTGTCATTCAAATAGAAAATTTGGATCAGTAGTCGGTTGTTTCTCGAGTGTCCATCTTGCCAAAGGTGTAAAAGTTTCAGTAAAGCCACAAAGGCGGCCAAAACAGTGTCTAGGATCTGTGGTCACTATTGCTTTTTATAAATAATATCAATTTTAGTGATTCCACTGTCAGAAAGTCACTGGGGAAAAAATTGAGTCATGGAAAAATAACAAGGTAGACATATCACTGTGTCCATCCAGTGTTCTCTAGTAAGTATATAAGTGCTCACTTATTTACATTTTGCCAAATTGTGGACACTATTTAAATACAAACTGTTGATCTTACAGTGGTGTGAAAAACTATTTGCCCCCTTCCTGATTTCTTATTCTTTTGCATGTTTGTCACACAAAATGTTTCTGATCATCAAACACATTTAACCATTAGTCAAATATAACACAAGTAAACACAAAATGCAGTTTGTAAATGGTGGTTTTTATTATTTAGGGAGAAAAAAAAAATCCAAACCTACATGGCCCTGTGTGAAAAAGTAATTGCCCCCTGAACCTAATAACTGGTTGGGCCACCCTTAGCAGCAATAACTGCAACCAAGCGTTTGCGATAACTTGCAATGAGTCTTTTACAGCGCTCTGGAGGAATTTTGGCCCACTCATCTTTGCAAAATTGTTGTAATTCAGCTTTATTTGAGGGTTTTCTAGCATGAACCGCCTTTTTAAGGTCATGCCATAGCATCTCAATTGGATTCAGGTCAGGACTTTGACTAGGCCACTCCAAAGTCTTCATTTTGTTTTTCTTCAGCCATTCAGAGGTGGATTTGCTGGTGTGTTTTGGGTCATTGTCCTGTTGCAGCACCCAAGATCGCTTCAGCTTGAGTTGACGAACAGATGGCCGGACATTCTCCTTCAGGATTTTTTGGTAGACAGTAGAATTCATGGTTCCATCTATCACAGCAAGCCTTCCAGGTCCTGAAGCAGCAAAACAACCCCAGACCATCACACTACCACCACCATATTTTACTGTTGGTATAATGTTCTTTTTCTGAAATGCTGTGTTCCTTTTACGCCAGATGTAACGGGACATTTGCCTTCCAAAAAGTTCAACTTTTGACTCATCAGTCCACAATGTATTTTCCCAAAAGTCTTGGCAATCATTGAGATGTTTCTTAGCAAAATTGAGATGAGCCCTAATGTTCTTTTTGCTTAACAGTGGTTTGCGTCTTGGAAATCTGCCATGCAGGCCGTTTTTGCCCAGTCTCTTTCTTATGGTGGAGTCGTGAACACTGACCTTAATTGAGGCAAGTGAGGCCTGCAGTTCTTTAGACGTTGTCCTGGGGTCTTTTGTGACCTCTCGGATGAGTCGTCTCTGTGCTCTTGGGGTATTTTTGGTCGGCCAGCCACTCCTGGGAAGGTTCACCACTGTTCCATGTTTTTGCCATTTGTGGATAATGGCTCTCACTGTGGTTCGCTGGAGTCCCAAAGCTTTAGAAATGGCTTTATAACCTTTACCAGACTGATAGATCTCAATTACTTCTGTTCTCATTTGTTCCTGAATTTCTTTGGATCTTGGCATGATGTCTAGCTTTTGAGGTGCTTTTGGTCTACTTCTCTGTGTCAGGCAGCTCCTATTTAAGTGATTTCTTGATTGAAACAGGTGTGGCAGTAATCAGGCCTGGGGGTGGCTACGGAAATTGAACTCAGGTGTGATACACCACAGTTAGGTTATTTTTTAACAAAGGGGTAATTACTTTTTCACACAGGGCCATGTAGGTTTGGATTTTTTTTCTCCCTAAATAATAAAAACCATCATTTAAAAACTGCATTTTGTGTTTACTTGTGTTATATTTGACTAATGGTTAAATGTCTTTGATGATCAGAAACATTTTGTGCGACAAACATGCAAAAGAATAAGAAATCAGGAAGGGGGCAAATAGTTTTTCACACCACTGTATATGGGAGAAATTCCAACACTGTATTGCACTCTATGAAACTCATTGTGCTTTGTTTAGGTCATGTGCCTCTGAATTTAAACTGAAGTGCAGCTGAGTTATAAATGTAGACTTGCTTATCTGTTTTAGATAAGCATCTGAAGAAAAACAAATTTGGAATACAGTTGTGAAATTACTTAGTCAAAGTCTATAACTGATCTTGTAGCAGGACCTGAAGGAAGCAGATCCGTCTAGAAAGTTCTCAAAAAAAATAACTGAATTGAAGCAGTTCTGTAAAGAGTTATGGGACAAAAATTCCTACACATTGCTGTTAATGTAGTAACTAAGAAGAAGAAGCTGTTAATGTAGTAACTCCAAATCTGATTGCAGTTGTTGCTGCTAAAGTTGTTGTAATACGTTTTTGAGTTCAGTGGATATATTATTTTATTAGTCTTCTTCCTCTTTCGGCTGCTCCCGTTACGGATTGCCACAGCGGACCATCCTCCTCCATTTGTTTCTGTCCTCTGCATCTTGCTCTGTTATACCCACCACCTGCATGTCCTCTCTCAACACATCCATAAACCTTCTCTTAGGCTTTCCTCTTTTCCTTTTCCCTGGCAGCTCTATCCTTAACATCCTTCTCCCAATATACCCAGCATCTGTCCTCTGCACATGTCCAAAACAAAGCAATCCCACCTCCCTGTTTTTGTCTCCCAACTATCCAACCTGATCTGACACTGTAATGTACTCATTTCTAATCCTGTCCATCCTCGTCACACCCAATGCAAATCTTAGCATCTTTAACTTTGCTACCTCCAGCTCTGTCTCCTGCTTTCTGGTCAGTGCCACCGTCTCTAACCCATATAACATAGCTGGTCTCACTACTGTACTATAGACTTTACCTTTCATTCTTGCTGATAACGGTCTGTCACAAATTACTATAAATAAGAGGAGTGCAGGGGTCTGTAAGAGAACAAGCACATACTGTAACATCAGTCGTGAGGTAGTACATTTTAGCTGACCCAACACATAGGTGGTGTCTTGGTTAGATAAATGAAATTTGCTTGTTTGTACTATTTTGTAGCAAAAAAGAGGTGAAGTAGGTAAATTTGTAAGTTGTAAATTTGTAATTTGTAATATTGCAAAGAAACATTGCTATAATTCATCACAAATTCTTTGCGACATAATGGGGCCCACAATTTCAACTATTTAAGAGGCTTTTCTTTTTAGTGTTTTCCTTGCATGCTTATTATTGCTTTCATGTGCAATCAGTTAAGGCAGAACTGTCACTGAATGTGGTTACAAATGTCATTTTAAGTATCCACATCATAGAATGACACAAGTTGTGTCTGTGCATCCATCCACTCTTTCAAGTTTAAATATATTTTTATTTGCAAGTTGAAAGTTTGTGAGCTAATATATATTACTATGAGTATAAATTAGTGCTGTTATTTCCCAGCTTCAGAGGTCTCAGTTTAAATTCTAGCTTGAGTGATGTAATCTATGGAGTTAGCAGATTGTCCTTGTTTCTGCATAAATGTTCATTAGATACTCTGGTTTACTTCCATATACCAATTTGGTACAGTTTAGATTTATAGTTGACTGTAAATTCACCTGTAAATTGAGGGTTTGGGTGTGTGTGTGTGCTATGTGATGACTTGCCTCATGTGAAGGGATGTTGTCTGCATTGCTTCCAATCTGTCAACATATTTTCCTGCCTCTTGTGAACCCTGTATTGGAATAAGTGCCTTCAAGTAGGAATGGGCAGTATGGCCAAAATGTTCATGGTATAATCTATGTGCATCTACTTTCCAGACTGAGTCCAGTTTTGGTGCTTATGTTGGCCCATTTTGTAAGTTCTACTGTGGTGTTTCTTTTCATAAGGAAAATTTTATTCAACTAAAATACTAAGTCATAATAATACATTTATATAGCACCTTTACGATGCTCAAAGTGCTTCATGGAATTTCAGAATGAACAACAGGGAAAAAGCAGAAAAAAATAAAATGCATAACATTGGAAACAATATCAGCATTAACTCTTTTAGGGCTAATTTTTTTTTTGTTTTTTTTTCTCCCAGGGCTGAATATTTTTCCAAAAACTAACTTTTTTAAAAAAGAACACAAAGCAATTGTTTAACATATCAAAGCAACAAAAAATATTTACTTTTGAGAAATGTTACTGTCTTGTATGTTGTATGAGCCTGCATACTCTATGATTTCACATACATATCACATACATGTTACACAGCAAAGTCCTGACAAGTCTGATTTCGCTCAAAGCAACCAATTGCAGTTATTGCCACATTGCACTGCTGACAATAAGTGTTGCTTTGGTGCCTCCTTTTCAATTGTCTGTTGCTGCACTTTCTCACATATATTGTTAGTGTGTACTGTAGAAAGACAAGTCACCCGTTTGACATCGTTTCATGCCACTGCCACCAAGTTTTCCGCCCGCATGAAAACCGTATTGTCACCTCTTTTCCTCTTGAACTGTGAAGGCCTGTGTCTCCTGTTCACCCTCACTGTACCACAAGCTCCAATTCTCTGCTCTGTAGCTCCATGAACAATTCTGGTGATGTATAAAAATTGTCCAAATGTACACAACATGACCCAAATGTTCATAGCCCTGAAGCAGCTCCAGCACAACCTGACTTGTCAAGGGACAGTTCTGTCTTTGAAAGGAATACTTTCCTGTATATGTGATTACTTTCAGGCAGAAACCAGTGTTTGCTTCTGCCAGCACAAAATCCTTTATGCCATACTTTGTGGGCTTGTCTGGCATATACTGGCGTCCCTTGTATTTTATCATAAATTCATGCACAGACAAATCACGGCCAGACTGATCAAATTGTTTCTATGTTGGTTCCACAATGTCAAGCAGGGGCTGAACTTTATACATGGGGTTATAGCCTGGCTCACCCCTTGGGCTTTGCTTCTGGTTATCACAGAAGTGAATAAAACTTTACAGCATCACGTACCTAACATCACGCGACATAACCTGTCCAAAGCCAACCGGGGACAAAGCACGTTTGGACCAATGCTCCCTGAAGTTATATCACCAGTTCTGTCCCATCTCTATTTGTAATGCCACAACGCCCTTCATCTCGTCTTTTGTTGTGGGTTTCCACTTTGAAAAACGAGAATGCAGTGCAAGTGCAGCCCGCGATTCAAAAAAATTTCTCTGCCTTCCAAATTGTCTCGTCTGACAGTAGCTGAAAAGCAGCATCAGGAGAGAGCAGCATGAAGTAGTCCAGCGGCTGGTGATCTGTCGTGTCCAACAGCAAGCCATGCCATCTTGTGAAGTCCGGTAGCCAGTTCGGCTCCCACAGATCAATGTCTGGGTATTCCTCCCACGCGAACCTTGCCGTAGGTGCATCGGCTGCATGAATGCGCTCAGCTGGCAGCCAATCAGCTGGGGTGGCTTCAGCTGGTGTCCAATCAGCTGATGCCGGCTTCTCACTGTCTTACTCGATCGCCTGATCACTGTCAACAAAATCAGATTCTGAAAAATCAGAGTCCGACTCAGTGATAATGCAAAACATCGTCTGCCGAGTATTTTCTGTTCTGCACTCGCTTATCTCCCTTGTGACATGTTGATGCCATCTTGCCTTTGTTTACATTTTCCAACTCATGCCGAGTCAATGAGTCTAGCATTCCTCCAAGCACAGAGGGAATGCCTGTGACGTGACAGTGAGTTTTGTCGCCTATAACAGCTGATTGTTGCCCTCAACCTGTCCTGTCGACAAAAGTCGCATCTGCCCTAAAAGAGTTGAACACTAAATAAAGATGAGTACAGGAAACGCAAAGTTTGGAATTAAAATAGCAGACAATAAAACACAGTAAAATACAAAAGTCTACTACTAGAAAACCCTAGACAAATGACATTCTTTGTCAGAGCACCTGGATAGAGAGGTAAAGTGAAAAAAGGGTCAGAATATTCCAATTTTGTATCTCTACAGCCAGGAACCGAATGTCTAGTAGGAGGGGCAATGTTGAGTGAGAGGGGACATGCTTGACGGGTACGATAAAGTTTTCTAAGATAAAAGTTAGTCATGAATACTCTGAAGTTTTCACGTTATGCTACAGATAATAGGGGAAATATTCAATTTAAACAGAATTCACAGGATTCACTACAAGAAGAGTTAAGCCATGTTCCCAAAACACAGACCCAGAATAGCCAGCCTAAGGGCATTTTGATTTCAAGATGTCATTTTTTTAAACTTCACTTCATGTTAAGAGTTTTTTCAATCTCCATTGCATGCTGCAGTCAACTTTTAATGATGATTTCAAGTGCACGCTCAGATTTTATTCTTAAATTCGTGCTATCAAAATCCCCAACAGCAGCTGCCAGGTGCACAATGATCTCAGACGCCTGCCGTTCAAGAGCACTGGGATCACTTCCTGGTCCATCACTTTCTAGTTTTCATTTCATATTCTGAATTTTTAATGTGAAATGTTCACTTCACATTCTGCATTTTTAATGTCACTTTTGGGCCATCACATTTTTCTCATTCCACTCTCTCAACTTTTATTTTTCATTTCATTCTTTCACTTTCTCTTCATTCTACCGTCTCACTTTCTATTCTTCATTTTGCTGTCTGCAGACCGTCACTGATTTCGCCTAAAAAGAATGCAGTGACATTCGCCTTTCTATTCTTATTGTTTGCTGTTTGGCTTGCCTCACCTACCCATTAATAGTATCATTTATGTCTCTATTACGTCATGTTACTAGAATATCGCGTAGTCCTGATACGTACGAGTAAGCAACATCTCAGTAAATTACTGCTTTGGTTTTTGGCTTTAAGAAGGAATACATTTAGTAGGCAGTTCTTTGAATTCATAAACTGACTGTTGAAATGAAGGCCATCCTTCCCATTAAAGGGCAACAGTTTTTGAATTACTTGAATTATATGCACTGTCAGCCTGAGCTGCCAAGTGGCCAAAACATCTGGTGTGTCATTCTGCTTTTTACATGTGAATCAATAGATCAAACAAGAATAAAGACAAAAAAAACCAGGAAAAATGTGTTTATTTATTTTATCATACTCTTTGCAAATCCTGGGCTGGGATTTCAAGCCAGCAGTTCTGTCCTGTGATTCAGGTAGCATGCATAATGACAAGAGATTTCCTTTTCACTTCAAGTTGTGACCAATCAGATGTGAACAGGCCACAAACCCCTCCTACTCGACATTTGGCTAATGACTGCAGTGATACCCTTCTCAAATATCAGGGTAAATTAAATGTATTTCCTGGACTTTTTTTTTTTTGGTAAAAGAATTTAGGCGTATTGGCGATTCTAAATTGTCCCTAGTGTGTGTGCGTGTGCGCGCCCTGCGGTGGGCTGGCACCCTGCCTGGTGATTTGTTTCCTGCCTTACGCCCTGTGTTGGCTGGGATTGGCTCCAGCAGACCCCCGTGACCCTGTAGTTAGGATATAGTGGGTTGGATAATGGATGGATGGATCTAATTAATTTATATTCAAAATATATTTATTGTGCAAAATAAGAACTAACCAAGAAATAAGCATATACTTTATTAATCCCCAAGGGGAAATTCACATACTCCAGCAGCAGCATACTGATAAAAACAATATTAATTAAAGAGTAATAAAAATGCAGTGCAAGTTGTAAAATGTAAGATGTAGAGTGCGAGGCAGGTATAACAGTCAATAACATTGCATAATGTTAACGTTTACCCCCCCCGTGGAATTGAAGAGTCACATAGTGTGGGGGAGGAACGATCTCCTAAGTCTGTCAGTGGAGCAGGACAGTGACAGCAGTCTGTCGCTGAAGCTGCTCCTCTGTCTGGAGATGATACTGTTCAGTGGATGCAGTGGATTCTCCATTATTGACAGGAGCCTGCTCAGTGTCCGTCACTCTGCCACAGATGTCAAACTGTCCAGCTCCTTGCCTACAATAGAGCCTGCTTTCCTCACCAGTTTTTCCAGGCGTGAGGCATCCCTCTTCTTTATGCTGTGTCCCCAGCATACCACCGCGTAGAAGAGGGCGCTCGCCACAACAGTCTGATAGAACATCTGCAACATCTTATTGCAGATGTTGAAAGACGCCAGCCTTCTAAGGAAGTATAGTCAGCTCTGTCCTGTCTTGCACAGAGCATCAGTATTAGT